>NW_028225181.1:60885373-60998790 GCF_052327205.1 Somniosus microcephalus | reverse complement strand
GAGGGAGAGAGGGGAGGGGCGAGGGAGGGAGAGAGGGGAGGGGCGAGGGAGGAGAGAGAGGGGAGGGGGAGCGAGGGGAGGAGAGGAGGGCGAGGGGGAGAGGGGAGGGGGAGAGGGGAGGGGCGGGGGAGGGGAGAGGGGAGGGGCGGGGGAGGGAGAGAGGGGAGGGGCGGGGGAGGGAGAGAGGGGAGGGGCGGGGGAGGGAGAGAGGGGAGGGGCGGGGGAGGGAGAGAGGGGAGGGGCGAGGGAGGGAGAGAGGGGAGGGCGAGGGAGGGAGAGAGGGGAGGGGCGAGGGAGGGAGAGAGGGGAGGGGCGAGGGAGGGAGAGAGGGGAGGGGCGAGGGAGGGAGAGAGGGGAGGGAGGGAGAGAGGGGAGGGAGAGAGGGGAGGGGCGGGGAGGGAGAGGGGAGGGGCGGGGGAGGGAGAGAGGGGAGGGGAGGGGAGGGAGAGAGGGGAGGGCGAAGGGGCGGGGGGAGGGGAGAGGGGGCGAGGGAAGGGGGGTTGGAGAGAGAGACAGAGGAAACGATAGAGGGCGAGTGGCCCACGGCCGCAAATGGAGCCAAGCCCCGGGAACATGGCGTGAGCCGGCTTGAGGCTGTAAGAGACGGCCCTCCGAGCCCCGGCGCCCCCCCCGAGCCTGCTTGAAGACCGCCAATTGCGGCTGGGCCCGCGCTACCGCGCTTTGTGTCTCGGGCTTGAGACGCCGCCCGGGACTGGAGGGAGGGAGCGAGTGAGTCGGAGCACACCAGTTACACCCTGAATGCGCATGTGCAGCACGCACACAGCATGCTGGTAGTTGTAGTCATTCCTTGTCACGTTGGACTGAGGCTTCCCTGGTTACTGTTGCTAGGTGACGTGAGGAGAAGAGCCGAAATGTTTTTTTTAACAAGATAAAACACCGAGAGAAATAAGGAGCTATGAACAGTTTTTAGGAAAAAACTGAAGTAACATTTTTAAAAGTCGGTAATTAAAGCGGGGAAAAATCCATTAAACGTTCTCCCCCACCGCCCCCCCCCCCGTCTGCCTCCGAATGAAAACCGCGACGTCTTTGTCGGAAAGCGCTCCCTGGGTTTTTTTAAATAATAAAAAAAAGTTGATTTCCAATGCAAGTGTGGAGGAAATGCCGAAATGTTTGTATTTTTTTTTTAAAAGATAAACCCCGATTGGAAAAAGAAATGAATAGTTAAGAATCAAGATGGCTGACACTCACCTCAGTTCAGAATGATTAGGCCCGCCCACACACGCACCGATTGGTCAACAATGAGGTCACTGAAGTGTAGGATTGGTCAATCGTCACGTCACTCAACTCTAGGATGGCCCGCCCGTACACGCAATGAACCCGCCCCCATGACGCAGTGATTGGTCGACCGTCGGGTCGCTCGACTGTACGATTGGTCAACCTTCACGTCACTCGATGCTAATGAGCGGATAATGAGCGGAATTTTGAATGTTTTTTGTATACCGTCGGCACAATTTTTGTCCGACCAAAAAGTAAATACGCCTACAAGAGTCCCCTAATGATAAGCTTTCTTTTGATATAACATATGTGTAGGTACGCTCTATAACTTTTGACTGTATAGCCGGACAGACAGAGAGACAGACAGAGAGACAGACAGAGAGACATACTGTTTTATATATATAGATATTGTGAATAGCTGGGGATCTAGCACTGATCCCTGCGGTACCCCACTCGTCACTGCCTGCCACTCGGAAAAAGACCCATTTATTCCAACTCTTTGCTTCCTGTATGCCAACCAGTTCTATAGCCAAGTCAGTACCTTACCCCCAATCCTGTGTGCTTTAACTTTACACGCTAATCTCTTATGCGGGACCTTATCGAAAGCCTTCTGAAAGTCCAAATACACCACATCCACTGGTTCTCCCTTATCTATTCTATGAGTTACATCCTCAAAAAATTCCAGTAGATTAGTCAAGCATGATTTACCTTTTGTAAATCCATGTTGACTTTGTCCGATCCTGTCACTGTTTTCCAAGTGCTCTGCTATTACATCTTTTATAATGGACTCTAGCATTTTCCCCACTACCGATGTCAGGCTTACCGGTCTATAATTCCCTGTTTTCTCTTACCACCATTTTTGAATAGTGGGGTTACATTTGCTACCCTTCAATCCATGGGAACTGTGCCAGAGTCTATAGAATTTTGGAAGATGACCAGCAATGCATCTATTATTTCTAGATAAGATCTTCCTTGCTGCAATGCTCCATCTCACCCTCAGTAAGCTCCCCACTGGAGTGGAGCTAATTTACAGAACAAACGGGAAACTGTTCAACCTCCGTCGCCTCCAGTCCAGATCCAAGGTCGTCCCATCCTCTGTCGTCGAATTACAGTATGCAGACGATGCTTGCGTCTGCGCTCACTCGGAGGTCAAACTCCAAACCATCGTCAACACCTTCACCGAAGTGTACGAGAGCATGGGCCTTACACTAAACATCCGTAAGACAAAGGTGCTCTACCAACCTGCCCCCGCCACACAGTGCTGCCCCCCGATTACCAAAATCCACGACAAGGCCTTGGACAACGTGGACCACTTTCCACACCTCGGGAGCCTACTGTCAACAAGGGCAGACGTCGATGACGAAGTCCAACACCGCCTTCAGTGTGCCAGTGCAGCCTTCAGTCGCCTGAGGAAGAGAGTATTAGAAGACCAGGACCTCAAACCCGGCACTAAGCTCATGGTCTACAGGGCAGCAGTGATACCTGCCCTGCTGTATGCCTCAGAGACATGGACCATGTACAGCAGGCACCTCAAAGCGCTGGAGAGGTACCACCAACGCTGCCTCCGCAAGATCCTGCAAATCCATTGGCAGGATAGGCGCACCAACGTCGGTGTTCTCGCTCAGGCCAACATCCCCAGCATCGAAGCTCTGACCACGCTCAATCAGCTCCGATGGACGGGTCACATTGTCCACATGCCCGATACGAGACTCCCAAAACAAACGCTCTACTCGGAGCTCCGGCACGGCAAGAGAGCCCCAGGTGGGCAGAGGAAACACTTCAAGGACACCCTCAAAGCCTCCTTGAAAAAGTGCAACATCCCCACCGATACCTGGGAATCCCTGGCCCAAGACCGTACAAAGTGGAGGAGAAGCATCCGGGAAGGCGTCTGAGAGGATTTGCTTTTAACCCTTTCACAGGGGCAGGTGACAAAATTAGAAAAAAAAAATTGGCAAAACTAAAGGATAAACAAGGAGAAAGAAGATAGGGACACCGATGGAAAAAGAGAAAAAAAAGAGAAACTTAAAGTTTTACTGACATGGAAGTTATTAACATTTGTGCGGAGACAAATAAAACACAAGATTTGCTGAGTGAAAGGAAACTTAAAAAAAATGCTGGAATTTCAGTTTGTGTGAAAGTTTTCCTGACTATGAATGTTTAAGAAGTTACAGTATTTCTTTTGTCTGATTAGATGTTCTTTAAAAGAAAGATTCTGTTATGTGTGGTTTAGCTCCACCCACTTCTCTGTGTTAAAAGCATTAAAAAACTTTTGTCTTGTCTTGGATTTTGGAAGTTTTAAGAATGTGCGAATAAGATTGTGCCCCAAGAATTGAAAAAAAAAGCCTTTGAACTAATTTAAGTTAAGCTGGTGTGTAAACACTGAGAAGAGCAACAAAAAGTTTGTTTAATAAAAGATTAAGTTTCAGTCTAAGATTTAACCTTGGAGTCACGGTTGCTATGGTGAAATCTTCTAAAGCAGTTTGATTTGATAAGAAAATATGACGTAATTTACTGTTTTCTGCAAGAATGTGCTATTTTGTTTTGTTTGCCTGTCCATAGTTTTACAAAAGATAAGCTTCTGCCTTAAAGTTACAGTTGCCAATGTGCTTGGAAGAAAATTAATTTGAATGTTTACAAGATCTGGATTAAATTGGAGTTATGAGGTTAATTAACCTATTAAAACCAGACTTTCATTGTGGCCACGGTGAAATTTTGGTTGGTGTAAATTTGTGTAGACCGCATTGAATAAGATAACTCCGCTCCGCAAGAACATCCGATAGTTGCAGAGTTCCTTACAAAGACTTACTTAGCTTGTGAACTTTGCTCAATCCTGTCTTTCTTCACTGTCCATATTACCCCCGTGTTCGTGTTTAGTTAAAGTGTGAAAACACAACTGTCTTTCGATCAGGAAAGTGTTTTTTTTTTGATTTACGTGAATTGACGCAGTTGCGTGCGTTTGATAATGTTTTGCTCCACCTTCTTAAAAACCTGCAAAGGAGTTAACCCTTTCCACTGACAGCTGTTTAAGTTCACCAAGCAACAACTTTAGTATGAAATCTAAAGATATTGGACATTATTAAATTTAAATTTCTTAATTTTAAGTTATTATTTCACCACAGTGACAGAGGGAAAATTAAGATTTGATAAATTAACCCCTTGGGCTCTAAGCAGAGTCACAATGGATTCCCTTCTTTCTTCTGTTATATGGAAGTTACCTTGTAAACTAATTCACAGAATCACAGAAACCCCACAGTGCAGATAGAGGCCATTTTGGCCCATCGAGCCTGCACCGACACATATCCCACCCGATCCCCGTAACCCCTACACCAACACATATCCCACCCTATCCCCGTAACCCCACGTATTTAATCCCCCTAACACTAAGGGTCAATTTATCATAGCCAATCAACCTAACCCGCACATCTTTGGACTGTGGGAGGAAACCGGAGCACCCGGAGGAAACCCACGCAAACACGGGGAGAATGTGCAAACTCCACACAGACAGTCACCCGAGGCCGGATTCGAACCCGGGTCCCTGGCGCTGTGAGGCAACAGTGCTAACCACTATGCCACCGTATGCCACAGTGCTAATTGTAGCACTTCTGTCTCTAATGTTAAAAACATTGTGTAAGCTACCTAGCCTGAGAATCACTTGTTTCTGAAATTGGAAATGGAAGATAAATTGATAGAGATGAAATTGACATTGATAAAACCTGCCAGTTCAACTGTACTGCTATTTGGATTTTGGGATAATTTTGAAATGACAAAATGGACTCAGGCACAATATATTTGGTTACTTTTGGGAAAATAAAAGATCCTCTAAAAATAATGATAATAAAATGTGTTAATAACTTGGATCAAGTGAGAACATTTGATCTATGTTTTCTATCTTAAATATTGTACTGGACAGTAAAGTTTTTCCAGGACTCGTGAATGAGATATGAATGGTAATTAAAGGAAAGTGATTAAGGGTGTAAGATTGAAACAGGAGAACTACACTACTGAGTGAGAACTTGCAAAATGCTCTCAGCCAGTTTAAAAGAGCAGAATGAAAATTCTCTTGCCTCCCTTCTAGCTGAGAAGGAAGATGCTTTACTTGAAAAAGTTGACAGGTTAAAGAAGTTTTCGGAAAACATTGAGAAAAGTCAGGCAACAATAGAGACCGTGGAAAAAGAAAAGTTGAACCTTGAGAATAACTTTAAGCAACAGATTATGCTTTTAGAGAGCCTAATAGCTGAGAAAACCGCATTAGTGAAAGCACAACTACAGGAAAGAGCACTTCAGGAGAAAGAAATGGAAGAGATTAATGTAGAGCTAGTTACTGCTAAAAATCAGCTTGAAATCAAGCAGGCTGAAGTGGCCAGATTACAGGCAGAGGGCCAAGAGCTCAGGTCAAAGCTTAAATAGCAGCAAATAAGCCCTTGAAGAAGTATTCAGCCATTAGACGACTACAATCTTTCGATAAGATACCTGAAAGCCCGAGAAAGGCTTGTATCGGATGGCATGGGTGGCATGATAGTGAGATACCGGTATGAGTGTGCAAATGTGATTTGTTACGTATGAAGTAATTACCATCCAGGAATGTATGGTGAATTTGCAGCGAAGAACTGATCTCAGACATGCTCAGTTACTTGACAACAGCAAAACATGAAATGGTTAATGTGGCTCAGGAGAGCAAGACAACTTTTAAAGCATTGACACATACTCCATCGAGAAACTATCTAATTAATGAAACAATCAGAATAGAGTTAAATACCTGTTAGAGGGATTGAAATTGAAGTTGAAGTGAAGAGTTACATGGAATCTAGATTGGGACAATTGAGGGCCAAGGAGAAATCATGTTTAGTAAGAATTATCCACAAGATGGATACGAGTAAAAGAGATCTGGAGAATCTTTTAAATCCATGATTTGTTGATTAGATGTTAAACTGTAATGTATTTGATATGATCGTAAGACTGAATTTAACTGTGACTGTAATCATTGTGTTTTGTAGGTAACAGAGCGTGGGGAAAAACCAGTACGAATCCAGTATGAGGTGATTTTAGTGGTGCCTCCTGTGTCACTACTACTGCAATTACCATGCTTTACGGGTCTAACAGGACCTGTCCCATCAACCAACACGTTTTTAAGTATGAGCTACACAATTACGTGGCACAATTCGCATACTCGGATATGACATTCCCCTGTTGTTTGTGGGTTTCAGTGAGCTCATGATGCGACTGAACTCCTCCCTAAAGCATTTTTATGTTTTGGAGCAAGACAACTCGAGAATAGATATTGAAATTGACAGCATAGGGGACAACTCACATTGATGGGATATTGGGCTTAATACATCTGCACACCCTTAGGTTTGTATTATTTCACATGCTCTGGTAGTTATCCAACTTGTAATGATAGTGTATTTGATATATGTAACGTGTGTAGTAAGACTTTGATACATAAGCCAATTGGGTACTCATGCCCATGACTGACAAGCACTAACAAATTAATTGAGCACACCAAAAGAGAAGATCCGAAGCGATGTAGAGGAGACCCCAGGCAGGGTAACATCAGGAAAGATAGAAGAAACAGAGGATACCCCAGGCGGGGCAGAATTGAAACACCGGAACAGTGAATTGAATTTGAGTAAGGGGTCAGAGGTTGCTCCTTCTCCTCAAAGGAATGGACTGTAAGGAAGGGAGAAATCTTCAAGACTCCCTACTAACTAACGCCCAAGTTGAGAGAGCAATAAGAGCTGGCTAGATTAGTCAAGAGCCGATTGTGAGAAGTCAATAAAGAAATAGCTATTAGATTCAAAGATGGGTTTTAATTCTTAGACCAGGGACCGACAACAGGCAAGTGGAAAAAGATAGCATAAATGCAAGCAAGGTCGAATAGCAAGCATCAAAAGACAAATAGAAATGATAAGGACTTATAATTGTCATTATAGTCGTAGTATTATTTTGTGTTATAATGACGGTTCTGAAAGCATGCTGTAGGGCAGCTACGTCCCGAATAGTGCCGGTTGCTACAGTCGATATGATCAATATTGAGCCAGAAACCGAACCGCTAATGCTGGATAATGAACTGATAGCGATAGTAACATACATGTAATGTTCTTTGTTCATTTTCACAGACTACCACGCCTAGCACAACAAGATAGACAGAGGGGAAAGACGAACATAGGTACTAAGTTTAAGCCATCAGTATAGGAGTAATCCCGGGGATGGTAAAAGTGGAAGAGAAGTTGGTACCCCTAGCCAAAGTTTAAATTTGGTGCGGGACCAACAGGAGGGATTGAAAGGGTTAAAAGCAAATCCTCTCAGTGTTTAAAATGCAGAGCAAAACAAAGGAAAGAGAAAGGGGTTATGTGCGAAATCACTAAGAGCTGAGGAGAAGCCAGGTGACGATAAAATGTCCGCCCAGCTCAAGGACTTTATACAATACAATACAATACAATACAAATCGCTTTATTGGCATGATAAGTTACATCTTATGTTGCCAAAGCATCAAAATACATTTATGGTTGAACACATAAACGCGGTTCCATTCATACAGTGTATAAACAGGTATATCCCTGAGTTTATAAATATATTTTCGCCTTGTTTATATATACTCTTGTCTTAGTTTACTGGTTGTCCCTCTGTTCATGGCAAGCTGTAACATAGTGTGCCGCCAGTGTTACACAGCTTCTCTCCTCCCCCAGTAGGAATGGGAGTTTTTGGTTGTCAGTCAGATTTCTGAATTCAGGGCATATTTGTGAGAATTTTTGGTAGAAATTCTCTCTGATGCCCTGATATTTTCCACAGGCTGTGAGGAAGTGCATCTCTGTCTCCACTACTCCCTGACTGCAGTGAGAGCATATCCTGTCCTCTCTTGGCAGCCTGGTCTGCCTGTGTCTGCCTTTTTCGATCGCTAGGCTATGTTCGCTAAGTCTGTACCTTGTCAAGGTTCTTCTCAGTTTGTTATCCTTTACCATGGTCAGGTAATCAGCTATGTTGTATTGTCTGTTTAGGGCCAAGTAGCAATTGAGTTTGCTTTGGGTTTTTGTTGTTTCTGCCCAATATGACAGATATTTTTCCTTTTGCTTAGCGACGATTGTGTTGGGTCGAATTCTTTGTGTTACCCTGTCACTGTCCTGGGACTGGTTATTGTTAGTATTGTTATTAGTTACTTTATTGAGTCCCAGGACTAGTTGACTGAGGGTATTCTTCTTTATGGTCAGCTCTTGGCATTTCAGGGCGTCGTAGCGATAGCATTGGGGGTTGCTCATTTGTAGGTGATTCCAAAATTTGGTGGCTCTTTTTTGGATAGTGATTATTAATGGGTATTGGCCTAGTTCCGCCCTGCATGCGTTGTTTACTGTTTTCCTTTGAGTCCGGAGGATACTTTTACAGAATTCCGCATGTAGGATCTCAATTGGGTGTTTGTCCCATTTTGCAAAATCTTGTTGTGTTAGTGGTCCCCAGACCTCACTGCCATAGAGTGCAATTGGTTCAATTACTGATTTGAAAATTTTGAGCCAAATGCTAATTGGGATTTCTATTTGGATTGATTTTTTGATGGCATAGAAAGCCCTTCTTGCTTTCTCTTTCAGTTCATTCACAGCCAGTTTGAAGTTTCCCGTAGAACTGATTTTTAAGCCCAAGTATGTGTAGTGAGTGGTTTGTTCAATTTTGGTTGTTCCTACTGTGAAATTTATTGTGGGTCCATGTTGTTTGGATCTTTGCTGGAACACAAGGACTTTGGTTTTTTGGGGATTTATTGTCAGGGCCCAAGTCTGGCAGTACGACTCCAATGGAACCTTACAAGAATAAGATAAGGCATAGCCACCAAGCTACACACAGCTAATGCTGAACTGTGAGAAAGATTTAATAAAATCAGCTAAACTTAAAGTAGTAACATAAAGAAACAAAATGGCTTGCGTAGATTATTAAAGAAACCTCAGCCTAGCAACTGTAGAACCAGACGTCATAACACAGGTGGCAGAGATAAGGAACAGAACAGAAAGAATGGGCTCAGTTACAAACGAGTTGTTGATACTGTAACCTATGACCTGCAGCCCAGTATTGCAGACCAAGAAGGGTCACGAGGGCCTAACCGCCAGAATCATTGCAGGGGAGGATTAATTCGCTATTGTATTGAAGGGGTTAAATTGAACCCTCTCAGAATTCGGACAGCCGAGGTGACCACTAATTAAGTGATGCCAGCAAAATTAAACTCAGAACAAAGGAGTGGGGTCATGTGAAAGTGAATAAGATAAGAAGTATCACAATACAAATTGACTTACGTAAAGAGGCGAAACTAAACAAAGAACAATGTGAGAAGCTTCGAAAAACCAAGATAGGACGCAGTTGTGGGACCAGACAGAATATGTGCGTTTGGCGTAAGCGATAAGGAATATGCTGCTTTAGCTAAAAATTGTAGAATCAGCAGAATATAGGGGTCATGGGAATTTGACCTGTAACCAAAGGCATAGTAAGATGTAACTAACCTTTACTAATACTGAAAAGAATCCATATGTGATCAGGTGATTATTGTAATACAATGTGATTGGATGAAAATAGAATAAAAAGCTGTACCAACCAAGAGAGAACGAGAAGGTGCTCGCACAGACCGCGGGGTCTGAGACGCTTCTCCCAGAGCTCTGATGCTAAACTGCATCTTTTTACTTTTACATGGTTTAGATGTGAATTTATTTTCACCCCAACAG
Organism: Somniosus microcephalus; assembly: GCF_052327205.1. Taxonomy (NCBI): domain Eukaryota; kingdom Metazoa; phylum Chordata; class Chondrichthyes; order Squaliformes; family Somniosidae; genus Somniosus; species Somniosus microcephalus. The sequence continues at coordinate 60,988,861 of NW_028225181.1, read as the reverse complement.
CGTCGAACACCTCGAGTCTCTTCGCCGGGAGCAAGCGGAAGCCAAACGCAGGCAGCGCAAGGAGCGCACGTCAACCCAAGCACCCCGCCTGCCCGCCCCTTCAACCACCGTCTGCCCCACCTGTGACAGAGACTGTAGTTCCCTCACTGGACTCATCAGTCACCTGAGAACTCATTTTTAATGTGGAAGCAAGTCATCCTCGGTTCCGAGGGACTGCCTAAGAAGAAGACTATTTCTAGGGCCACCCTAACAGCACTGTGGGAGTACTATCACCACACGGACTGCAGCGCTACAAGAAGGCGGCTCACCACCACCTTCTCAAGGGGCAATTAAGAATGGGCATTAAACGCTGGCCTTGCCCAGCGACGCTCACATCTCAGGAACCAATAAAAAAAAAGGTACACGGGACGTTGCACTTTCTGACCTTGCCAGCAGGTGGAGGCTTCTCCTGATCTTTCCGCTCGCACCAGTGAGAATGAGGAACTGTCTGATCAACAAGCTCACCACACGCCTCTGACCAGCCGTACAGAGCTCTGGTTAGAGCCCACCTGGAGTAACAGCATTCGGTCTGGGACCCCCGCCTCGGGAAGGACATCTTGGCCACGGAGTGCAGCGCAGATTCAACAGAATGAAACCGGAGGCTAAAAGGGTTAAATTATGAGACCGGGTTGCGCAGACTGGGCTGGTATTCCCTGGAAGCAAGTCATCCTCGGTTCCGAGGGACTGCCTAAGAAGATTCCCTCGAGTATAGAAGATTAAGGGATGATCTGATCGAAGTGATTTAAGATGATTGAAGGATTCGATAGGGTAGAGAAAGAGTAACTATTTCGAGTACAGGAACAAGGATGTCTTGCTGCAGTTGTACAGGGCCTTGGTGAGACCACATCTTGAGTATTGTGTGCAGTTTTGGTCACCTTATCTGAGGAAGGATGTTCTTGCCATGGAGGGAGTGCAGCGAAGATTCACCAGACTGATACCTGGGATGGCAGGAATGACGTATGAGGAGAGATTGGGTCGATTGGGCTTATACTCGCTGGAGTTTAGAAGAATGAGAGGGGATCTCATTGAAACTTATAAAATTCTGTCAGGTCTGGACAGACTAGATGCAGGAAGGATGTTTCTGATGGCCGGGGAGTCCAGAACCAGGGGTCACAGTCTAAGGATAAGGGGTAAGCCATTTAGGACAGAAATGAGGAGGAATTTCTTCACCCAGAGAGTGGTGAACCTGTGGAATTCTCTGCCACAGAAGGCAGTTGGGGCCAATTCGATACGAGACTCCCAAAACAAACGCTCTTCTCGGAACTCCAACACGGCAAGAGAGGCCCAGGTGGGCAGAGGAAATGCTTCAAGGACACCCTCAAATCCTCCTTGAAAAAGTGTAACATCCCCACCGACACCTGGGAATCCCTGGCCCAAGACCGCACAAAGTGGAGGAGAAACATCCGGGAAGGCGCCGAACACCTCGAGTCTCTTCGCTGGGAGCAAGCGGAAGCCAAGCGCAGGCAGCGCAAGGAGCGCACGTCAACCCAAGCACCCCACCCACCCGCCCCTTCAACCACCGTCTGCCCCACCTGTGACAGAGACAGTAGGTCCCGCATTGGACTCATCAGTCACCTGAGAACTCATTTTTAATGTGGAAGCAAGTCATCCTCGGTTCCGAGGGACTGCCTAAGAAGAAGAATTAATGAAACAATCAGAATAGAGTTAAGCACACTGGTACCTGTTAGAGGGATTGAAATTGAAGTTGAAGTGGAGAGTTACATAGAATTTGGACTGGGACAGTTGAGGGCAAGGGAGAAATCATTGTTTAACAAGAATTATCCACAAGATGGACATGAGTAAAAGAGAGATCTGGAGAATCTTTTAAGTCCATGACTTTGTGGCAGAACCACTGAGTGACTCTGGCTAACTGTACATAATTCTCTTTAACGATGTTCTTACACCAGCCTAAACCTGTACCATTGTGTTAGGCATTACTGTGTTTTGTATATAGAGTTTGCATGTACGGGGCGTGGCCCCTTTAAGAGCGCGGGAAAATGCGGGCAAACGCGATGACGTCACGTCGCAAACCACGTGACTGCCCAGGCAGTCCTCATGGCATTTCCGTTGAGTGAAGACCTGTTTGATTGTTCTCCTGTGTCGATCTCCGTTATTTGTAGGAATTCGTTAATTCCTACATTGGTGACCCCGTTTTTGTGAACGTTTTCACAAAAGAAAAGCAGAACATGGAGGCAAACGCCGTTTCGCTAAAGCTACCGCAGTTCTGGGAGCAGCAAGCGCCCTCGTGGTTTATTCAGGTCGAGGCCCAGTTCGCCCTGAGGAACATCGATGCGGATCAGACCAAGTATCTTTATGTGGTCTCCGCACTCGACAGCTCTACCGCCTCTCGGATCGTCAGCCTCCGCGAAAACCCCCCAACGGAGCGCAAGTATGAAACCCTCAAAGCGCGGTTACTGCAGGTTTTCGGGCTCACAAAATCGGAGCGCGCCCGTCGATTACTCGCTATGCCCGGGCTCGGTGACTCCAAGCCTTCAGAGTTGATGAGCCAAATGCTCACACTCCTGGGCTCAGAACGGGAATGTTTCCTATTCTGCGAGATTTTCCTCAGCCAACTGCCTGAACAGGTACAAGCTGCCCTGGCCAGATCTGAAACTGAAGACTGCGCAGCACTCGCTGCGGAGGCTGACAAAATTTTCGCTGTAACTCGTCAGTACTGCGCCGCCACGAGGCACCCATCCTCCGCGGACGCCGCCCCAGCTTGTCAGCCTGCTGGGCTGTGTTTCTACCACGCGCAGTTCGGCGCGAAGGCGAAGCGTTGCCGCCCTCCCTGCAGTTTTCCCCCAAAAACCCCCCAGCATCATCTGACACTGCGGCCACCGAGGAACGGGTTTAACGGGCACCCCGCGGTCGTGATGGCGATCGGCAACGCGGGTAGATTGCTGTTCATCACCAATACCCTCTCCGGTCGTCGTTTTCTGTGCGACACCGGAGCACAGTGCAGCATTTTACCCGCGTCCGCCCTCGATGTGCAGACGGGGAATCACGGTCCCGCCCTTGAAGCGGCCAATGGCGGAACAATTCGGACCTTCGGCAGACGGCGAGTGGAGTTGTGCCTCGGGGGGCAACGTTTTCACTGGGAGTTTGTTACGGCCAAAGTTTCCCAGCCCCTCCTCGGCACGGATTTCCTGTGCGCCAACAGCCTCCTGGTCGACGTTCGGAACCGGCGGCTGGTCAATGCAGCCACTTTTAATTCTCTTCCATGTTACCGCAGTAACACTACGTCACGCACCGTCTCCTGTGCGTTCCCGACTCCTGATGAGCTCGCTCGCCTGCTCAGCGAATTCCCCGACCTGACAAGACCCACGTTCTCCTCCACAGCCACAAAACATGGTGTGGAACACCACATCACCACCAACGGCCCCCCGGTCTACGTGTGGGCCCGGTGCCTGGAGCCTGGCAAGCTGGCGGTCGCAAAGGCGGAGTTCGCAACCATGGAACGGTTAGGGATTATTCGCCGGTCGAATAGTCCCTGGTCTTCCCCCCTCCATATCGTCCCGAAGCCTGGCGGCGGGTGGCGGCCATGTGGCGACTATCAACGCCTAAACGACGCCACCACTCCTGATCGGTACCCGATCCCCCATATCCAGGATTTCTCTGCCCATTTGGCAGGGAACAGCGTGTTCTCTAAAGTTGACCTCGTCCGGGGCTGCCACCAGGTCCCAGTGCACCCACAAGATGTCCAGAAGACCGCAGTCATCACCCCATTCGGCCTCTTCGAGTTTTTACGGATGCCGTTTGGGTTAAAGAACGCCGCCCAGGCTTTCCAACGCCTGATGGACTCCATGCTGCGGGACCTCAAGTTCCTCTTTGTCTACCTGGATGATATTCTAATTGCCAGTCCTACTAAGGAAGAACATACCTGTCACCTACGCACCCTTTTTCGACGCCTCAGCCAACACAGCCTGATTATAAACCGGCCAAGTGTCAGTTTGGCCTGCGCCAAATTGACTTCCTGGGGCATCGCGTCACCTCAGAGGGAGCGGTTCCTTTACCTTCGAAGGTAGAGGCGGTGACATCCTTTCCACACCCGCAGAACATAAAGGCCCTGCAGGAATTCCTAGGCATGGTAAACTTTTACCACCGTTTCGTGCCTCAGGCGGCACTACTCATGCGGCCCCTGTACGAGGCCCTCAAGGGCAAGACTGGCAAGAACCCGGTAGACTGGACGGACGGCATGGCCCGAGCATTCGCCGACACCAAAAGCGCCTTCGCCAACGCGACTATGCTGGCGCACCCGCTGCCAGGAGCAACCATTGCCCTCACCACCAACGCGTCGGACTACGCAGTCAGTGCCGTGCAACAGCAGTGGGTGAACGGGACGTGGCAGCCGTTGGCATTCTTCAGCCGTCAACTACAGCAGAACGAGAGAGCATACAACACGTTCGACCGGGAGTTGCTCGCCCTTTTTCTGGCCATCCGCCATTTTCGGTTCCTTCTGAAAGGACGTCATTTCACCGCTTTTGTGGACCATAAGCCGCTAACCTTTGCAATGTCCAAGACCGCTGAACCGTGGTCAGCCCGACAGCAGCGTCAACTGACCTACATATCCGAATTCACCACGGATATACAGCACGTGGCCTGTAAGGACAACCTGGTGGCAGACTGCCTCTCCCGCGCGGTCGTCGATACGGTTCATTTGGGCATCGACTACGCCCTCATGGCAGCAGACCAAGCCTCAGACCCGGAAGTCCAAGCTTACAGAACGGCCATCACTGGCCTCCAGTTGGCCGACGTCAAGTTCCATTCGGCAGGTACCACGCTGTTGTGTGACATCTCCGTACAGGATCCTCGCCCTGTCGTGCCGGTCGTCTGGCGCCGCAAAGTGTTCGACGCCATACATGGGTTGTCACACCCTGGCATGAAGGCCTCTCAGAAACTGATGTCCGCTAAATTTGTATGGCATGGCATGCATAAAGATGTCCGTGACTGGGCCAAAACCTGTGTGGTCTGCCAAAATGCCACGGTACAGCGCCGCATCAAAGCTCCGTTGGCCGCCTTCACAGTTCCGGAGCGACGGTTTGACCACGTCAACGTGGACCTGGTAGGACCACTCCCACCCTCCCATGGTTTTTCACACATCCTGACCATGGTTGACCGCACCACCAGATGGCCAGAGGTGGTTCCCCTGTCATCCACTACCTCGGCGGACGTGGCCAGGGCGTTCATTTCCTCCTGGATCGCCCGTTTCGGAGTGCCCGCAGATATTTCGTCGGTCAGGGGACCGCAGTTTTCCTCCGAACTCTGGAATGCAGTGGCCCAAGGACTCGGTGTCAAATTACACCGCACCACAGCCTACCACCCACAGGCGAATGGCCTCTGCGAACGCTTCCACCGCTCAATGAAAGCCGCCCTGAGGGCCAGCCTCCAGCACGCTGGATGGGCAGACAAGCTACCGTGGGTCCTGTTGGGCCTTCGCACGGCCCCCAAAGAAGACCTTCACTCTTCATCAGCGGAGCTTGTGTATGGTCAGCCGTTGCGAGTCCCAGGGGACTTCCTACCAATACCGATGAAGCCATGGTCCGCGTCTGCCCAGCTTGCTAGTCACCAAGAGGCGGCCAGATGTTTCGCACCGGTGCCCACTTCACACCACGGGCCGCAGAGGTCACACGTTCCCACGGAGCTTCACAAGGCTGAGTACGTTTTTATTCGCCATGACACACATAGGGATCCGCTCAAGGCCCCATATACCGGTCCCTTCCGCGTGTTGGAAGCAGGGGACAAAACCTTCACGGTAGATGCCGGTGGTAAACCGGACCACATTTCGGTCGACCGCTTAAAGCCAGCACATTTGGACCTCGACCGCCCCGTCGAGACAGCAGAATCGCTGAGACGGGGTCGGCCACCCATCGTCGTTACGGCAGACCAAGTGCGACCGCCCGCCAGACCGCCAGCCGCCATGCAGCCTCCGCCTCGAGAGTACAGGAGTCGTTCTGACAGGCTCGTCAGACCCCCTCACCGTTTGACTTTGTCCGTTAAAGCGAACTCTGGGGGGGCGCATGTGGCAGAACCACTGAATGACTCTGGCTAACTGTATATAATTCTCTTTAACGATGTTCTAACACCAGCCTAAACCTGTACCATTGTGTTAGGCATTACTGTGTTTTGTATATAGAGTTTGCATGTACGGGGCGTGGCCCCTTTAAGAGCGTGGCAAACGGGATGATGTCACGTCGCAAACCACGGGACTGCCCAGGCAGTCCTCGTGGCATCTCCGTTGAGTAAAGACCTGTTTCGTTGTTCTCCTGCGTCGATCTCAATTATTCGTAGGAACTCGTTAATTCCTACAACTTGTTGATTAGATGTTAACATAGGAACATAGAAACATAGGCCTAGAAATGAAATTCAGGTGTTAGCACCAGCCGCTAGTGCCTTAGGAGGAGGAGAAGTGGGGCGTTAAGCGGCTAGCGCCCGGGCGCGGCGCGATCTGCGCCTCTCGCGAATTTCACTCAAGGTTTAGCGGCGGCGCAAAACCGCAGCGCCCGCTCAGCTGCGCGCGCAGATCGTGACGTGATTTCATGGTGCAACGCCCTTGGTGCGCCCCAAGCCGGAACTTCAGTGGCGCCGCCCTTCCGTGCGCCTGGCGCTCCCAGTAGAGGGGAATGGTTCCCAGTCGCTGCGGGGCGCGGGGGGCGCTATTTAAAGGGGACTCCTCCTGCATTATAAGTGGCAGCCATTTTGTGCCAATCCTTCTGTGTGAGAGACAGATATTTGGAGAGAGACAAAGGGCGAGAGCTTTCTGCTTTGACTCAGCGCTTGCACAGGTACTTCTGGCTTCAGGCCAGAGCTTTGCACTTGGATTTAACTTTCAGTGCCATAGCCTTGAGTCGCCACATATAACGGGGGCTGCAATGGGTGGAAACATTGGCTTTCTGCATTGCATTCAAAGGGCTCAGAGACGCCGTAAGAGAGTGCCAGTCATGGCCAGACGGAGAAGGGCCAACAGGCGTCGGCACCGGAGCCTTACCCACCCAGGGTATACCGCCAGCAGTTCTCGTATCTGAACATGTCTGAGGAGCAGTGTGTTCGGAGGCTGCGATTCAGAAGGGAGGTGGTCACTAAGATCTACCACCTGCTTCGCAGAGATCTGCAGCCACAGCTGAGGAGCAGGACGTCTCTGTCGGTGGCAGTGAAGGTGACGGTGGCTCTCAACTTCTATGCCACCGGCTCCTTCTAATCCGCTACTGGGGACATTGCCTATATCTCCCAGTTCGCGGTACATTGCTGCATCCGCCAGGTGACCAATGCCCTTTTCAGAAGGAGACATCAGTACATCTCCTTCCCCATGACCCTGGAAAAGCAGCAAGAGCGTGCAATGGGATTTGGAAGAATAGCGGGCTTCCCCATAGTCCTGGGCGTAGAACTGATGAACCAGCAATGGTCAGGCCTTGCTTCAGGGCTGCAGTGTGCAGGGCATGGCAGCCAAACAAGTCGACCCTCCCCCTTTAAGAGCTGACCAGCGCCAGCGTGTCTGGCTTCATTCAGAAACTCGCCGCACCTGCGCTGCGCCCACCCTCAGTGTTAGCGCCTCGGCTCGCCGGCTTAGCGCCTTATGATAGTCGTGCATCGCCTGCTTTAGCGCAGCAGCAACCTCTTGGGGCGATGCAACTCAATTTCGGCGAAGGTGGTGCGAAGTTGCGCCGGGCGCTAAATTTAGCGAACGCCCGGCTGTAGCGCTCCAACCGTGGCAATACTGAATTTCTAGGCCATAGAAACAGAAGATAGGAACAGGAGTAGGCCATTCGGCCCCTCGAGCCTGCTCCGCCATTCAATGAGATCATGGCTGATCATCCAAATTCAGTACCCGGTCCCTGCCTTCTCCCCATATCCCTTGATCCCTTTAGCCTTAAGAAATATATCCAACTCCTTCTTGAATATATTTAATGAATTGGCCTCTACTGCCTTGTGTGGTAGAGAATTCCACAGGTTCACCACTCTCTGGGTGAAGAAATTCCTCCTCATCTCAGTCCTAAATGGCTTACCCCTTATCCGTAGACTGTGACCCCTGGTTCTGGACTCCCCGACCATCGGGAACATCCTTCCTGCATCTAGTCTGTCTAGTCCTGTTAGAATTTTATAAGTTTCATTGAGATCCCCTCTCATTCTTCTAAACTCCAGCGAGTATAAGCCCAATCGACCCAATCTGTCCTCATACGTCATTCCTGCCATCCCAGGTATCAGTCTGGTGAATCTTCGCTGCACTCTCTCCATGGCAAGAACATCCTTCCTCAGATAAGGCGACCAAAACTGCACACAATACTCAAGGTACGGTCTCACCAAGGCCCTGTACAACTGTAATGTTGCTTGAAATGATTGTAAGACTGAATTTAACAGTGACTGTAATAATTGTAGATAACAGAGCGTGGGAAAAGCCAGTGCGAATCCAGTATGAGGTGGTTTTGGTGGTGCCTCCTGTGTCACTGTGACCGCAACTGCCACGCTTTACGGGTCGAATGGGACCTGTCCAATTAATCGCCTCAGTTTCTGCTTCACACCACATCCACCCACAACCATCGACCGAGATGTTTTACTCAGTGTCGGAACCTGTGTTCAAGTGAAACTGGCAGTAAATGAGACACTGAAGTATGACCTGCTCAATCTGAGTACGACATTCCCTGGTCGTCTGAGGGTTTTCAGTGAGTTTGTGATGCGACCGAACTCCTCCCTAAAGCACCTTTTATGTTTGGTTGCAAGACAACTCCAGAGACAAGATATTGAAATCGACAGTCAGAGGGGATGACTCACACTGGTGGGATATTGGGCTCAATATATCACCACACCCTTAGGTTCGAATTATTTCACACGCTCTGGTAGTTCTCCAACTTGTAATGATAGTGTATTTGAGATATGTACCCTGTGCGGTAAGACTTTGAAGCATAAGCCAATTGTGTACTCTTGCCTATGGCTAACAAATTAATTGAGCACACCGAAAGAGAAGGATCCGAAGCAATGTAGAGGAGACCCCAGGCGGGGTAAGATCCGGACTTGGATGAAGGGACCAAAATTTGCTGAGGATACACAGATAGGCGGGTTAGCAAGTTGTGAGGAGGACACAAAGGGGGGGGAGAAACTCTGTTGCTTTGCGCCTCCCGTTAAACCGTTAGAGCCCCGCGGCGCGGCGCTCCGCCGTCGGTGATGTCATCGCCGAGCGCAGCGCCTATCCTCGCGCCATGATCCCCGGCACTTCTCATGAGTGCCAGGCTCATTTGCCGGCACTCTGATCCCTGGGGGGGGGGGCCCAGCTGGGCCCCGGGTCGCGCTGCGCAAGGCCCCTCCTCTTTAAGAAGGCCTGCAATACCGTGGCCGTGGGGGGTCGCTAATTTTTCCGTGGCGCAAACAGGCTCGAGGGGGGCTGAATGGTCCACCTCCTGTTCCTGTGTAACAGGCTCGAGGGGGCTGAATGGTCCACCTCCTGTTCCTGTGTAACAGGCTCGCGGGGGCTGAATGGCCTCCTTCTCTTCCTGTGTAACAGGCTCGAGGGGGGCTGAATGGCCTCCTCCTGTTCCTATGTAACAGGCTCAAGGGGCTGAAAGGCCTCCTCCTGTTCCTGCGTAACAGGCTCGAGGGGCTGAAAGGCCTCCTCCTGTTCCTGCGCAACAGGCTCGAGGGGCTGAATGGCCTCCTCCTGTTCCTGTGTAACAGGCTCGAGGGGGGCTGAATGGCCTCCTCCTGTTCCTGTGTAACAGTCTCGAGGGTCTGAATGGCCTCCTCCTGTTCTTGTGAAACTGGCTCGATGGGCTGAATGGCCTCCTCTTGATCCCATGTAACAGGCTCGAAGGGCTGAATGGCTTCCTCCTGTTCCTGTGTAACATGCTCGAGGGACTGAATGGCCTCCTCCTGTTCCTGTGTAACAGGCTCGAGGGGCTGAATGGCCTCCTCCTGTTCCTGTGTAACAGGCTCGAGAGGCTGAATGGCCTCCTCCTGTTCCTGTGTAACAGGCTCGAGGAGCTGAATGGGCCTCCTCCTGTTCCTGTGTAACAGGCTCGAGGGGCTGAATGGGCCTCCTCCTGTTCCTGTGTAACAGGCTCGAGAGGCTGAATGGCCTCCTCCTGTTCCTGTATAACAGGCTCGCGGGGGCTGAATGGCCTCCTCCTGTTCCTGTGTAACAGGCTCGAGGGACTGAATAGCCTCCTTCTGTTCCTGTGTAACAGATTCCAGAGGCTGAATGGGCCTCCTCATGTTCCTGTGTAACAGTTTGATGGGCTGAATGGCCTCCCCCTGCTCCTGTGTAACAAGCTCGAGGGGGGCTGAATTGGCCTCCTCCTGTTCCTGTGTAACAGGCTCAAGGGGCTGAATGGCCTCCTCCTGTTCCTGTGTAACAGGCTCGAGGGGATTGAATGGCCTCCTCCTGTTCATGTGTAACAGGCTCGAGGGGCTGAATGGCCACCTCCTGTTCCTGTGTAACAGGCTCGAGGGGCTGAATGGCCTCCTCCTGTTCCTGTGAAACAGGCTCAAGGGGCTGAATGGCCTCCTCCTGTTCTTGTGAAACAGGCTCAAGGGGCTGAATGGCCTCCTCCTGTTCCTGTGTAATAGTGTCGATGGGCTGAATGGCCTCCTCCTGTTCCTGTGTAATAGTGTCGATGGGCTGAATGGCCTCCTCCTGTTCCTAATGTAACAAGGCTAGAGGGAGCTGAATGGCCTCCTCCTGATCCTGTGTAACAGGCTCGAGGGGCTGAATGGCCTCCTCCTGTTCCTGTGTAACCGGCTCGAGGGGCTGAATGGTCTCGCCTGTTCCTGTGTAACTGGCTCGAGGGGCTGCATGGCCCCCACATGTTCCTAATGTAATAGGGCTGGAGGGGCTGAATTGTCTCCTCCTGTTTCTGTGTAACGGGCTCGAGGGACTGATGGCCTCCTCCTGTTCCAATTGATAATATTCGAGGGAGCCTGCATGGTTCCTCCTGTTCCTGAGTAGCAGGCTCGAGGGGTTGAATGGCCTTCTCCTGTTCCTGTGTAACAGCCTCGAGGGAACTGAATGGCCTCCTCATGTTCCTGTGTAACAGGCTCGAGTGGCTGAATGGCCTACTCCTGTTCCTAATGTAACAGGCTCGAGTGGCTGAATGGCCACCTCCTGTTCCTAATGTAACTGGCTCGAGGGGCTAAATGGCCTCCTCCTGTTCCTGTGTAACAGGTTTGAGGGGTTGAATGGGCCTCCCCCTGCTCCTGTGTAACAAGCTCGAGGGGGGCTGAATGGGCCTCCTCCTGTTCATGTGTAACAGGCTCGAGGGGGCTGAATGGCCACCTCCTGTTCCTGTGTAACAGTTTAAAGGGGCTAAATGGCCTGCTCCTGTTCCTGTTTAATGGGCTTGAGGGGCTGAATGGCCTCCTCCTGTTCCAATGTAACAGGTTCGAGGGGCTGAATTGCCTCTTCCTGTTCCTGTGTAACAGGTTCGAGGGGCTGAATTGCCTCTTCCTGTTCCTGTGCAACAGCCTCGAGGGAACTGAATGGCCTCCTCCTTTTCCTGTGTAACAGGCTCGAGTGGCTGAATGACCACCTCCTGTTCCTAATGTAACTGGCTCGAGGGGCTGAATGGGCCTCCTCCTGTTCCTGTGTAACAGGTTCAAAATGCTGAATGGCCTCCTTCTTTTACTGTGTAACAGATTCGAGGGGCTGAATGGCCTCCTACTGTTCTTGTGTAATGTGCTCGAGGGGCTGAATGGCCTCCTCCTGTTCCTAATGTAACAGGCTCAAGGGTGCTGAATGGCCTCCTCCCGTACCTGATTAACAGGCTTGAGGGGCTGAATGGCTTCCTCCTGTTCCTGTATAACAGGCTCGAGGGGCTGAATGGCCTCCTCCTGTTCCTGTATAACAGACTCGAGGGGCTGAATGGCCTCCTCCTGTTCCTGTGTAACAGGTTCGATGGGCTGAGTGGCCTCCTCCTGTTCCTGTGATAACAGGCTCGAGGGGCTGAATGGCCTCCTTCTGCTCCTGTATAACAGACTCGAGGGGCTGAATGGCCTCCTCCTGTTCCTATGTAACAGGCTCGAGGGGCTGAGTGGCCTCCTCTTGTTCCTATGTAACAGCTCGTGGGGCTGAGTGGCCTCCTCCTGTTGTAGTCTAACAGTTTGATGGGCTGAATGGCCTCCTCCTGTTCTGATATACTTGGTTCGAGGGACTGATGGCCTCCTCCTGTTCCTGTGTAACAGGCTCGAGCAGTTGAATGGCCTCCTCCTGTTCCTTTGTAATAGGATCCAGGTGCTGAATGGCCTCCTCCTGTTGTTGTGTAACAGTTTGATGGGCTGAATGGCCTCATCCTGTTCCTAATGTAACAGGTTCGAGGGGCTGAATGGCCTCCTCCTGTTCCTGAGTAGGCTCGAGGGGCTGAATGGCCTCCTCCTGTTCCTGTGTAACAGGCTCGAGGGGCTGAATGGCCTCCTCTTGATCCCATGTAACAGGCTCGAAGGGCTGAATGGCCTCCTCCTGTTCCAATGTGACAGGCTCGAGGGGCTGAATGGCTTCCTCCTGTTCCCATATAACAGGCTTGAGAGGCTGAATGCCCTCCTCCTGTTCCTATGTAACAGGCTTGAGGGGGCTGAATGGCCTCCTCCTGTTCCTGTGTAATAGTGTCGATGGGCTGAATGGCCTCCTCCTGTTCCTAATGTAACAGGGCTAGAGGGAGCTGAATGGCCTCCTCCTGTTCCTGTGTAACAGGCTCGAGGGGCTGAATGGCCTCCTCCTGTTCCTAATGAAACAGGCTGGAGATGGTGCTGAATGGCCTCCTCCTGTTCCTGTGTAACTGGCTCGAGGGGCTGCATGGCCCCCACATGTTCCTAATGTAATAGGGCTGGAGGGGCTGAATTGTCTCCTCCTGTTTCTGTGTAACGGGCTCGAGGGACTGATGGGCTCCTCCTGTTCCAATGTATAATATTCGAGGGAGCCTGCATGGTTCCTCCTGTTCCTGAGTAGCAGACTCGAGGGGCTGAATGGCCTCCTCCTGTTCCTGGGCAACAGCCTCGAGGGAACTGAATGGCCTCCTCCTGTTCCTGTGTAACAGGCTTGAGGGGCTGAATGGCCTACTCCTGTTCCAATGTAACAGGCTCGAGGGGCTGAATGGCCTCCTCCTGTTCCTGTGTAACAGCCTCGAGGGAACTGAATGGCCTCCTCCTGTTCCTGTGTAACAGGCTCGAGTGGCTGAATGACCACCTCCTGTTCCTAATGTAACTGGCTCGAGGGGCTGAATAGGCCTCCTCCTGTTCCTAATGTAACTGGCTCGAGGGGCTGAATGACCACCTCCTGTTCCTAATGTAACTGGCTCGAGCGGCTGAATGGCCTCCTCCTGTTCCTGTGTAACAGGTTCAAAGGGGTGAGTGGCCTCCTTCTGTTCCTGTGTAACTGGCTCGAGCGGCTGAATGGCCTCCTCCTGTTCCTGTGTAACAGGTTCAACGGGGTGAATGGCCTCCTTCTTTTCCTGTGTAACAGATTCGAGGGGCTGAATTGCCTCCTACTGTTCTTGTGTAATGTGCTCGACGGGCTGAATGGCCTCCTCCTGTTCCTAATGTAACAGGCTCAAGGGTGCTGAACGGCCTCCTCCCGTTCCTGATTAACAGGCTGGAGGGGCTGAATGGCTTACTCCTGTTCCTGTATAACAGGCTCGAGGGGCTGAATGGCCTCCTCCTTTTCCTGAGTAACAGGCTCGAGGGGCTGAGTGGCCTCCTCCTGTTCCTGTGATAACAGGCTCGAGGGGCTGAATGGCCTCCTTCTGCTCCTGTATAACAGACTCGAGGGGCTGAATGGCCTCCTCCTGTTCCTATGTAACAGGCTCGAGGGGCTGAGTGGCCTCCTCCTGTTCCTGTGATAACAGGCTCGAGGGGCTGAATGGCCTCCTTCTGCTCCTGTATAACAGACTCGAGGGGCTGAATGGCCTCCTCCTGTTCCTATGTAACAGCTCGTGAGGCTGAGTGGCCTCCTCCTGTTGTAGTCTAACAGTTTGATGGGCTGAATGGCCTCCTCCTGTTCTGATATACTTGGTTCGAGGGACTGAATGGCCTCCTCCTGTTCCTGTGTAACAGGCTCGAGCAGTTGAATGGCCTCCTCCTGTTCCTTTGTAACAGGATCCAGGCGCTGAATGGCCTCCTCCTGTTCTTGTGTAACAGTTTGATGGGCTGAATGGCCTCATCCTGTTCCTAATGTAACAGGTTCGCAGGGCTGAATGGCCTCCTCCTGTTCCTGAGTAACAGGCTCAATGGTCTGAATGGCCTCCTCCTGTTCCTGTGTAACAGACTTGAGGGGCTGAATGGCCTCCTCCTGTTCATGTGTAACAGACTTGAGGGGCTGAATGGCCTCCTCCTGTTCCTGTGTAACAGACTCGAGGTGCTGAATGGGCTCCTCCTTTTCCTGTATAACAGTCTCGAGGGGCTGAATGGCCTCCTCCTGTTCCTGTGTAACAAGCTCGAGGGGGCTGAATGGCCTCCTCCTGTTCCTATGTAACAGGCTCAATGGGCAGATGGCCTCCTCCTGTTCCTAATGTAATAGGCTCGAGGGGCTGAATGGCCTCCTCCTGTTCCTGTGTAACAAGCTCGCGGGTCTGAATGGCCTCCTCCTGTTCCTGTGTAACAGATTCGAGGGGCTGAATGGCCTCCTACTGGTCTCGTGTAATGTGCTCGAGGGGCTGAATGGCCTCCTCCTGTTCCTAATGTAACAGGCTCAAGGGTTCTGAATGGCCTCCTCGTGCTCCTGTGTAATAGACTCGAGGGGCTGAATGGCCTCCTCCTCTTCCTGTGTAACAGCTTTGAAGGGCTGAATGGCCTCCTTCTATTCCTGTGTAACAGGCTCGAGGTGCTGAATGGCCTCCTCCTGTTCCTATGTAACAGCTCGTGGGGCTGAATGGCCTCCTTCTGTTACTGTGAAACAGGCTTGAGGGGCTGAATGGCCTCCTCCAGTTCCTATGTAACAGGCTCGAGCAGTTGAATGGCCTCCTCCTGTTCCTGTGCAACTGGCTCGAGGGGCTGAATGGCCTCCTTCTGTTCGATTATAACAGACTCGAGGGGCTGAATTGCCTCTTTCCTGTTCCTATGTAACAGCTCGTGGGGCTGAATGGCCTCCTCCTGCTCCTATGTAACAGCTCGTGGGGCTGAATGGCCTCCTCCTGTTCGTGTGTAACAGGCTCGAGGGGCTGACTGGCCTCCTCCTGTTCCTGTGTAACAGGATTGAGGGGCTGAATGGCCTCCTCCTGTTCCTGTGTAACAAGCTCGAGGGGGCTGAATGGCTTCCTCCTGGTCCTATGTATTAGGCTCAAGGAGCAGAATGGCCTCCTGCTGTTCTTGAGTAACAGGCTCGAGGGGCTGAATGGCCTCCTTCTGTTCGGTATAACAGACTCGAGGGGCTGAATTGCCTCCTCCTGTTCCTATGTAACAGCTCGTGGGGCTGAACGGCCTCCTCCTGTTCATGTGTAACAGGCTCGAGGGGCTGACTGGCCTCCTCCTGATCCTATGTAACAGGCTCGAGGGGCTGAATGGCCTCCTCCTGTTCCTATGTAACAGGCTCAAGGGTGCTGAATGGCCTCCTCGTGTTCCTGTGTAACAGGCTCGAGGGGGCTGAATGGCCTCCTTCTGTTGCTGTGTAAAAGGCTCGAGGTGCTGAATGGCCTCCTACTCTTCCTGTGTAACAGCTTTGAAGGGCTGAATGGCCTCCTTCTGTTCCTGTGTAACAGGCTCGAGGGGCTGAATGGCCTCCTCCTGTTCCTGTTTAACAGGCTCGAGGGGCTGAATGGCCTCCTTCTGTTCCTGTGTAACACGCTCGATGGGCTGAATGGCCTCCTCCTCTTCCTGTGTAAGAGTTTCGAAGGGCTGAATGGCCTCCTTCTGTTCCTGTGTAACAGGCTCGAGGGGCTGAATGGCCTTCTCCTGTTCCTGTGTAACAGGCTCGAGGGGCTGAATGGCCTTCTCCTGTTCCTGTGCAACAGGCTCGAGGGGCTGAATAGCCTCCTCCTGTTCCTGTGTAACAGGCTCGAGGTGCTGAATGGCCTCCTCCTGTTCCTGTGTAACAGGCTCGAGGGGCTGAATGGCCTTCTCCTGTTCCTGTGCAACAGGCTCGAGGGGCTGAATAGCCTCCTCCTGTTCCTGTGTAACAGGCTCGAGGTGCTGAATGGCCTCCTCCTGTTCCTATGTAACAGCTCGTGGGGCTGAATGGCCTCCTTCTGTTCTTGTGAAACAGGCGTGGGGGCTGAATGGCCTCCTTCTGATGCTGTGTAACAGGCTTGAGGGGCTGAATGTCCTCCTTCTGTTCCTGTGTAACAGGCTCGAGGGGCTGAATGGCCTCCTCCTGTTCCTGTTTAACAGGCTCGAGGGGCTGAATGGCCTCCTTCTGTTCCTGTGTAACACGCTCGATGGGCTGAATGGCCTCCTCCTCTTCCTGTGTAAGAGTTTCGAAGGGCTGAATGGCCTCCTTCTGTTCCTGTGTAACAGGCTCGAGGGGCTGAATGGCCTCCTCCTGTTCCTGTGTAACAGGCTCGAGGGGCTGAATGGCCTTCTCCTGTTCCTGTGCAACAGGCTCGAGGGGCTGAATAGCCTCCTCCTGTTCCTGTGTAACAGGCTCGAGGTGCTGAATGGCCTCCTCCTGTTCCTATGTAACAGCTCGTGGGGCTGAATGGCCTCCTTCTGTTCTTGTGAAACAGGCGTGGGGGCTGAATGGCCTCCTTCTGATGCTGTGTAACAGGCTTGAGGGGCTGAATGTCCTCCTCCTGTTCCTATGTAACAGGCTCGAGCGGTTGAATGGGCTCCTGCTTTTCCTGTTTAACTGGCTCGAGGTGCTGAATGGGCTCCTGCTGTTCCTGTGTAACAGGCTCGAGGTGCTGAATGGCCTCCTCCTGTTCCTATGTAACAGCTCGTGGGGCTGAATGGCTTCCCCCTGTTCCTGTGTAACATGCTCGAGGGGCAGAATGGCCTCCTCATGTAACAGGCTCGAGGGGCTGAATGGCCTACTCCTGTTCCTGTGTAACAGACTCGAGGAGCTGAATGGCCTACTCCTGTTCCTGTGTAACAGACTCGAGGGGCTGAATAGCCTCCTCCTGTTCCTAATGTAACAGGCTCAAGGGTGCTGAATGGCCTCCTCGTGTTCCTAATGTAACAGCTCGTCGGGCTGAATGGCCTCCTTCTGTTCCTGTGTAACAGCCTCGAGGGGCTGAATGGCCTCCTCCTGTTCCTAATGTAACAGGCTCAAGGGTGCTGAATGGCCTCCTCCTGTTCCTAATGTAACAGGCTCAAGGGTGCTGAATGGCCTCCTCCTGTTCCTATTGTAACAGGCTCAAGGGGCAGAATGGCATCCTCATGTTCCAAATGTAACAGGCTCGAGGGGCTGAATGGCCTCCTCCTGTTCCTGTGTAACAGACTCGAGTGGCTGAATGGCCTCCTCCTATTCCTATGTAACAGCTCATCGGGCTGAATGGCCTCCTTCTGTTCCTGTGTAACAGTCTCGAGGGGCTGAATGGCCTCCTCCTGTTCCTGTGTAACAGGCTTGGGGGACCTGAATGGCCTCCTTCTGATTCTGTGTAACAGGCTTGAGGGGCTGAATGGCCTCCTCCTGTTCCTATGTAACAGTCTTGAGGGGCTGAATGGCCTCCTCCTGTTCCTATGTAACAGCTCGTGGGGCTGAATGGCCTCCTACTGTTCTTGTGTAATGTGCTCGAGGGGCTGAATGGCCTCCTCCTGTTCCTAATGTAACAGGCTCATGGGTGCTGAATGGCCTCCTCGTGTTCCTGTGTAACAGGTTCGAGGGGCTGAATGGCCTACTCCTGTACCTGTGTAACTGGCTCGAGGTGCTGAATGGCCTCCTGCTGTTCCTGAGTAACAGGCTTGAGGGGCTGAATGGCCTCCTTCTGTTCGGGTATAACAGACTCGAGGGGCTGAATGGCCTCCTCCTGTTCCTATGTAACAGCTCGTGTGGCTAAATGAACTCCTCCTGTTCATGTGTAACAGGCTCGAGGGGCTGACTGGCCTCCTCCTGTTCCTGTATAACAAGTTCGAGGGGCAGAATGGACTCCTCCTGTTCCTGTGTAACAGCTCGTGGGACTGAATGGCCTCCTCCTGTTCCTGTGTAACATGCTCGAGGGGCTGAATGGCCTCCTTCTTTTACTGTATAACAGTCTCGAGGGGCTGAATGGCCTCCTTCTAATGCTGTGTAACAGGCTTGAAGGGCTGAATGGCCTCCTCCTGTTCCTATGTAACAGGCTCGAGCGGTTGAATGGCCTCCTCCTGTTTCTGTGTAACTGGCTCGAGGTGCTGAATGGCCTCCTCCTGTTCCTATGTAACAGGCTCGAGGGGCTGAATGGCCTCCTGCTTTTCGGGTATAACAAACTCGAGGAGCTGAATTGCCTCCTCCTGTTCCTATGTAACAGCTCGTGGGGCTGAATGGCTTCCTTCTGATGCTGTGTAACAGGCTCGAGGGGCTGAATGGCCTCCTCCTGTTCCTATGTAACAGGCTCGAGCGGTTGAATGGCCTCCTGCTGTTCATGTATAACTGGCTTGAGGGGCTGAATGGCCTCCTTCTCTTCCTCTATAACAGACTTGAGGGGCTGAATGGCCTCCTCCTGTGCCTATGTAACAGCTCGTGGGGCTAAATGAAATCCTCCTGTTCGTGTGTAACAGGCTCGAGGGGCTGACTGGCCTCCTCCTGTTCCTGTGCAACAGGCTCGAGGGGCAGAATGGGCTTCCTCCTGTTTCTGAGTAATAGTCTCGAGGGTCTGAATGGCCTCCTCCTGTTCCTGTGTAACAGTCTCAAAGGGCTGAATGGACTCCACCTGTTCCTGTGTAACAGACTCGAGGGTCTGAAAGGCATCCTACTGTTATTGTGTAATGTGCTCGAGGGCTGAATGGCCTCCTCCTGCTCCTGTGTAACAGGCTCGAGGGGTTGAATGGCCTCCTCCTCTTCCTGTGTAACAGCTTCGAAGGGCTGAATGGCCTCCTTCTGTTCCTGTGCAACAGGCTCGAGGGGCTGAATGGCCTCCTTCTGCTCCTGTATAACAGACTCGAGGGGCTGAATGGCCTCCTCCTGTTCCTATGTAACAGGCTCGAGGGGCTGAGTGGCCTCCTCCTGTTCCTGTGATAACAGGCTCGAGGGGCTGAATGGCCTCCTTCTGCTCCTGTATAACAGACTCGAGGGGCTGAATGGCCTCCTCCTGTTCCTATGTAACAGCTCGTGGGGCTGAGTGGCCTCCTCCTGTTGTAGTCTAACAGTTTGATGGGCTGAATGGCCTCCTCCTGTTCTGATATACTTGGTTCGAGGGACTGAATGGCCTCCTCCTGTTCCTGTGTAACAGGCTCGAGCAGTTGAATGGCCTCCTCCTGTTCCTTTGTAACAGGATCCAGGCGCTGAATGGCCTCCTCCTGTTCTTGTGTAACAGTTTGATGGGCTGAATGGCCTCATCCTGTTCCTAATGTAACAGGTTCGCAGGGCTGAATGGCCTCCTCCTGTTCCTGAGTAACAGGCTCAATGGTCTGAATGGCCTCCTCCTGTTCCTGTGTAACAGACTTGAGGGGCTGAATGGCCTCCTCCTGTTCATGTGTAACAGACTTGAGGGGCTGAATGGCCTCCTCCTGTTCCTGTGTAACAGACTCGAGGTGCTGAATGGGCTCCTCCTTTTCCTGTATAACAGTCTCGAGGGGCTGAATGGCCTCCTCCTGTTCCTGTGTAACAAGCTCGAGGGGGCTGAATGGCCTCCTCCTGTTCCTATGTAACAGGCTCAATGGGCAGATGGCCTCCTCCTGTTCCTAATGTAATAGGCTCGAGGGGCTGAATGGCCTCCTCCTGTTCCTGTGTAACAAGCTCGCGGGTCTGAATGGCCTCCTCCTGTTCCTGTGTAACAGATTCGAGGGGCTGAATGGCCTCCTACTGGTCTCGTGTAATGTGCTCGAGGGGCTGAATGGCCTCCTCCTGTTCCTAATGTAACAGGCTCAAGGGTTCTGAATGGCCTCCTCGTGCTCCTGTGTAATAGACTCGAGGGGCTGAATGGCCTCCTCCTCTTCCTGTGTAACAGCTTTGAAGGGCTGAATGGCCTCCTTCTATTCCTGTGTAACAGGCTCGAGGTGCTGAATGGCCTCCTCCTGTTCCTATGTAACAGCTCGTGGGGCTGAATGGCCTCCTTCTGTTACTGTGAAACAGGCTTGAGGGGCTGAATGGCCTCCTCCAGTTCCTATGTAACAGGCTCGAGCAGTTGAATGGCCTCCTCCTGTTCCTGTGCAACTGGCTCGAGGGGCTGAATGGCCTCCTTCTGTTCGATTATAACAGACTCGAGGGGCTGAATTGCCTCTTTCCTGTTCCTATGTAACAGCTCGTGGGGCTGAATGGCCTCCTCCTGCTCCTATGTAACAGCTCGTGGGGCTGAATGGCCTCCTCCTGTTCGTGTGTAACAGGCTCGAGGGGCTGACTGGCCTCCTCCTGTTCCTGTGTAACAGGATTGAGGGGCTGAATGGCCTCCTCCTGTTCCTGTGTAACAAGCTCGAGGGGGCTGAATGGCTTCCTCCTGGTCCTATGTATTAGGCTCAAGGAGCAGAATGGCCTCCTGCTGCTCTTGAGTAACAGGCTCGAGGGGCTGAATGGCCTCCTTCTGTTCGGTATAACAGACTCGAGGGGCTGAATTGCCTCCTCCTGTTCCTATGTAACAGCTCGTGGGGCTGAACGGCCTCCTCCTGTTCCTGTGTAACAGGCTCGAGGGGCTGAGTGGCCTCCTCCTGTTCCTGTGATAACAGGCTCGAGGGGCTGAATGGCCTCCTTCTGCTCCTGTATAACAGACTCGAGGGGCTGAATGGCCTCCTCCTGTTCCTATGTAACAGCTCGTGGGGCTGAGTGGCCTCCTCCTGTTGTAGTCTAACAGTTTGATGGGCTGAATGGCCTCCTCCTGTTCTGATATACTTGGTTCGAGGGACTGAATGGCCTCCTCCTGTTCCTGTGTAACAGGCTCGAGCAGTTGAATGGCCTCCTCCTGTTCCTTTGTAACAGGATCCAGGCGCTGAATGGCCTCCTCCTGTTCTTGTGTAACAGTTTGATGGGCTGAATGGCCTCATCCTGTTCCTAATGTAACAGGTTCGCAGGGCTGAATGGCCTCCTCCTGTTCCTGAGTAACAGGCTCAATGGTCTGAATGGCCTCCTCCTGTTCCTGTGTAACAGACTTGAGGGGCTGAATGGCCTCCTCCTGTTCATGTGTAACAGACTTGAGGGGCTGAATGGCCTCCTCCTGTTCCTGTGTAACAGACTCGAGGTGCTGAATGGGCTCCTCCTTTTCCTGTATAACAGTCTCGAGGGGCTGAATGGCCTCCTCCTGTTCCTGTGTAACAAGCTCGAGGGGGCTGAATGGCCTCCTCCTGTTCCTATG
This sequence comes from Somniosus microcephalus, assembly GCF_052327205.1. Taxonomy (NCBI): domain Eukaryota; kingdom Metazoa; phylum Chordata; class Chondrichthyes; order Squaliformes; family Somniosidae; genus Somniosus; species Somniosus microcephalus. The sequence continues at coordinate 60,967,502 of NW_028225181.1, read as the reverse complement.
TAACAGGCTCAATGGGCAGATGGCCTCCTCCTGTTCCTAATGTAATAGGCTCGAGGGGCTGAATGGCCTCCTCCTGTTCCTGTGTAACAAGCTCGCGGGTCTGAATGGCCTCCTCCTGTTCCTGTGTAACAGATTCGAGGGGCTGAATGGCCTCCTACTGGTCTCGTGTAATGTGCTCGAGGGGCTGAATGGCCTCCTCCTGTTCCTAATGTAACAGGCTCAAGGGTTCTGAATGGCCTCCTCGTGCTCCTGTGTAATAGACTCGAGGGGCTGAATGGCCTCCTCCTCTTCCTGTGTAACAGCTTTGAAGGGCTGAATGGCCTCCTTCTATTCCTGTGTAACAGGCTCGAGGTGCTGAATGGCCTCCTCCTGTTCCTATGTAACAGCTCGTGGGGCTGAATGGCCTCCTTCTGTTACTGTGAAACAGGCTTGAGGGGCTGAATGGCCTCCTCCAGTTCCTATGTAACAGGCTCGAGCAGTTGAATGGCCTCCTCCTGTTCCTGTGCAACTGGCTCGAGGGGCTGAATGGCCTCCTTCTGTTCGATTATAACAGACTCGAGGGGCTGAATTGCCTCTTTCCTGTTCCTATGTAACAGCTCGTGGGGCTGAATGGCCTCCTCCTGCTCCTATGTAACAGCTCGTGGGGCTGAATGGCCTCCTCCTGTTCGTGTGTAACAGGCTCGAGGGGCTGACTGGCCTCCTCCTGTTCCTGTGTAACAGGATTGAGGGGCTGAATGGCCTCCTCCTGTTCCTGTGTAACAAGCTCGAGGGGGCTGAATGGCTTCCTCCTGGTCCTATGTATTAGGCTCAAGGAGCAGAATGGCCTCCTGCTGCTCTTGAGTAACAGGCTCGAGGGGCTGAATGGCCTCCTTCTGTTCGGTATAACAGACTCGAGGGGCTGAATTGCCTCCTCCTGTTCCTATGTAACAGCTCGTGGGGCTGAACGGCCTCCTCCTGTTCCTGTGTAACAGCTCGTGGGGCTGAACGGCCTCCTCCTGTTCATGTGTAACAGGCTCGAGGGGCTGACTGGCCTCCTCCTGATCCTATGTAACAGGCTCGAGGGGCTGAATGGCCTCCTCCTGTTCCTATGTAACAGGCTCAAGGGTGCTGAATGGCCTCCTCGTGTTCCTGTGTAACAGGCTCGAGGGGGCTGAATGGCCTCCTTCTGTTGCTGTGTAAAAGGCTCGAGGTGCTGAATGGCCTCCTACTCTTCCTGTGTAACAGCTTTGAAGGGCTGAATGGCCTCCTTCTGTTCCTGTGTAACAGGCTCGAGGGGCTGAATGGCCTCCTCCTGTTCCTGTTTAACAGGCTCGAGGGGCTGAATGGCCTCCTTCTGTTCCTGTGTAACACGCTCGATGGGCTGAATGGCCTCCTCCTCTTCCTGTGTAAGAGTTTCGAAGGGCTGAATGGCCTCCTTCTGTTCCTGTGTAACAGGCTCGAGGGGCTGAATGGCCTTCTCCTGTTCCTGTGCAACAGGCTCGAGGGGCTGAATAGCCTCCTCCTGTTCCTGTGTAACAGGCTCGAGGGGCTGAATGGCCTCCTCCTGTTCCTGTGTAACAGGCTCGAGGTGCTGAATGGCCTCCTCCTGTTCCTATGTAACAGCCCGTGGGGCTGAATGGCCTCCTTCTGTTCTTGTGAAACAGGCGTGGGGGGCTGAATGGCCTCCTTCTGATGCTGTGTAACAGGCTTGAGGGGCTGAATGTCCTCCTCCTGTTCCTGTGTAACAGGCTCGAGCGGTTGAATGGCCTCCTGCTTTTCCTGTTTAACTGGCTCGAGGTGCTGAATGGGCTCCTGCTGTTCCTGTGTAACAGGCTCGAGGTGCTGAATGGCCTCCTCTTGTTCCTATGTAACAGCTCGTGGGGCTGAATGGCTTCCCCCTGTTCCTGTGTAACATGCTCGAGGGGCAGAATGGCCTCCTCATGTAACAGGCTCGAGGGGCAGAATGTCCTCCTGTTCCTGTGTAACAGACTCGAGGGGCTGAATAGCCTCCTCCTGTTCCTAATGTAACAGGCTCAAGGGTGCTGAATGGCCTCCTCGTGTTCCTAATGTAACAGCTCGTCGGGCTGAATGGCCTCCTTCTGTTCCTGTGTGACAGCCTCGAGGGGCTGAATGGCCTCCTCCTGTCCCTGTGTAACAGGCATGAGGGGCTGAATGGCCTCCTTCTGTTCCTGTGAAACAGGCTCAAGGGTGCTGAATGGCCTCCTCCTGTTCCTATTGTAACAGGCTCGAGGGGCTGAATGGCCTCCTCCTGTTCCTGTGTAACAGACTCGAGCGGCTGAATGGCCTCCTCCTATTCCTATGTAACAGCTCATCGGGCTGAATGGCCTCCTTCTGTTCCGGTGAAACAGGCTTGGGGGAGCTGACTGGCCTCCTTCTGATGCTGTGTAACAGGCTTGAGGGGCTGAATGGCCACCTCCTGTTCCGATGTAACAGGTTTGAGGGGCTGAATGGCCTCCTTCTGTTCCTATGTAACAGCTCGTGGGGCTGAATGGCCTCCTACTGTTCTTGTGTAATGTGCTCGAGGGGTTGAATGGCCTCCTCCTGTTCCTAATGTAACAGGCTCATGAGTGCTGAATGGACTCCTCGTGTTCCTGTGTAACAGGTTCGAGGGGCTGAATGGCCTACTCCTGTACCTGTGTAACTGGCTCGAGGTGCTGAATGGCCTCCTGCTGTTCCTGAGTAACAGGCTTGAGGGGCTGAATGGCCTCCTTCTGTTCGGGTATAACAGACTCGAGGGGCTGAATGGCCTCCTCCTGTTCCTATGTAACAGCTTGTGTGGCTAAATGAACTCCTCCTGTTCATGTGTAACAGGCTCGAGGGGCTGACTGGCCTCCTCCTGTTCCTGTATAACAAGTTCGAGGGGCAGAATGGCCTCCTCCTGTTCCTGTGTAACATGCTCGAGGGGCTGAATGGCCTCCTTCTTTTACTGTATAACAGTCTCGAGGGGCTGAATGGCCTCCTTCTAATGCTGTGTAACAGGCTTGAGGGGCTGAATGGCCTCCTCCTGTTCCTATGTAACAGGCTCGAGCGGTTGAATGGCCTCCTCCTGTTTCTGTGTAACTGGCTCGAGGTGCTGAATGGCCTCCTCCTGTTCCTATGTAACAGGCTCGAGGGGCTGAATGGCCTCCTGCTTTTTGGGTATAACAAACTCGAGGAGCTGAATTGCCTCCTCCTGTTCCTATGTAACAGCTCGTGGGGCTGAATGGCTTCCTTCTGATGCTGTGTAACAGGCTCGAGGGGCTGAATGGCCTCCTCCTGTTCCTATGTAACAGGCTCGAGCGGTTGAATGGCCTCCTGCTGTTCCTGTGTAACTGGCTTGAGGGGCTGAATGGCCTCCTTCTCTTCCTCTATAACAGACTTGAGGGGCTGAATGGCCTCCTCCTGTGCCTATGTAACAGCTCGTGGGGCTAAATGAAATCCTCCTGTTCGTGTGTAACAGGCTCGAGGGGCTGACTGGCCTCCTCCTGTTCCTGTGCAACAGGCTCGAGGGGCAGAATGGGCTTCCTCCTGTTTCTGAGTAATAGTCTCGAGGGTCTGAATGGCCTCCTCCTGTTCCTGTGTAACAGTCTCAAAGGGCTGAATGGACTCCACCTGTTCCTGTGTAACAGACTCGAGGGTCTGAAAGGCATCCTACTGTTCTTGTGTAATGTGCTCGAGGGCTGAATGGCCTCCTCCTGCTCGTGTGTAACAGGCTCGAGGGGTTGAATGGCCTCCTCCTCTTCCTGTGTAACAGCTTCGAAGGGCTGAATGGCCTCCTTCTGTTCCTGTGTAACAGGCTCGAGGGGCTGAATGGCCTCCTCCTGTTCCTGTGTAACAGGCTCGAGGGGCTGAATGGCCTCCTCCTGTTCCTATGTAACAGCTCGTGGAGCTGAATGGCCTCCTTCTGATGCTGTGCAACAGGCTTGAGGGGCCGAATGGGCTCCTCCTGTTCCTGTGTAACAGGCTCAAGCGGTTGAATGGCCTCCTCCGGTTAATGTGTAACAGGCTCGAGGGGCTGAATGGCCTCCTTCTGTTCGGGTATAACAGACTCGAGGGGCTGAAATACCTCCTACTGTACCTATGTAACAGCTCGTGTGGCTAAATGAACTCCTCCTGTTCGTGTGTAACAGGCTCGAGGGGCTGAATGGCCTCCTCCTGTTCCTGTGTAACAGACTCGAGGGGCTGAATGGCCTCCTCCTGTTCCTGTTTAACAGGCTCGACGGGGTTGAATGGCCTCCATCTGTTCCTGTGTAACAGGCTCATGCGGCTAAATGGCCTCCTTCTTTTCCTGTATAACTGTCTCGAGGGGCGGAATGGCCTCAACCTGTTCCTATGTAACAGCTCGAGGGGCTGAATGGCCTCCTCCTGTTCCTATGTAACAGGCTCAAGCGGTTGAATGGCCTCCTCCTGTTCCTATGTAACAGCTCGTGGGGCTGAATGGCCTCCTGCTGTTCCTATGTTACAGCTCGTGGGGCTGAATGGCCTCCTCCTGTTCCTGAGTAACAGGCTCGAGGGGCTGAATGGCCTCCTTCTTTTCCTGTATAACAGTCTCGAGGGGCTGAATGGCCTTCTCCTGTTCCTATGTAACAGGCTCGAGCGGTTGAATGGCCTCCTCCTGTTCCCGTGTAACTGGCTCGAGGAGCTGAATGGCCTCCTGCTGTTCCTATGTTACAGCTCGTGGGGCTGAATGGCCTCCTCCTGTTACTATGTAACAGCTCGTGTGGCTAAATGAACTCCTCCTGTTCGTGTGTAACAGGCTCAAGGGGCTGACTGGCCTCCTCCTGTTCCTGTATAACAAGTTCGAGGGGGCTGAATGGCCTCCTCCTGTTCCTATGTAACAGGCTCAAGGGGCAGAATGGCCTCCTCCTGTTCCTGTGTAACAGCTCGTGGGGCTGAATGGCCTCCTCCTGATCCTGTGTAACATGCTCGAGGGGCTGAATGGCCATCTTCTTTTCCTGTATAACAGTCTCGAGGGGCTGAATGGCCTCCTCCTGTTCCTATGTAACAGGCTCGAGCGGTTGAATGGCCTCCTCCTGTTTCTGTGTAACTGGCTCGAGGTGCTGAATGGCCTCCTCCTTTTCCTATGTAGCAGGCTCAAGGGGCTGAATGGCCTCCTTCTGTTCGGGTATAACAGACTCGAGGGGCTGAATTGCCTCCTCCTGTTCCTATGTAACAGCTCGTGGGGCTGAATGGCCTCCTTCTGATGCTGTGTAACAGGCTCGAGGGGCTGAATGGCCTCCTGCTGTTCCTATGTAACAGGCTCGAGCGGTTGAATGGCCTCTTCCTGTCCCTGTGTAACTGGCTTGAGAGGCTGAATGGCCTCCTTCTCTTCCTGTATAACAGACTCGAGGGCTGAATGGCCTCCTCCTGTTCCTATGTAACAGCTCGTGGGGCTGAATGGCCTCCTTCTGTTCCTATGTAACAGCTCGTGTGGCTAAATGAACTAAGAACATAAGAACATAAGAAATAGGAGCAGGAGTAGGCCAATCGGCCCCTCGAGCCTGCTCCGCCATTCAATAAGATCATGGCTGATCTGATCCTAACCGCCAACCTACTATCACAGTACCATCTCCTGAATCTAACAGATTTAGACACACGAAATAGGAGCAGGATCAGGCTACACGGCCCCTGGGCCCGCTCTGCTACCCACAGGGCCATGACCGATCCGAACCTAGACTCATGTCCAAATTCCTGCCCGCTCCCCGTAACCCTTAATTCCCTTTACTTCTAGGAAACTTTCTATTTCTGTTTTAAACTTATGTAATGATGTAGCTTCTACAGCTTTTTGGGGCAGCATATTCCATGGACCTACCACCCTTTGAGTGAAGTAGTTCCTCCTCATCTCAGTTTTGAAAGAGCAGCCCCTTATTCTAAGACTATGCCCCCTAGTTCTAGTTTCACCCATCATCGGGAACATCCACCCCACATCCACCCGATCCAACCCCTTCACAATCTTATATGTTTCAATAAGATCGCCTCTCATTCTTCTGAACTCCAATGAGTAGAGTCCCAATCTACTCAACCTCTCCTCATATGTCCATCCCCTCATCCCCGGGATTAACCGAGTGAACCTTCTTTGTACTGACTCGAGAGCAAGTATGTCTTTTCTTAAGTATGGACACCAAAACTGTATGCAGTATTCCAGGTGCGGTCTCACCAATACCTTGTACAACTGAAGCAATACCTCCCTATTTTTATATTCTATCCCCCTAGCAATGAAAGCCAACATTCCATTGGCCTTCTTAATCACTTGCTGCACCTGCATACTAACCTTTTGAGTTCTGTGCACCAGGACCCCCAGATCCCTTTGTACTTCAGTACTTTCCAGTTTCTTGCCATTAAGATAATAACTTGCTCTACGATTTTTCCTGCCAAAGTGCATAACCTCACACTTTCCAGTATTGTATTCCATCTGCCAAATCTCTGCCCACTTACTTAGCCTGTCTATGTCCCCTTGCAGGTTTTTTATGTCCTCCTCACTCACTACATTCCCCCCCATCTTAGTATCATCTTCAAACTTTGATATGTTACACTCGGTCCCCTCCTCCAAATCGTTAATATAGATTGTAAAGAGTTGGGGACCCAGCACTGGCCCCTGCGGAACACCACTAGTTACTGATTGCCAGTCTGAGAATGAACCATTTATCCCAACTCTCTGCCTTCTGTTAGATAGCCAATCCTCTATCCATGCCAGAATATTACCCCCAATCCCGTGATTTTTTATCTTAAGCAATAATCTTTTGTGTGGCACCTTGTCAAATGCCTTTTGGAAGTCTAAATAGACTACGTCCACTGGTTCCCCTTTATCCACCCTATATGTTACTTCCTCAAAGAACTCCAGCAAATTTGTCAAACATGACTTCCCCTTCATAAAACCATGCTGACTTTGTCCTATTAAATTATGTTTATCCAAATGTCCTGTTACTGTCTCCTTAATAATGGACTCCAAAGTTTTACCTACCACAGATGTTAGCCTAACCAATCTATAGTATCCAGCCTTCTGTCGACTGCCCTTTTTAAATAAGGGTGTTACATTAGCAGTTTTCCAGTCTGCCGGGACCTTTGCCGAGTCCAGGGAGTTTTGGAAAATTATTACCAATGCATCCACAATCCCTACCGCCACTTCCCTCAAGACCCTAGGATGTAAGCCATCTGGTCCAAGTGATTTATCCGCCTTGAGTCCCATTATTTTACCGAGTACCACTTCCTTAGTGATTTTGATCATGTTTAGCTCCTCCCCCCCTATAGCCCCCTGTTTGTCCAGTGTTGGGATATTCTTAGTGTCTTCTACTGTAAAGACTGATGTAAAATATTCATTCAGTGTTTTTGCCATCTCCATATTTCCCACCATTAATTTCCCGGTCTCATCCTCTAAGGGACCAACATTTACTTTAGCCACTCTTTTTCTTTTTATATAACTATAAAAACTCTTACTATCTGTTTTTATATTTTTTGCTAATTTACTTTCATAATCTATCTTCCCTTTCTTAATTAATCTTTTTGTTATTTTTGCTGTCTTTTAAAGTTTTCCCAATCCTCTATCCTCCCACTAGATTTGGCTACCTTATATGCCCTTGCTTTTAGTCGAATACTATCCTTAATTTCTTTACTTAGCCACGGATGGCTGTCTTTTCTTTTACACCCTTTTCTTCTCAGTGGAATATATATTTTTTGGAAGTTGTAAAATAACTCCTTAAATGTACACCACTGATCATGTATCGTCTTACCCTTTAATCTATTTTCCCAATCCACTCTACTCAATTCCGCTCTCATACCTTCATAGTCTCCTTTATTCAAGCTCAGCACGCTGGTTTGAGATCCAACCTTCTCACCCTCTAATTGAGTATGGAATTCAACCATGTTATGGTCACTCATTCCAAGGGGATCTTTTACTAGGACATTTTTAATTAATCCTGTCTCGTTACACAGGACCAGATCTAAGGTTGCTTGCCCCCTGGTCGGTTCAGTTACATACTGCTCAAGAAACCCATCCCTAATACACTCAATGAACTCATCCTCAAGGCAGCCCTGCCCAATTTGATTTGTCCAATTAATATGATAGTTAAAATCCCCCATAATTATAGATGTTCCCTTATTACAAGCCTCAACTATTTCCTGATTGATACTCCGTCCAACAGAGTTGGCCTATAGACTACGCCCACTAGTGTTTTTTTCCCCTTATTATTCCTTATCTCCACCCAAATTGTTTCATTATCCTGATCTTTTGACCCAATATCATTTCTCTGTATTACAGTGATTCCTTCCTTTATTAACATAGCCACCCCACCTTCCCTTCCTTCCTGCCTGTCCTTCCTGATCGTTAAATAACCTGGTATGTTTAATTCCCAGGCATTGTCACCCTGCAGCCATGTTTCTGTAATGGCCACAAGATCATACCCATATGTAGTTATTTGTGCCATTAACTCGTCTATTTTGTTACGAATGCTACGTGCATTCAGATAGAGAACTTTCAATATGTTTTGTGACACTTAGTTCCTGCTTTTGCCCTTTTTATTACTTTACCTTTTACTCCATACCTTCTGCCCCTTCCTGACACGCTCTGGTTTTTAATTTCCCCACTGCTACCTAAGTCTATGACCTTCTCTGTTGTCATTTTTATTATTTGCTCTCTAGGAACCTCCCCCCCACTAGTTAGTTTAAAGCCCTCTCTACAGCCCTAGTTATATGATCCGCCAGGACTCTAGTCCCAGCACTGGCCAAGTGAAGCCCGTCCGAACGGAACAGCTCCCTCCTGCCCCAGTACTGGTGCCAGTGACCCAGGAAGCAAAACCCATTTCTCCCACGCCAGTCTTTGAGCCATGCATTTAACTCTCTAATTTTATTTGTCCTAGCCAAATTCACTCGTGGCTCAGGTAATAATCCAGAGATTATTACCCTTGAGGTTCTGTTTTTTAATTTGACCCCTAGCTGCTCATACTCCTTTAACAGAACCGGCTTCCTAGTCCTATCTACGTCGTTTGTACCAACATGGACCATGACAACTGGATCCACCCCCTCCCACTGCAAGTTTCTTTCCAGCCCAGAGGAAATGTCCTTAACCCTGGCACCGGGTAGGCAACACAGCCTTCGGGACTCTCGCTCTCAGCTGCAGAGAACTCTATCTATCCCCCTAATAATACTATCCCCTACCACTACAACATTTCTATTTACTCCCCCCTCTTGAATGGCCCCCCGTTCCACGGTGCTGTGGCCAGGTTGCTCATCCTCCCTGCAGTCCATGCTCCTGTCCCCACAGGGAGTAAGAACCTCGAACCTGTTGGTCAAGAGCAAGGGCTGCAGCTCCTCCAGCTCTACCTCCTGGATCCCCGTACCTGCCTCACTCGTAGTCACACCGTCCTGTCCCTGACCATGGGCTACATCTGAATTAATTAACTTCATAGGTGTGACCACCTCCTGATACACAGAGTCCAGGAACTTCTCCCCCTCCCTGATGTGTCGCAGTGTCTGAAGCTCAGACTCCAGCTCATCAACACGGAGCTGGAGTTCCTGTAGCAGCAGACACTTGTCACAGACGTAATCACCGTGAGCCTCAATGGGGTCCACCGGCTCCCACATCTCACAACACTAACACATCACCTGCTCCATTCTATGTAATTAATTAAAATTTTTATTGTCAGTTATGGACACCCTCTGCCCGATTTTGGATGCTAGTATCCCCTTTAATTAATTGGATTTAAATTAAATCAATCCCTCTAATTACACCAGTTAAATGGTTTACCAACAGTCACTCTGCACCAGAGGGCAGCACGGTGGCATAGTGGTTAGCACTGTTGCCTCACAGCGCCAGGGACCCTGGTTCGAATCCGGCCTCGGGTGACTGTCTGTGTGGAGTTTGCACATTCTCCCCATGTTTGCGTGGGTTTTCTCCGGGTGCTCCGGTTTCCTCCCACAGTCCAAAGATGTGTGGGTTAGGTTGATTGGCCATGATAAATTGACCATTAGTGTTAGGGGGATTAAAATATGTAGGGTTACGGGGATAGGGTGGGATATGTGTCGGTGCAGGCTCGATGGGCCGAAATGGCCTGTATCTGCACTGTGGGGTTTCTGTGATTCTGTGATTCTGTGAAAGGCCTTATTAACTACAACCCACTGAGTTAAAGTTTGAAAAGAGCACCTAACACCCCACTTACCCTAACTCACACTTACCCAAACTCACAGCACTCTCTGCTGACTCGCACTCAGTGCTTAGCACTGGTCTTTTTATACTGTTTGTTTGTTTACAGCCAAATGAGTCACCCCTGCTGATTGGTTAGAAAACTGGTTTCCACTGCCTGCTGTGCCAATTTACTCCTACTGCAGTGTAACCTTGTTTTACTCTTCTTAAACCAACAGAATCCTAAATATATAACTTTTCCCCTTTACTTAAACTGCTTAAGTAATCTTATCAAGAATGATTTAAAGAGAAATAACAATTAAAGAACTTTCACACTTACCCAAACTCACAGCACTCTCTGCTGACTCGCACTCAGTGCTTGCTTGTGTAACAGGCTCGAGGGGCTGAATAGCCTCCTTCTGTTCCTGTCTAACAGACTCTAGTGGCTGAATGGACCTCCTCCTGTTCCTGTGTAACAGGCTCGAGGGGCTGATTAGCTTCCTTCTGTTCCTGTGTAATAGACTCTAGTGGCTGAATGGGCCTCCTCCTGTTCCTGTGTAACAGTTTGATGGGCTGAATGGCCTCCCCCTGTTCTGATATAATAGGTTCGATGGGCTGAATGGCCTCCTCCTGGTCCTGTGTAACAGGTTCAAATCGCTGAATGGCCTCCTGCTATTACTGTGTAACAGTCTCGAGTGGCTGAATGGCCTCCTCCTGTTGATATGTATAAGGCTCGAGGGACTGAATGGGCTCCTCGTGTTCCTTTGTAACAGGCTCGAGGGGCTGAATGGACTCCTCCTGTTGTAGTGTAACAGTTTGATGGGTTGAATGGCCTCCTCCTGTTCCTGTGTAACAGGCTCGAGGGGCTGAATAGCCTCCTTCTGTTCATGTGTAACAGACTCGAGTGGCTGAATGGGCCTCCTCCTGTTCCTGTGCAACAGTTTGATGGGCTGAATGGCCGCCCCCTGTTCCTGTGTAACAGGTTCAAAGGGCTGAATGGCCTCCTGCTAATCCTGTGTAACAGTCTTGAGGGGCTGAATGGTCTCCTCCTGCTCCTATGTAAAAGGCTCGAGGGACTGAATGGCCTCCTCGTGTTCCTTTTTAACTGGCTCGAGGGGCTGAATTGCCTCCTCCAGTTCCTGTGTTCCTGTGTAACAGGTGCCAGGTGTTGAATGGCCTCTTTCTGTTCTTGTGTAACAGTTTGCTTCGTTGAATGGCCTCCTGCTGTTCCTGTGTAACAGTCTCAAGGTGCTGAATGGCCTCCTCCTGTTCCTTGGTAACAGACTCAAGGGGCTGAATGGCCTCCTCCTGTTCCTTGGTAACAGACTCAAGGGGCTGAATGGCCTCCTCCTGTTCCTATGTAACAGCTTGAGGGACTGAACGGCCTCCTCCTGTTCCTGTGTAAAAGCTCGTGGGGCCGAATGACCTCCTGCTGTTCCTGTGTGACTGGCTCAAGGGGTTGAATGGCCTCCTCCTCTTCCTGTGTAACAGGCTCCAGGTGCTGAATGGCCTCCCCCTGTTCCTGTTTAACAGACTCGAGGGGCTGAATGGCCTCCTCCTCTTGCTATGTAACAGGCTCGAGGGGCTGAATGGCCTTCTCCTGTTCCTGTGTAACAGCTCATGGGGCTGAATGGCCTCCTCCTGTTCTTGTGTAACAGCTCGTGGGGTCGAATGGTCTCCTCCCATTCCTGTGTAACAGGCTCCAGGTGCTGAATGGCCTCCTCCTGTTGTAGTGTAACAGTTTGATGGGCTGAATGGCCTCCTCCTCTTCTGATATCCTAGGTTCGAGGGACTGAATGGCCTCCTCCTGTTCCTGTGTAACAGGCTCCAGGTGCTGAATGGCCTCCTCCTGTTGTTGTGTAACAGTTTGATGGGCTGAATGGCCTCCTCCTCTTCTGATATCCTAGGTTCGAGGGACTGAATGGCCTCCTCCTGTTCCTGTGTAACAGGCTCGATGGGCTGAATGGCCTCCTCCTGTTCTTGTGTAACAGGCTCGATGGGCTGAATGGCCTCATCCTGTTCCTGTGTAAAAGGCTCGAGGGGCTGAATGGCATCCTCCTGTTACCGTGTAACAGGCTCGTGGGACTGAATGGCCTCCTCCTGTTACCGTGTAAAAGGCTCGAGGGGCTGAATGGCCTCCTCCAGTTCCTGTGTTGCTGTGTAACAGGCTCCAGGTGTTGAATGGCCTCCTTCTGTTCTTGTGTAACAGTTTGATGGGCTGAATGGTGTCCTCCTGTTCCTATGTAACAGGCTCAAGGAGCTGAATGGCCTTCTCCTGTTCCTGTGTAACAGGCTCGAGGGGCTGAATGGCATCCTCCTGTTACCGTGTAACAGGCTCGTGGGACTGAATGGCCTCCTCCTGTTCCTGGGTAAGATTCTCGATGGGCTGAATGGCCTCAAACTTTTCCTATGTAAAAGGCTTGAGGGACTGAATGGCCTGCTCGTGGTCTTGTGTAACATGTTCGAGGGTCTGAATGGCCTCTGTCTATTCCTGTGTAATAGGCTCGAGGGGCTGAATGGACTCCTCCTGTTCCTATGTAAATGGCTTGAGGGGGCTGAATGGCCTCCTCGTGTTCCTATGTAACAGGCTCAAGGGGCAGAATGGCCTCCTCCTGTTCGTAATGTAACAAGCTCGAGGGGCTGAATGGCCTCCTCCTGTTCCTATGTAACAGGCTCGAGGGGCTGATTGGCCTCCTCCTGTTCCTGTGTAACAGCTCGAGGGGCTGAATGGCCTCCTCATGTTCTTATGTAACAGGCTCGAGGGGCTGAATGGCCTCCTCCTGTTCCTGTGTAACAGCTCGAGTGGCTGAATGGCCTCCTCCTGTTCCTATGTAACAGGCTCGAGATGCTGAATGGCCTCCTCCTGCTCCTGTGTAACAGGCTCCAGGTGCTGAATGGCCTCCTCCTGTTCCTGTGTAACAGGCTCCAGGTGCTGAATGGCCTCCTCCTGATCCTGTGTAAGAGCTCATGGGGCCGAATGATCTCCTACTGTTCCTGTGTAACTGGCTCGAGGGGCTGAATGGCCTCCTTCTGTTCCTGTGTAACAGGCTCGAGGTGCTGAATGGCCTCCTGCTCTTCCTGTGTAACAGGCTCAAGGGGCTGAATGGCCTCCTCCTGTTCCTGTATAACAGACAAAGGGGGGCTGAATGGCCTCTTCCTGTTCATATATAACAGCTCGTGGGGCTGAATGGCCTCCTCCTGTTCCTGTGTAACAGGTTCGAGGGGCTGAATGGCCTCCTCCTGTTCCTGTGTAACAGACTCGAGGGGGCTGAATGACCTCCTCCTGTTCCTGTGTAACAGGCTCGAGGGGATGAATGGCCTCCTCCTGTTCCCATGTAACAGGCCCGAGGGGGCTGAATGGCCTCCTTCTGTTGCTGCGAAAGAGGTTCGATGGGCTGAATGGCCTCCTCCTGTTCCTATGCAAAAGACTCGAGGGGCTGAATGGCCTCCTACTGTTCTTGTGTAATGTGCTCGAGGGGATGAATGGCCTCCTCCTGTTCCTAATTTAAGAGGGCTCGAGGGGGCTGAATGGTCTCCTGTTACTGTGTAGCAGGCTCAATGGGCTGAATGACCTCCTCCTGTTCCTAATGTAACAGGGCTCGAGGGGGCTGAATGGCCTCCTCCTGTTCCCATGTAACAGGTCCGAGGGGGCTGAGTGGCCCCCTCCTGTTCCTGTGTTACAGGCTCGAGGGGGCTGAATGGCCTCCTTCTGTTGCTGCGAAAGAGGTTCGATGTGCTGAATGGCCTCCTCCTGTTCCTATGCAAAAGACTCGATGGGCTGAATGGCTTCTGTGGTGTATGTGCCTTTAAGAGCAATTATGGTGTATGTGCCTTTAAGAGCCCCAGGTGTGCGTAATGCCGGTAATTGCCACTTGGGCTATATAAGCCTGTGTATTGTGTATATCCTTTAGAAACCCCCCCCCAGACTTGCTTAGTAAATACCTATGAACCAACTCCTGTCTTCAGTGTCTTTATCTACACACGGACACTACAGTGGCGACGAAGTGGAAACGGACTTACCTGCAATTCGGCAGCACCTCAAGGACATCGATTCCTCCAGCATCCAGAAGACTCAAGGAAGTAAGAGAAACTGTGGTTTCACCAGCTGGCCAAGCTGGTGACAGGTACTGCGCTAATCCTTCCTGGGCGTCAGGCTGGAGCTCCAGCGGCGGGCTCTACAGCTGAGACAGGCAGCGAAATCGGAGGCAAGCAATAACGGACTGGGAGGGTGCACTCGAGAGACGGCCGGCGCGGCAAGCAGGTCAGCGTTTAGACCTCCGTCGGGAACGAGTCTCCAACAGTAAATAAACGGAAACCACAGTAAAACAGCATTGTTATCGGTAGCAGCGGCGGGAAAGCGCAGGAAGCACCATATCGTTGCTACAGAGAGAAAAAAAAAAGCGCGGGAAGCGCCATATCTTTTCTGAAATGCCTAAATCTGGTAATATTGAGGCTTTTGATGGCGAAATAGAAGATTGGACCACATACGTGGAAAGAGTAGAGGTTTATTGCACTGCAAATGGAATAACAGATGAAAAAAAAGCTTCAGTACTTCTGAACTTAATGGGCGCGAAGACATACAGGCTGTTACGAAATGTAATCACTCCAGCCAAACCAAAGGACAAGACTTTTAAAGAAATTGTTGATACCCTGCAGGAGCATTTAAACCCAACACCGCTGCTGATAGCGGAACGATTCAAGTTCTTCAAGAGAAATCAACACAAGAATGAAAGTAACGCTGATTACCTAACCGAATTAAGAAAGCTATCAAAGTACTGCCAATTCGGAGCAGGACTATCGGATTATCTTCGAGACAAATTTGTTTGCGGTCTCTTAAGTGAAGGAACACAAAAAAGACTGCTTTCTGAAAAAGATTTAACATTGGACAAAGCTTTCAGTATGGCTGTATCATACGAAGCAGCAGCAAAAGGAGCTGCAGAGATACAACAAGAGACACAGGACTTCGGCACCCATAAAATGACACAGGAGTTCAGAAGATGTTATCGCTGCGGCAGGTCCACCCATAACCAGAGGGACTGCTGGTTCAAGGGCAAAGCATGCAGGCAATGTGGTAAGGTTGGACACATTGCACGGGTATGCCAATCCGGACAAAATAAATCCACTGACAGAAAACGAAAAATCAATAAAGAAAAGTACAGGAAGGTACAAATGATGACGGACAATAGCTCCGAAGACCAGAATAGCGATAGCGACTCCGGAAACAAGAGACTAAGCTGTCTCAAATTACATAATGTACTTGCCAAAGAGGATTACCAAACCATTTGGGTTACCCTCACAATAGCAGGGTCCCCAGTTAAAATGGAGCTAGATACAGGATCAGCTCTAACTGTAATAAATCGACGAGATTACGAGAGGCTATTTTCGCATATACCTCTAAAAGACACATCCATTATCTTAAAAACATATACGGGGCAGAAAGTCTACCCCAAAGGAAAAATAAGGGTGCCTGTGGTATACAACGGCAAAGAAATACAAAAGTTGTATTTATACATTCTACAAGATGGTGGTCCACCGTTGTTGGGACGTGAATGGATAAGGAAGATACGTTTAGACTGGCACTCCATTCAGGCACTGACGGTGACCAGTAAGGAAAAAAACAATGATGACATCATACCTGAACGATTAAAAGACGTCTTGGCCAACGCCAAAGAAGTGTTTCAAGAGAAACTAGGAACCTTGAAAGGCATCACCGCCTCAATAAAAGTGGAAGATACAGCAATTCCAAATTTTTTTAAGGCAAGACCAGTGCCATACGCAATACGTCCGGCACTCAAGGCAGAGCTGAAGAATTTGGAAAAGGCAGGCGTTGATGCGCTATCAATTACTCATAAAAGACTGAGAGTTAGAAGAGTAACTAAAGGCTTTTATTAACAACAGAATGGAGGTCTGCCTCGCGTGGTCGACCGGTCCATGATACCAAGGGCTGGGGAGCAGTCACCTTTATACTAGGACCTGTGGGAGGAGTCAGCCGAGGCATGTACACAGTGGAATACAAACAGGACAAACAGGAATACAAACAGTGGTTTACCACATTCACCCCTTGTTTAAAATTGAGTCCGGCGGGGTGAAGTGTATTAAAAGTTAGTGTATTGGAGTCTCTCCGGAGGTCTTGTCTGCCGCTGTGATCGGCGTGGCGACGGCAGGGGTAGTGAAGCTTCCGGCGTCGAGTCCAGCGTAGGCTGTGGCACAGGCGTGTCGTCCTCGTAGATGTCGAGCGGGTCGCGGGGCCCAGGCCTGCCGTCTGCTGGGGCTGGATATCGGATCGTGGGGGGGGTGGTAGTGGGTAGTGGGTTACTGCGGCCCCCGAGGGTGCAAGGTCTCTTATGGAGACTGTGTCCTCCCGCCCGTCCGGGTATGCGATGTAAGCATACTGGGGGTTGGCGTGGAGGAGGTCGACCCTCTCGACCAGGGGGTCCGTTTTATGGGTCCTCACGTGTCTTCTCAGTAGGACCGGCCCTGGGGACGTCAGCCATGGCGGTAGCGATGTCCCCGATGTGGACTTCCTTGGGAAGACAAACATTTTCTCATGAGGGGTGGCGTTAGTGGCAGTGCAGAGCAGTGACCGAATAGAGTGGAGCGCATCGGGGAGCACATCCTGCCAGCGGGAGGTTGGAAGGCCCCTAGACTTTAAGGCTAGCAGGACGGCCTTCCAAACTGTCGCATTTTCTCTTTCCACCTGTCCGTTCCCCCGGGGGTTGTAACTGGTGGTCCTGCTTGTGGCAATACCCCTAGTTAGCAGGTACTGACGGAGTTCGTCGCTCATAAACGATGAGCCCCGGTCGCTATGGATATAGCTGGGGAAGCCGAACAGGGTGAAGAGGTTGTTCAGACATTTAATGACCGTGGCACTGGTCATGTCCGGGCAGGGGAAGGCGAACGGGAAACGGGAGTACTCATCAATAATATTGAGGAAGTACACATTGCGGTCGGAGGAGGGGAGAGGCCCTTTAAAATCGACGCTCAGGCGCTCGAAGGGGCGAGTGGCTTTTATCAGGTGGGCCCTGTCTGGTCTATAGAAGTGCGGTTTGCACTCAGCGCAGACTTGGCAGTTCCTGGTCATGGTCCTGACCTCCTCAATAGAGTAAGGCAGGTTGCGGGCCTTGATGAAGTGGAAGAACCTGGTGACCCCCAGGTGGCAGAGGTCATTGTGGAGGGCCCGCAGTCTATCGATCTGCGCGCTGGCGCAGGTGCCACGCGATAGCGCATCCGGGGGTTCATTTAGCTTCCCGGGCCGGTACAAGATCTCGTAGTTGTAGGTGGAAAGTTCGATTCTCCACCTCAAGATCTTGTCATTTTTGATTTTGCCCCTCTGCTTGTTGTTAAACACAAAAGCAACTGAACGCTGGTCAGTGAGCAGGGTAAATCGTTTTCCGGCCAGGTAGTGCCTCCAATGACGCACAGCCTCCACAATCGCCTGGGCCTCCTTCTCAACAGCGGAGTGTCTGGTCTCCGGGCCTTGGAGGGTTCGTGAAAAGAAGGCCACGGGTCTCCCCGCCTGATTGAGGGTAGCGGCCAGGGCAAAGTCAGACGCGTCGCTTTCCACCTGGAAGGGGATGGATTCGTCCACTGCGTGCATGGTGGCTTTGGCAATGTCCTCCTTGATACGGTGGAAGGCTAAGCGGGCCTCTGCCGTCAAGGGAAAAGAGGTGGACTTGATCAGCGGACGGGCCTTGTCCGCATAGTAGGGGACCCACTGGGCGTAATAGGAGAAAAACCCTAGGCACCTCTTCAGGGCCTTGAGGCAGTGGGGCAGTGGAAGTTCCATAAGGGGACGCATCCGGTCGGGGTCGGGGTCGGGGCCGATGACTCCGTGTTCCACAACACAGCCAAGGATGGCGAGGCGGTTTGTGCGGAATATGCACTTCTCCTTGTTATATGTCAGGTTTAGGAGTTGGGCGGTGCGGAGGAATTTTTCGAGGTTTGCGTCATGGTCCTGCAAGTCACGGCCGCAGATGGTCACATTGTCCAGATATGGGAAAGTGGCCTGCAACGCATTTTGATCTACCATCCGGTCCATCTCCCTTTGGAAGACGGAGACCCCGTTGGTGACGCCAAAGGGAACCCTAAGGAAGTGATAGAGGCGGCCGTTTGCCTCAAAGGCAGTGTACTGGCGGTCCTCAGGGCGGATGGGGAGCTGGTGGTACGCTGATTTCAGGTCAATGGTCGAGAAGACGCGGTACTGCGCGATCTGGTTGACCATATCAGCTATACGGGGGAGTGGGTAGGCGTCCAGCAGGGTGTAGCGATTTATTGTCTGGCTGTAGTCGATGACCAGGCGCTGCTTCTCGCCGGTCTTAACGACCACAACCTGGGCTCGCTAGGGGCTGGTGCTGCCCTCAATAATCCCTTCTTTCAGGAGCCGCTCCACTTCGGTTTTAATGAAAACCCTGTCCCCGGCACTGTATCGCCTGCTCTTTGTGGCGATGGGCTTACAGTCGGGGGTGAGGTTAGCAAACAGTTGGGGGGGGGTGACTCTGAGTGTGGAGAGGTTGCACCTGTTGCGCGGCGGGCAGTTTGGAAGCTGCTGGCTGCGGACTGTGAGTGGGGGTAGGGGTCCACCGTACGCCATCGTAACACTTTTAAGGTGGCACTGAAAATCTAACCCCAGCAGGACGGCAGCGCAGAGGTCAGGCAGGACCAGAAGTTTAAAATGATCGTACACGGTCCCGTCTACTACGAGTGTCACCACGCAGTAGCCGCCGATGTCCGCCGACTGGGACTCGGAGGCCATAGAAATCCGCTGTTGCGCAGGCAGGACTGGGAGAGAGCAACGCCGCACCGTGTCGGGGTGGATGAAGCTCTCCGTGCTCCCAGAGTCAAAAAGGCAGATTGTATCGTGACCATTTACCTTAATGTCCATTGTGGAACTGGCCAGTTGGTGCGGTCTCGCTTGGTCCAGTGTAACGGATGCCAGCGTAGGGGTCGGTGTGTCGCTGCGGGTATCAGATGAGGCGGTGTCGGGGGCCTGCTGCGTCCCGGCTGTCGTCCAAGATGGCGGCGTCCATGATCCCCATGTGGCTGGAGGCGTCCAAAATGGCTGCTGTACCGGTGATTCGCACATGGCCGGGGAGGTCCAAGATGGCGGCCCGCATGGCCCACACGCGGCGCTGCTGGGGTTCGGGGTGGCTTTGGCCCTGCAGACGCTAGCGTAGTGTCCCTTCTTCCCGCAGCCCGAGCAGATCGCGTTTTTCGCCGGGCAGCGCGCTCTGGGGTGTTTTGCCTGGCCACAGAAGTAGCATTTCTGGCCTTGGGGCACTGCTGTCTGGCCTTGGGACACTGCTGCGGTAGTTGGGCCGTTGTTGGGGTGTGGCTGGGGTGGCACGGCGCTATGAGGCGGTCCTACCGTGTCCCAGGCTGTCATTCCCCGCGGCGTCCACGGTGCAGAGGAGCAGGCATCCATGCCCTGGTAGGCTGCATCCAATGATAGTGCGAGTTCAGAGGCCTTGTTGAGGTCGAGGTTACTCTGCTCCAACAGTCGCTGTCGGGTGTAATTGGATCTGTGGCCCGCTACAAAAGCGTCCCGGATAAGTTCCTCTGTGTACACGGCGGCCTTTACATCCTTACAACCACAGGCCCGGCCAAGCACAGACAGTGCCTGAAGGTATTCCACGGTCGATTCCCCAGGTTGTTGTTTACGACCCCCCAGGAGGTGCCTGGCGTACACTTCGTTCACTGGGCGCGTGTACTGGTCCTTGAGGTGCTTGATAGCGTCCGCGTACGAGGTCGCGTCTTGGATGACCGAGTACACTCGGTGGTTCACTTTGGAGGTCAGGACATCCAGTTTGTCCTCGTCCGATTTGATTGCTTCGGAGGCGGTCAGGAATTTTTCGAAACACTTAAGCCAGTGAGTAAACTTGGTGGATGAGTCCGCCTCCCGATGATCTAAGTCCAGGCATGCTGGTGTGAGGATCTTTTCCATTATAAAAATGTTGTTAATAAAATTGATGCGCTATCAATTACTCATAAAAGACTGAGAGTTAGAAGAGTAACTAAAGGCTTTTATTAACAACAGAATGGAGGTCTGCCTCGCGTGGTCGACCGGTCCATGATACCAAGGGCTGGGGAGCAGTCACCTTTATACTAGGACCTGTGGGAGGAGTCAGCCGAGGCATGTACACAGTGGAATACAAACAGGACAAACAGGAATACAAACAGTGGTTTACCACAGGCGTATTATCCAAAATAGATTGGAGCGAATGGGCAACACCCATCGTTCCAGTCATGAAAAAAACATTGAAAAATAACTCTGAGGAACAGAAAAAAATTCGCATCTGTGGGGACTTTAAGGTGACTGTAAACCTGGTCCTTCACACGGTACAGTATCCTCTTCCGAGGATAGAAGATATTTTCGCCTCACTATCCGGAGGAAAACGTTTCACAAAAATTGACTTGGCACAGGCATATCTACAGATGGAGGTTGAGGAGACCTCTAAAAAGTATCTCACAATAAACACACACAAAGGCCTGTACCAGTACAATCGACTGGTTTTTGGAATAGCATCAGCTCCAGCTATCTGGCAAAGAGCTATGGAGCAAGTCCTGCAAGGGATTCCGGGGACTCAATGCTACCTAGATGACATCCTTGTAACAGGAGAAAACGACTTAATCACATCCGAGAAAATTTTGGCTCATTACAACCCATCACTACCAATCAGACTGGCGTGCGATGCATCCCCTTACGGCATAGGAGCGGTATTGTCCCATAGATTCCCTGATGGCTCGGAACGGCCGATAGCTTTTGCGTCACGCTCATTGAACTCAGCTGAGCGTAACTATTCCCAGATAGACAGGGAAGCACTCAGCCTGGTATGGGGAGTGAAGAAATTCAACCATTACCTACACGGACAAAAATTTACCTTGCTGACTGACCATCAACCCTTCATCTCCATATTCAACCCTAAAAAAGGTGTCCCCATTATGACGGCACAAAGACTACAGAGGTGGTCCCTTTTTCTAGGGGCACACCAATACAACATTGAATACAAAGGGTCAAAACAGCATGGGAATGCTGACGGTTTATCACGCCTACCGTTGCCAATGATAGAAGAGGCACCTACAGTAGACCCAGTAGAGATATTCCACTCTACCATAGTGGAATGTCTACCGGTGACAAATTCTGCCATTGAAAGGGAGACAAGAAATGACCCTACACTCTCACGGGTCTACGATTTAACAGTGAAGGGATGGCCAGCACATGGCGAACCACTGTTGCCAGCATTCTCGCAAAGAAGAGAACAGCTGTCAGTGTGCCGAGGAACCTTGATGTGTGGATCCAGAGTGGTGATTCCACCCAAACTCCAGGATAAATTGCTAAAGGAGCTTCACGAGGGGCATCTGGTTGGAGTGAAAATGAAGAAACTAGCTAGGGCGTTTGTATGGTGGCCAGGTATCGATGGAGACATCGAAGACATGACCAAGAGCTGCCTAGGATGCCAGAAGGTCCAAAATGCTCCGCCACAGGCCCCTCTACATCCATGGGAGTGGCCCTCATCTCCCTGGCAAAGGGTGCACATCGACTTTGCTGGTCCATTTATGGACTCAATGTTCTTAATCGCAGTTGATGCACACTCCAAGTGGCCGGAGGTAATAAAGATGTCCTCCACCACCACGGAAAAAACCATCACAGTGTTAAGGACCATATTTGCCAGGAATGGGCTGCCGGAGCAGATATGTTCTGATAATGGACCGCAATTTGTGTCCGAAGAATTCAGAAAGTTCTTAACGAACAATGGGGTAAAGCACTACACGTCCGCCCCATACCATCCAGCCACCAATGGATTGGCTGAAAGGTTTGTCCAGACCTTCAAGAAGGCCATCAAGGCCATGGGTAATGAAGACATAAAACTTCAGCACAAGGTGGATAACTTCTTATTTGCATATAGGAATGCAACGCATATGGTTACTAACCAAACTCCCGCCATGATGTTCTACAATAGAAACCTAAGATGCCGGCTGGATTTGGTCAAGCCCAACATCCGAAGGGACGTGGAGAACCGGCAGTTTCAGGGCATGAATGAAAGGCCAACTAGGGCCTTCCAGATAGGCCAACCGGTTTTGGTCCGGGACTACCGTACCGAGAAGTGGCAGCCTGGAACTATCTGCACACGATTAGGACCACTGATGTACACCGTGGACATCGGAGACAGCATAATAAGGCGCCATGCTGACCAAATCATCAAGTCATCCGAAAAGGGACAACCTACACCACCACTCTATACATCTAACGATGAAGCAGAGATACCCATATCTACCTCCGATCCGGTGATACTGGAGCCCGATGAACCCAACACTGGCCTTCAAGCCGAATCAGCCTTGCCAGAAGAACCTACTACACCACCAGAAACTACTACACCCCCGAGGCGTTATCCGGACCGAGTCAGGAAGCCTCCTGAGAGACTAACTTATAATTAATTAATACAGCAATGTATATTATTTTGCATATAACATGTAATTAATAATTACTTAAAATATGATGTACTAGTTAGCTAGAAGGGGAGGAATTGTGGTGTATGTGCCTTTAAGAGCAATTATGGTGTATGTGCCTTTAAGAGCCCCAGGTGTGCGTAATGCCGGTAATTGCCACTTGGGCTATATAAGCCTGTGTATTGTGTATATCCTTTAGAAACCCCCCCCAGACTTGCTTAGTAAATACCTATGAACCAACTCCTGTCTTCAGTGTCTTTATCTACACATGGACACTACAGCTTCCTCCTGTTCCTATGTAAAAGGCTCGACGGGGCTGAATGGCCTCCTTCTGTTCCTGTGTAACAGGCTTGAGGGGGCTTAATTGCCTCCTCCTTTTCCTGTATAACAGACTCGAGGGGATGAATGGCCTCCTCCTGTTCCTGTGTAATAGCCTGGAGGGGCTGAATGGCCTCCTCTTGTTCCTCTGTAACAGGCTCGAGAGGCTGAGTGACCTCCTCCTGTTCTTTTGTAACAGGCTCCAGGTGCTGAATGGCCACCTCCCGTTCTGATATCATTGGTTCGAGGGACTGAATGGCCTCCTCCTGTTCCTGTGTATCAGGCTCGAGGGGCTGAATGGCCTCCTCCTGTTCCTGCGTAACTGGCTCCAGTGGCTGAAGGGGCCTCCTCCTGTTCCTGTGTAACAGTTTGATGGGCTGAATGGGCTCCTCCTGTTCCTGTATAACAGGCTTGAGGGGCTGAATGGCCTCCTCCTGTTCCTGTGTAACACGTTCAAAGGGCTGAATGGCCTCCTTCTGTTCCTGTGTAACAATCTTGAGGGGCTGAATGGCCTCCTTCTTTTCCTGTATAACAGTCTCGAGGGGCTGAATGGCCTCATCCTATTCCTATGTAACAGCTCGTGGGGCTGAATGGTGTCCTTCTGTTCCTGTGAAACAGACTCGAGGGGGCTGAATGGCCTCCTCCTGTTCCTATGTAACAAGCTCGAGCGGTTGAATGGCCTCCTGCTGTTCCTGTATATCAGTCTCAAGGGGCTGAATGGCCTCCTCCTGTTCCTATGTAACAGCTCGTGGGGCTGAATGGCCTCTTTCTGTTCCTGTGTAACAGGCTCGAGTGGCTGAATGGCCTACTCCTGTTCCTATGTAACAGGCTCGTGCGGTTGAATGGCTTCCTGCTGTTCCTGATGTAACAGACTTGAGGGGCTGAATGGCCTCCTTCTGTTCGGGTATAACAGCATCGAGGGGCTGAATTGCCTCCTCCTGTTCCTGTGTAACAGCTCGTGGGCCGAATGATCTCCTACTGTTCCTGTGTAACAGGCTTGAGGGGCTGAATGGCCTCCTCCTTTTCCTGTGTAACAGGCTTGTGGGGCTGAATGGCCTCCTTCTGTTCCTGTGAAACAGGCTCGAGGGGGCTGAATTGCCTCCTTCTGATGATGTGTAACAGGCTCGAGGGGCTGAATGGCCTCCTCCTGTTCCTGTGTAACTGGCTCGAGGTGCTGAATGGCCTCCTGCTGTTCCTGTGTAACAGGTTCGAGGGGCTGAATGGCCTCCTTCTGTTCCTGTGTAACAGACTCGAGGGGCTGAATGGCCTCCTCCTGTTCTTATGTAACAGCTCGTGGGGCTGACTGGCCTCCTCCTGTTCCTGTGTAACAGGCCCGAGGGCTGAATGGCCTCCTCCTATTCCTGTGTAACAGGCTCTAGGTGCTGAATGGCCTCCTCCTGTTGTAGTGTAACAGTTTGATGGGCTGAATGGCCTCCTCCTGTTCTGATATCAAAGGTTCGCGGGACTGAATTGCCTCCTCCTGTACCTTTGTAACAGTCTCGAGGGACTGAATAGTCTCCTTCTGATCCTGTGTAACAGACTCCAGTGGGTGAATGGGCCTCCTCCTGTTCCTGTGTAACAGTTTGATGGGCTGAATGGCCTCCTCCTGTTCCTGTATAACAGGTTCAAAGGGCTGAATGGCATCCTGCTATTCCGGTGTAACAGTCTCGAGTGGCTGAATGGCCACCTCCTGTTCCTATGTAAAAGGCTCGAGGGACTGAATAGCCTCCTCGTGATCCTTTGTAACAGGCTCGAGGGGCTGAATGGCCTCCTCCTGTTCCTGTGTAACTGGCTCGAGGTGCTGAATGGCCTTCTGATGTTCCTGTGCAACAGGCTCGAGGGGCTGAATGGCCTCCTCCTGTTCCTGTATAACAGACAAAGGGGGGCTGAATGGCCTCCTCATGTTCCTGTGTAACAGGCTCGAGGGGCTGAATGTCCTCCTCCTGTTCCTTTGTAACAGTCTCGAGGGGCTGAATGGCCTGCTCCTGTTCTTGTGTAATAGGTTTGATGGGCTGAATGGCTTCCTCCTTTCTCTGAGTAACAGGCTCGAGGATCTGAATGGCCTCCTACTGTTATTGTGTAATGTGCTCGAGGGGATGAATGGCCTCTTCCTGTTCCTAGTTTAACAGGGCTCAAGGGGGCTGAATGGTCTCCTCCTGTTCCCATGTAACAGACCCGAGAGGGCTGAATGGCCTCCACCTGTTCCTGTGTAAAAGGCTTGTGGGACTGAATGGACTTCTCGTTTTACTTTGTAACAGGCTCGTGGGGCTGAATGGCCTCCTCCTGTTCCTGAGTAACAGGCTCAAGGGGCTGAATGGCCTCCACCTGTTCCTGTGTAAAAGGCTTGTGGGACTGAATGGACTTCTCGTTTTACTTTGTAACAAGCTCGTGGGGCTGAATGGCCTCCTCCTGTTCCTGTGTAACAGACTCGAGGGGCTGAATAGCCTCCTCCTGTTCCTGTGTAACAGACTCCAGTGGCTGAATGGGCCTCCTCCTGTTCCTGTGTAACAGTTTGATGGGCTGAATGGCCTCCCCCTGTTCCTGAGTAACAGGCTTGAGGGGCTGAATGGCCTCCTCCTGCTCCTGTGTAACAGCTCGAGGGGCTGAATGGCCTCCTCCTGTTCTTTTGTAACAGGCTCCAGGAGCTGAATGGCCACCTCCTGTTCTGATATCATAGGTTCGAGGGACTGAATGGCCTCCTCCTGTTGTATTGTAATAGTTTGATGGGCTGACTGGCCTCCTCCTGTTCTGATATCATAGGTTCAAGGGACTGAATGGCCTCCTCCTATTCCTGTGTATCAGGCTCGAGGGGCTGAATGGCCTCCTCCTGTTCCTGCGTAACTGGCTCCGGTGGCTGAAGGGGCCTCCTCCTGTTCCTGTGTAACAGTTTGATGTGCTGAATGGGCTCCTCCTGTTCCTGTATAACAGGCTCGAGGGGCTGAATGGCCTCCTCCTGTTCCTGTGTAATAGGTTCAAAGGGCTGAATGGCCTCCTGTTGTTCCTGCGTAACAGTCTCGAGGGGCTGAATGGCCACCTCCTGTTCCTGTGTAACAGCTCATGGGCCAAATGATCTCCTCCTGTTCCTGTGTAACAGGCTCGAGGGACTGAATTGCCTCCTCCTGTTCCTATGTAACAGGCTCGAGGGGCTGAATAGTCTCCTTCTGATCCTGTGTAACAGACTCCAGTGGGTGAATGGGCCTCCTCCTGTTCCTGTGTAACAGTTTGATGGGCTGAATGGCCTCCCCCTTTTTTGATATAATAGGTTCGATGGGCTGAATGGCGTCCTCCTGTCCCTGTGTAACAGTCTCGAGGGGCTGAATGGCCTCCTTCTGTTCCTGTGTAACAGGCTCGAGGGGCTGAATGGCCTCCTCCTGTTCCTGTGTAACTGGCTTGAGGGGCTGAATGGCCTCCTCCTGTTCCTATGTAACAGCTCGTGGGGCTGAATGGCCTCCTGCTGTTCCTGTGTAACAGGCTCGAGTTGCTGAATGTCCTCCTCCTGTTCCTTTGTAACAGTCTCGAGGGGCTGAATGGCCTGCTCCTGTTCTTGTGTATTAGGTTTGATAGGCTGAATGGCTTCCTCCTTTTCCTGAGTAACAGGCTCAAGGGGCTGAATGGACTCCTCCTGTTCCTGTGTAACAGACTCGAGGGACTGAATGGCATCCTCCTCTTCTTTTGTAACAGGCTCCAGGTGCTGAATGGCTTCCTCCTGTTCCAGTGTTACAGGCTCGAGGGGCTGAATGGCCTCCTCCTGTTCCTATGCAAAAGACTCGAGGGACTGAATGGCCTCCTGCTGTTCTTGTGTAATGTGCTCGAGGGGATGAATGGCCTCCTCATGTTCCTAATTAAACAGGGCTCGAGGGGGCTGAATGGTCTCCTGTTACTGTGTAACAGGCTCAATGGGCTGAATGGCCTCCTCCTGTTCCTAATGTAACAGGGCTCGAGGGGGCTGAATGGCCTCCTTCTGTTCCTGTGTTACAGGCTCGAGGGGGCTGTATGGCCTCCTTCTGTTGCTGCGAAAGAGGTTCGATGGGCTGAATGGCATCCTCCTGTTCCTATGCAAAAGACTCGATGGGCTGAATGGCCTCCTCCTGTTGTAGTGTAAGATTTTGATGGGCTGAATGGCCTCCTCCTGTTCCTGAGTAACAGGCTCGAGGGGCTGAATAGCCTCCTCCTGTTCCTGTGTAACAGACTCCAGTGGCTGAATGGGCCTCCTCCTGTTCCTGTGTAACAGTTTGATGGGCTGAATGGCCTCCTGCTGTTCCTGTGTAACAGACTCGAGGGGCTGAATGGCCTCCTCCTGTTCCTATGTAACAGGCTTGAGGGGCTGAATGGCCTCCTCCTGCTCCTGTGTAACAGCTCGAGGGGCTGAATGGCCTCCTCCTGTTCTTTTGTAACAGGCTCCAGGAGCTGAATGGCCACCTCCTGTTCTGATATCATAGGTTCGAGGGACTGAATGGCCTCCTCCTGTTGTATTGTAATAGTTTGATGGGCTGACTGGCCTCCTCCTGTTCTGATATCATAGGTTCAAGGGACTGAATGGCCTCCTCCTGTTCCTGTGTATCAGGCTCGAGGGGCTGAATGGCCTCCTCCTGTTCCTGCGTAACTGGCTCTGGTGGCTGAAGGGGCCTCCTCCTGTTCCTGTGTAATGTGCTCGAGGGGATGAATGGCCTCCTCATGTTCCTAATTAAACAGGGCTCGAGGGGGCTGAATGGTCTCCTGTTATTGTGTAACAGGCTCAATGGGCTGAATGGCCTCCTCCTGTTCCTAATGTAACAGGGCTCGAGGGGGCTGAATGGCCTCCTCCTGTTCCCATGTAACAGGTCCGAGGGGGCTGAATTGCCTCCTCCTGTTCCTGTGTTACAGGCTCGAGGGGGCTGTATGGCCTCCTTCTGTTGCTGCGAAAGAGGTTCGATGGGCTGAATGGCATCCTCCTGTTCCTATGCAAAAGACTCGATGGGCTGAATGGCCTCCTCCTGTTCCTATGTAAAAGGCTCGAGGGGGCTGAATGGCCTCCTTCTGTTCCTGTGTAACAGGCTCGAGGGGCTAAATGGTCCTCCTCCTGTTCCTGTGTAACAGGCTCGAGGGGGCTGAATGGCCTCCTCCTGTTCCTATGTAACAGCCTCGAGGGGCTGAATGGACTCCTCCTGTTCCTGTGTAACAGGCTCGAGGGGCTGAATGTCCTCCTCTTGTTCCTGTGTAACAGACTCGAGGGGCTGAATGGCCTCCTCCTGTTCTTTTGTAACAGGCTCCAGGTGCTGAATGGCCACCTCCTGTTCCTATGTAACAGACTCGAGGGGCTGAATGGCCTCCTTCTGTTCCTGTGTAACAGGCTCGAGGGGCTGAATGGCCTCCTCCTGTTCCTGTGTAACTGGCTCGAGGGGCTGAATGGCCTCCTCCTGTTCCTATGTAACTGCTCGTGGGCCTGAATGGCCTCCTGCTGTTCCTGTGTAACAGGCTCGAGGGGCTGAATGGCCTGCTCCTGTTCTTGTGTATTAGGTTTGATGGGCTGAATGGCTTCCTCCTTTGCCTGAGTAACAGGCTCGAGGGGCTGAATGGCATCCTCCTCTTCTTTTGTAACAGGCTCCAGGTGCTGAATGGCTTCCTCCTGTTCCAGTGTTACAGGCTCGAGGGGCTGAATGGCCTCCTCCTGTTCCTATGCAAAAGACTCGAGGGACTGAATGGCCTCCTACTGTTCTTGTGTAATGTGCTCGAGGGGATGAATGGCCTCCTCATGTTCCTATTTTAACAGGGCTCAAGGGGGCTGAATGGTCTCCTGTTCCTGTGTAACAGGCTTGATGCTCTGAATGGCCTCCTCCTGTTCCTAATGTAACAGGGGTCGAGGGGGCTGAATGGCCTCCTCCTGTTCCCATGTAACAGGTCCGAGGGGGCTGAATGGCCTGCTCCTGTTCCTGTGTGACAGGCTCGAAGGGGCTGAATGGCCTCCTCCTGTTCCTATGCAAAAGACTCGAGGGACTGAATGGCCTCCTACTGTTCTTGTGTAATGTGCTCGAGGGGATGAATGGCCTCCTCCTGTTCCTATTTTAACAGGGCTCAAGGGGGCTGAATGGTCTCCTGTTCCTGTGTAACAGGCTTGATGCTCTGAATGGCCTCCTCCTGTTCCTAATGTAACAGGGGTCGAGGGGGCTGAATGGCCTCCTCCTGTTCCCATGTAACAGGTCCGAGGGGGCTGAATGGCCTGCTCCTGTTCCTGTGTGACAGGCTCGAGGGGCCTGAATGGCCTCCTTCTGTTGCTGCGAATGAGGTTCGATGGGCTGAATGGCCTCCTCCTGTTCCTATGCAAAAGACTCGATGGGCTGAATGGCCTCCTCCTGTTCCTATGTAAAAGGCTCGAGGGGGCTGAATGGCCTCCTCGTGTTCCTGTGTAACAGGCTCGAGGGGGCTGAATGCTCTCATTCTGTTGCTGTGTAAAAGGCTCAAGGGGCTGAATGGCCTCCTTCTGTTCCTGTCTAACAGACTCCAGGTGCTGAATGGCCTCCTCCTGTTCCTATGTAAAAGGCTAAAGGGGCTGAATGGCCTCCTTCTGTTCCTGTGTAACAGCCTCGAGGGGCTGAATGGCCTCCTTTCGTTATTGTGTAACAGGCTCGAGGGGCTGAATGGCCTCCTCCTGTTCCTGTGTAACAGGTTAAAAGGCTGAATGGCCTCCTCCTGTTCCTGTTTTACAGTCTCGAGGGGCTGAATGGCCTCCTCCTGTTCCTATCTAAAAGGCTCGTGTGTCTAAAAGATCTCCTCCTGTTCGTGTGTAACAGGCTCGAGGGGCTGAATGGCCTCAACCTGTTCCTATGTAACAGCCCGTGGGGCTGATTGGCATCCTTCTGTTCCTGTGTAACAGGCTCGAGGGGCTGAATGGCCTCCTTCTGATGCTGTGTAACAGGCTCGAGGGGCTGAATGGCCTCCTCCTGTTCCTATGTAACAGGCTCGAGGGGGCTGAATGGTCCTCCTCCTGTTCCTCTGTAACAGGCTCAAGGGGGCTAAATGGCCTCCTCCTGTTCCTGTGCAACAGACTCGAGGGGATGAATGGCCTCCTCCTGTTCCTGTGTAACAGCCTCGAGGGGCTGAATGGACTCCTCCTGTTCCTGTGTAACAGGCTCGAGTGGCTGAATGGCCTCCTCTTGTTCCTATGTAACAGATTCGAGGGGCTGAATGGCCTCATCCTGTTCTTTTGTAACAGGCTCCAGGTGCTGAATGGCCACCTCCTTTTCTGATATCATAGGTTCGAGGGACTGAATGGCCTCCTCCTGTTCCTGTGTATCAGGCTCGAGGGGCTGAATGGCCTCCTCCTGTTCCTGCGTAACTGGCTCCAGTGGCTGAAGGGGCCTCCTCCTGTTCCTGTGTAACAGTTTGATGGGCTGAATGGGCTCCTCCTGTTCCTGTATAACAGGCTCGAGGGGCTGAATGGCCTCCTCTTGTTCCTGTGTAACAGGTTCAAAGGGCTGAATGACCTCCTGTTGTTCCTGTGTAACAGCATCGAGGGGCTGAATGGCCTCCTCCTGTTCCTGTGTAACAGGTTCAAAGGGCTGAATGACCTCCTGTTGTTCCTGTGTAACAGCATCGAGGGGCTGAATGGCCTCCTTCTTTTCCTGTATAACAGTCTCGAGGGGCTGAATGGCCTTGTCCTGTTCCTATGTAACAGGCTGGAGCGGTTGAATGGCCTCCTGCTGTTCCTGTATAACAGTCTCGAGGGGCTGAATGGCCTCCTCCTGTTCCTGATGTAACAGGCTCGAGGGGCTGAATGGCCTCCTTCTGTTCGGGTATAACAGCCTCGAGGGGCTGAATTACCTCCTCCTGTTCCTGTGTAACAGGCTCGAGGGGCTGAATGGCCTCCTTCTGTTCGGGTATAACAGCCTCGAGGGGCTGAATTACCTCCTCCTGTTCCTGTGTAACAGCTCGTGGGCCAAATGATCTCCTACTGTTCCTGTGTAACAGGTTCGAGTGACTGAATTGCCTCCTCCTGTTCCTATGTAACAGGCTCGCGGGGCTGAATAGTCTCCTTCTGATCCTGTGTAACAGACTCCAGTGGGTGAATGGGCCTCCTCCTGTTCCTGTGCAACAGTTTGATGGGCTAAATGGCCTCCCCCTTTTTTGATATAATAGGTTCGATGGGCTGAATGGCCTCCTCCTTTTCCTGTGTAACAGTCTCGAGGGGCTGAATGGCCTCCTCCTGTTCCTATGTAAAAGGCTCGAGGGACTGAATAGCCTCCTCCTGTTCCTGTGTAACTGGCTCGAGGGGCTGACTGGCCTCCTCCTGTTCCTGTGTAACTGGCTCGAGGGGCTGACTGGCCTCCTCCTGTTCCTGTGTAACAGGCTCGAGGGGCTGACTGGCCTCCTCCTGTTCCTGTGTAACAGGATCGAGGGGCTGAATGGCCTCCTCCTGTTCCTGTGTAACAGGCTCGAGGGGCTGACTGGCCTCCTCCTGTTCCTGTGTAACTGGCTCGAGGGGCTGAATGGCCTCCTCCTGTTCCTACGTAATAGATCGTGGGGCTGAATGGCCTCCTGCTGTTCCTGAGTAACAGGCTCGAGGGGCTGAATGGCCTCCTCGTGATCCTTTGTAACAGGATCGAGGGGCTGAATGGCCTCCTTCTGTTCCTGTGTAACAGGCTCGAGGGGCTGACTGGCCTCCTCCTGTTCCTGTGTAACTGGCTCGAGGGGCTGACTGGCCTCCTCCTGTTCCTGTGTAACAGGCTCGAGGGGCTGACTGGCCTCCTCCTGTTCCTGTGTAACAGGATCGAGGGGCTGAATGGCCTCCTCCTGTTCCTGTGTAACAGGCTCGAGGGGCTGACTGGCCTCCTCCTGTTCCTGTGTAACTGGCTCGAGGGGCTGAATGGCCTCCTCCTGTTCCTACGTAACAGATCGTGGGGCTGAATGGCCTCCTGCTGTTCCTGAGTAACAGGCTCGAGGGGCTGAATGGCCTCCTCCTGTTCCTGTGTAACAGACTCCAGGGGCTGAATGGCCTCCTTCTGTTACTGCGAAAGAGGTTTGATGGGCTGAATGGCCTCCTCCTGTCCCTATGCAAAAGACTCGATGGGCTGAATGGCCTACTCCTGTTCCTATAACAGGCTCCAAGGGGGCTGAATGCCCTCATTCTGTTGCTGTGTAAATGGCTCAAGGGGCTGAATGGCCTCCTTCTGTTCCTGTCTAACAGACTCCAGGGGCTGAATGGCCTCCTGTTCGTATGTAAAAGGCTCGAGAGGCTGAACGGCCTCCTTCTGTTCCTGCCTAACAGATTCCAGGGGATGAATGGCCTCCTCCTTTTCCTGTGTAACAGCCGCGAGGGGCTGAATGGCCTCCTCCTGTTCCTGTGTAACAGGCTCGAGGGGCTGAATGGCCTCCTCCTCTTCTTTTGTAACAGGCTCCAGGTGCTGAATGGCTTCCTCCTGTTGTAGTGTAACAGTTTGATGGGCTGAAAGGCCTCCTCCTGTTCTGATATCATAGTTTCGAGGGACTGAATGGCCTCCTCCTGTACCTGTGTATCAGGCTCGAGGGGCTGAATGGCCTCAACCTTTTCCAATGTAACAGCTCGTGGGGCTGATTGGCATCCGTCTGTTCCTGTGTAACAGGCTCGAGGGGCTGAATGGCCTCCTTCTGATGCTGTGTAACAGGCTCGAGGGGCTGAATGGCCTCCTCCAGTTCCTGTGCAATGGGATCGAGGTGCTGACTGGCCTCCTCCTGTTCCTGTATATCACACTCGAGGGGCTGAATGGCCTCCTCCTGTTCCTATGTAACAGATCGTGGGGCTGAATGGCCTCCTCCTGTTTCTGTGTAACAAGCTCGAGGGGGCTGAATGGCCTCCTCCTGTTCCTGTGTAACAGGATCAAGGGGCTGACTG
Organism: Somniosus microcephalus; assembly: GCF_052327205.1. Lineage (NCBI taxonomy): Eukaryota > Metazoa > Chordata > Chondrichthyes > Squaliformes > Somniosidae > Somniosus > Somniosus microcephalus. The sequence continues at coordinate 60,934,803 of NW_028225181.1, read as the reverse complement.
GCCTCCTCCTGTTCCTGTGTAACAGGCTCGAGGGGCTGAATGGCCTCCTCCTGTTCCTATGTAACAGGTTCAAGGGGCAGAATGGCCTCCTCCTGTTCCTGTGTAACAGGCTTCAGGGGTTGAATAGTCCCCTCCTGTTCCTATGTAACAGGCTCGAGCGGTTGAATGGCCTTCTTCTGTTCCTGTGTAACTGGCTTGAGGAGCTGAATGGCCTCCAGCTGTTCCTGAGTAACAAGCTCGAGGGGCTGAATGGACTCCTCCTGTTCCTATGTAACAGGCTCGAGGGGCTGAATGGCCTCCCCCTGTTCCTGTGTAACAGCTCGTGAGCCGAATGATCTCCTACTGTTCCTGTGTAACAGGCTCAAGGGGCTGAATGGCCTCCTCCTGCTCCTGTGAGCAGGCTCGAGCGGGCTGAATGGCCTCCTTCTGATGCTGTGTAACAGGCTCGAGGGGCTGAATGGACTCCTCCTGTTCCTATGTAAAAGGCTCGAGCGGGTGAATGTTCCTGTGTAACAGGCTCGAGGGGCTGAATGTCCACCTCCTGTTCCTGTGTAACAGACTCGAGGGGCTGAATGGCCTCCTCCTGTTCCCATGTATTAGCTCGTGGGGCTGAATGGCCTCCTCCTGTTCCTATTTAACAGCTCGTGTGGCTAAATGAACTCCTCCTGTTCGTGTGTAACAGCTCGAGGGGCTGAATGGCCTCCTCCTGTTCTTTTGTAACAGGCTCCAGGAGCTGAATGGCCACCTCCTGTTCTGATATCATAGGTTCGAGGGACTGAATGGCCTCCTCCTGTTGTATTGTAATAGTTTGATGGGCTGACTGGCCTCCTCCTGTTCTGATATCATAGGTTCGAGGGACTGAATGGCCTCCTCCTGTTCCTGTGTATCAGGCTCGAGGGACTGAATGGCCTCCTCCTGTTCCTGTGTATCAGGCTCGAGGGACTGAATGGCCTCCTCCTGTTCCTGCGTAACTGGCTCCGGTGGCTGAATGGGCTCCTCCTGTTCCTGTATAACAGGCTCGAGGGGCTGAATGGCCTCCTCCTGTTCCTGTGTAACAGGTTCAAAGGGCTGAATGGCCTCCTGTTGTTCCTGCGTAACAGTCTCGAGGGGCTGAATGGCCACCTCCTGTTCCTGTGTAACAGCTCATGGGCCAAATGATCTCCTACTGTTCCTGTGTAACAGGCTCGAGGGACTGAATTGCCTCCTCCTGTTCCTATGTAACAGGCTCGAGGGGCTGAATAGTCTCCTTCTGATCCTGTGTAACAGACTCCAGTGGGTGAATGGGCCTCCTCCTGTTCCGGTGTAACAGTTTGATGGGCTGAATGGCCTCCCCCTTTTTTGATATAATAGGTTCGATGGGCTGAATGGCGTCCTCCTGTCCCTGTGTAACAGTCTCGAGGGGCTGAATGGCCTCCTTCTGTTCCTGTGTAACAGGCTCGAGGGGCTGAATGGCCTCCTCCTGTTCCTGTGTAACTGGCTTGAGGGGCTGAATGGCCTCCTCCTGTTCCTATGTAACAGCTCGTGGGGCTGAATGGCCTCCTGCTGTTCCTGTGTAACAGGCTCGAGTTGCTGAATGTCCTCCTCCTGTTCCTTTGTAACAGTCTCGAGGGGCTGAATGGCCTGCTCCTGTTCTTGTGTATTAGGTTTGATAGGCTGAATGGCTTCCTCCTTTTCCTGAGTAACAGGCTCAAGGGGCTGAATGGACTCCTCCTGTTCCTGTGTAACAGACTCGAGGGACTGAATGGCATCCTCCTCTTCTTTTGTAACAGGCTCCAGGTGCTGAATGGCTTCCTCCTGTTCCAGTGTTACAGGCTCGAGGGGCTGAATGGCCTCCTCCTGTTCCTATGCAAAAGACTCAAGGGACTGAATGGCCTCCTACTGTTCTTGTGTAATGTGCTCGAGGGGATGAATGGCCTCCTCATGTTCCTAATTAAACAGGGCTCGAGGGGGCTGAATGGTCTCCTGTTACTGTGTAACAGGCTCAATGGGCTGAATGGCCTCCTCCTGTTCCTAATGTAACAGGGCTCGAGGGGGCTGAATGGCCTCCTCCTGTTCCCATGTAACAGGTCCGAGGGGGCTGAATTGCCTCCTCCTGTTCCTGTGTTACAGGCTCGAGGGGGCTGTATGGCCTCCTTCTGTTGCTGCGAAAGAGGTTCGATGGGCTGAATGGCATCCTCCTGTTCCTATGCAAAAGACTAGATGGGCTGAATGGCCTCCTCCTGTTCCTATGCAAAAGACTCGATGGGCTGAATGGCCTCCTTCTGTTCCTGTGTAACAGGCTCAAGGGGCTAAATGGTCCTCCTCCTGTTCCTGTGTAACAGGCTCAAGGGGGCTGAATGGCCTCCTCCTGTTCCTGTGTAACAGGCTCGAGGGGCTGAATGTCCTCCTCTTGTTCCTGTGTAACAGACTCGAGGGGCTGAATGGCCTCCTCCTGTTCTTTTGTAACAGGCTCCAGGTGCTGAATGGCCTCCTCCTGTTCCTGTGTAACTGGCTCGAAGGGCTGAATGGCCTCCTCCTGTTCCTGTGTAACTGGCTCGAGGGGCTGAATGGCCTCCTCCTGTTCCTATGTAACAGCTCGTGGGCCTGAATGGCCTCCTGCTGTTCCTGTGTAACAGACTCGAGGGGCTGAATGGCCTCCTCCTGTTCCTGTGTAACTGGCTCGAGGGGCTGAATGGCCTCCTCCTGTTCCTATGTAACAGCTCGTGGGCCTGAATGGCCTCCTGCTGTTCCTGTGTAACAGGCTCGAGGGGCTGAATGGCCTGCTCCTGTTCTTGTGTATTAGGTTTGATGGGCTGAATGGCTTCCTCCTGTTCCTGTGTAACAGACTCGAGGGACTGAATGGCATCCTCCTCTTCTTTTGTAACAGGCTCCAGGTGCTGAATGGCTTCCTCCTGTTCCAGTGTTACAGGCTCGAGGGGCTGAATGGCCTCCTCCTGTTCCTATGCAAAAGACTCGAGGAACTGAATGGCCTCCTACTGTTCTTGTGTAATGTGCTTGATGCTCTGAATGGCCTCCTCCTGTTCCTAATGTAACAGGGCTCGAGGGGGCTGAATGGCCTCCTCCTGTTCCTGTGTGACAGGCTCGAGGGGGCTGAATGGCCTCCTTCTGTTGCTGCGAATGAGGTTCGATGGGCTGAATGGCCTCCTCCTGTTCCTATGCAAAAGACTCGATGGGCTGAATGGCCTCCTCGTGTTCCTGTGTAACAGGCTCGAGGGGGCTGAATGCTCTCATTCTGTTGCTCTGTAAAAGGCTCAAGGGGCTGAATGGCCTCCTTCTGTTCCTGTCTAACAGACTCCAGGCGCTGAATGGCCTCCTCCTGTTCCTATGTAAAAGGCTAAAGGGGCTGAATGGCCTCCTTCTGTTCCTGTCTATCAGACTCCAGGGGATGAATGGCCTCCTCCTTTTCCTGTGTAACATCTCGTGGGCCGAATGATCTCCTACTGTTCCTGTGTAACAGGCTCGAGGGACTGAATAGTCTCCTTCTGATCCTGTGTAACAGACTCCAGTGGGTGAATGGGCCTCCTCCTGTTCCTGTGCAACAGTTTGATGGGCTAAATGGCCTCCCCCTTTTTTGATATAATAGGTTCGATGGGCTGAATGGCCTCCTCCTTTTCCTGTGTAACAGTCTCGAGGGGCTGAATGGCCTCCTCCTGTTCCTATGTAAAAGGCTCGAGGGACTGAATAGCCTCCTCGTGATCCTTTGTAACAGGATCGAGGGGCTGAATGGCCTCCTTCTGTTCCTGTGTAACAGGCTCGAGGGGCTGACTGGCCTGCTCCTGCTCTTGTGTAATAGGTTTGATGCGCTGAATGGCTTCCTCCTTTTCCTGAGTAACAGGCTCGAGGGGCTGAATGGCCTCCTCCTGTTCCTGTGTAACAGACTCAAGGGTGCTGAATGGCCTCCTTCTGTTCCTGTGTAACAGACTCAAGGGTGCTGAATGGCCTCCTTCTGTTGCTGCGAAAGAGGTTTGATGGGCTGAATGGCCTCCTCCTGTCCCTATGCAAAAGACTCGATGGGCTGAATGGCCTACTCCTGTTCCTATGTAACAGGCTCCAAGGGGGCTGAATGCCCTCATTCTGTTGCTGTGTAAATGGCTCAAGGGGCTGAATGGCCTCCTTCTGTTCCTGTCTAACAGACTCCAGGGGCTGAATGGCCTCCTCCTGTTCCTATGTAAAAGGCTCGAGAGGCTGAATGGCCTCCTTCTGTTCCTGCCTAACAGATTCCAGGGGATGAATGGCCTCCTCCTTTTCCTGTGTAACAGGCTCCAGGTGCTGAATGGCTTCCTCCTGTTGTAGTGTAACAGTTTGATGGGCTGAATGGCCTCCTCCTGTTCTGATATCATAGGTTCGAGGGGCTGAATGGCCTCTTCCTGTACCTGTGTATCAGGCTCGAAGGGCTGAATGGCCTCCTCCTGTTCCTGTTTTACAGTCTCGAGGTGCTGAATGGCCTCCTCCTGTTCCTATGTAAAAGGCTCGTGTGTCTAAAAGAACTCCTCCTGTTCGTGTGTAACAGGCTCGAGGGGCTGAATGGCCTCAACCTTTTCCTATGCAACAGCTCGTGGGGCTGATTGGCATCCGTCTGTTCCTGTGTAACAGGCTCGAGGGGCTGAATGGCCTCCTTCTGATGCTGTGTAACAGGCTCGAGGGGCTGAATGGCCTCCTCCAGTTCCTGTGCAATGGGATCGAGGTGCTGACTGGCCTCCTCCTGTTCCTGTATATCACACTCGAGGGGCTGAATGGCCTCCTCCTGTTCCTATGTAACAGATCCTGGGGCTGAATGGCCTCCTCCTGTTTCTGTGTAACAAGCTCGAGGGGGCTGAATGGCCTCCTCCTGTTCCTATGTAACAGGCTCAAGGGGCTGACTGGCCTCCTCCTGTTCCTGTGTAACAGGCTCGAGGGTCTGAATGGCCTCCTCCTGTTCCTGTGTAACAGGATCAAGGGGCTGACTGGCCTCCTCCTGTTCCTGTGTAACAGGCTCGAGGGGCTGAATGGCCTCCTCCTGTTCCTGTATATCACACTCGAGGGGCTGAATGGCCTCCTCCTGTTCCTGTGTAACAGGATCAAGGGGCTGACTGGCCTCCTCCTGTTCCTGTGTAACAGGCTCGAGGGGCTGAATGGCCTCCTCCTGTTCCTATGTAACAGGTTCAAGTGGCAGAATGGCCTCCTCCTGTTCCTAATGTAACAGGCTCGAGGGTCTGAATGTCCTCCTACTGTTCCTAATGTAACAAGCTCGAGGGGCTGAATGGCCTCCTCCTGTTCCTATGTAACAGCTCGTGGGGCTGAATGGCCTCCTTCTGTTCCTGTGTAACAGGCTTCAGGGGTTGAATAGCCCCCTCCTGTTCCTGTGTAACAGCTCGTGAGCCGAATGATCTCCTTCTGTTCCTGTGTAACTGGCTTGAGGAGCTGAATGGCCTCCAGCTGTTCCTGAGTAACAGGCTCCAGGGGCTGAATGGACTCCTCCTGTTCCTATGTAACAGGCTCGAGGGGCTGAATGGCCTCCTCCTGTTCCTGTGTAACAGCTCGTGAGCCGAATGATCTCCTACTGTTCCTGTGTAACAGGTTCAAGGGGCTGAATGGCCTCCTCCTGCTCCTGTGAGCAGGCTCGAGCGGGCTGAATGGCCTCCTTCTGATGCTGTGTAACAGGCTCGAGGGGCTGAATGGACTCCTCCTGTTCCTATGTAAAAGGCTCGAGCGGGTGAATGTTCCTGTGTAACAGGCTCGAGGGGCTGAATGTCCTCCTTCTGTTCCTGTGTAACAGACTCGAGGGGCTGAATGGCCTCCTCCTGTTCCTATGTAATAGCTCGTGGGGCTGAATGGCCTCCTCCTGTTCCTATGTAACAGCTCGTGTGGCTAAATGAACTCCTCCTGTTCGCGTGTAACAGGCTCGAGTGGCTGACTGGCCTCCTCCTGTTCCTGTGTAACGGGCTCGAGGGGCTGAATGGCCTCCTCCTATTCCTGTGTACCAGGCTCCAGGTGCTCAATGGCCTCCTCCTGTTGTAGTGTAACAGTTTGATGGGCCGAATGGCCTCCCCCTGTTCTGATATCATAGGTTCGAGTGACTGAATTGCCTCCTCCTGTTCCTATGTAACAGGCTCGAGGGGCTGAATAGTCTCCTTCTGATCCTGTGTAACAGACACCAGTGGGTGAATGGGCCTCTTCCTGTTCCTGTGTATCAGTTTGATGGGCTGAATGGCCTCCCCCAATTTCATATAATAGCTTCGATGGGCTGAATGGCCTCCTCCTGTTCCTGTGTAACAGGTTCAAAGGGTTGAATGGCCTCCTGCTATTCCTGTGTAACAGCCTCGAGGGGCTGAATGGCCTCCTCCTGTTCCTATGTAAAAGGCTCGAGGGAATGAATAGCCTCCTCGTGATCCTTTGTAACAGGCTCGAGGGGCTGAGTGGCCTCCTTCTGTTCCTGTGTAACAGGCTCGAGGGGCTGAATGGTCTCCTCCTGTTCCTATGTAACTGGGTCGAGGTGCTGAATGGCCTTCTGCTGTTCCTGTGTAAAAGGCTCGAGGGGCTGAATGGCCTCCTCCTGTTCCTGTATAACAGTCAAAGGGGGGCTGAATGGCCTCCTCCTGTTCCTATATAACAGCTCGTGGGGCTGAATGGCCTCCACCTGTTCCTTTGTAACAGGGCTCGAGGGGGCTCAATAGCCTCCTCCTGCTCCCATGTAACAGGCCCGAGGGGGCTGAATGGCCTCCTCCTGTTCCTGTGTTACAGGCTCGAGGGGGCTGAATGGCCTCCTTCTGTTGCTGCGAAAGAGGTTCGATGGGCTGAATGGCCACCTCCTATTCCTATGCAAAAGACGCGATGGGCTGAATGGACTCCTCCTGTTCCTATGTAACAGCCTCGAGGGGCTGAATGGCCTCCTTCCGTTCCTGTGTAACAGGCTCGAGGGGCTGAATGTCCTCCTCCTCTTCCTGTGTAACAGGCTCGAGGGGCTGAATGGCCTCCTCCTCTTCTTTTGTAACAGGCTCCAGGTGCTGAATGGCTTCCTCCTGTTGTAGTGTAACAGTTTGATGGGCTGAATGGCCTCCTCCTGTTCTGATATCATAGGTTCGAGGGACTGAATGGCCTCTTCCTGTACCTGTCTATCAGGCTCGAGGGGCTGAATGGCCTCCTCCTGTTCCTGTGTAACAGGTTCAAAGGGCTGAATGGCCTCCTCCTGTTCCTGTGTAACAGCCTCGAGGGGCTGAATGGCATCCTCCTGTTCCTGTCATAGAGTCATAGAGTTTTACAGCACAGAAAGAGGCCCTTCAGCCCATCGTGTCCGCGCCGCCCATCCCTCCCTGTCCTGTCTAATCCCATTTTCCAGCATTTGGTCCATAGCCTTGTATGCAATGGCATTTCAAGTGCTCATCCAAATGCTTCTTGAATGTTGTGAGGGTTCCTGCCTCTACCACCCTTTCAGGCAGTGAGTTCCAGATTCCAACCACCCTCTGGGTGAAAAAGTTCCTCCTCAAATCCCCTCTAAATCTCCTGCCCCTTACCCTGAATCTATGCCCCCTTGTTATTGACCCCCCTACTAAGGGGAAAAGTTCCTCTTTACCTACCCTATCTATGCCCCTCATCATTTTGTACACCTCAATCAGGTCCCCCCTCAGCCTTCTTTGCTCCAAGGAAAACAACCCCAGCCTGTTTAGTCTTTCTTCATAGCTGAGGCGCTCCATCCCAGGTAACATCCTGGTGAATCTTCTCTGCACCCTCTCCAAAGCAATCACATCCTTCCTATAGTGAGGCGACCAGAACTGCACACAGTACTCCAGCTGTGGCCTCACCAGCGTTTTGTACAGCTCCATCATAACCTCCCTGCTCTTATATTCTATGCCTCGGCTAATGAAGGCAAGTATCCCATATGCCTTTTTAACCACCTTATCTACCTGTTCCGCTGCCTTCAGAGATCTATGTACATGTACACCAAGGTCCCTCTGACCCTCTGTACTTCCTAGGGTCCTACCACTCATTGTGTATTCCCTTGCCTTATTTGTCCGTCCAAAATGCATCACCTCGCACTTTTCAGGGTTAAATTCCATTTGCCACTTTTCCGCCCATCTGACCAACCCGTTTATATCGTCCTGTAGCCTGAGGCTTTCCTCCTCGCAATTTACCACCCCACCAATTTTCGTGTCATCTGCGAACTTACTGATCATACCTTTTACATTCTCATCCAAATCGTTTATGTAGATCACAAACAACAAGGGACCCAGCACCGATCCCTGAGGTACCCCACTGGACACAGGCTTCCAGTCACAAAAGCATCCTTCGACCATCACCCTCTGCCTCCTGCCACTCAGCCAGTTTAGGATCCAACGTGCCAAGGCACCCTGGATCCCATGGGCTCTTACCTTCTTGACCAGTCTCCTATGCGGGACTTTGTCAAAAGCTTTACTGAAGTCCATGTAAACCACATCCACAGCATTTCCCTCATCCACCCCCCTAGTCACCCCCTCGAAAAATTCAATCAGATTTGTCAGACATGATTTACCCTTGACAAAGCCATGCTGACTATCCCCGATTAATCCTTGCCTCTCCAAGTGGAGACTAATTTTGTCCCTCAGAATTATTTCCAATAATTTCCCTACCACAGATGTTAGGCTCACTGGCCTGTAATTCCCTGGTTTATCCCTGCTACCCTTCTTGTATAATGGTACTACGTTAGCTGTTCTCCAGTCCTCTCGTACATCCCCTGTGGCCAGAGAGGTTCTGAAAATTTGTGTCAGAGCCCCTGCAATCTCCTCCTTTGCCTCCCACAGCAGCCTGGGATACATCTCGTCCGGGCCTGGGGATTTATCCACTTTTTGGCCTGCTAAAACCGCTAGCACCTCCTCCCTCTCGATGCTAATATGTTCAAGTATATCACAGTCCCCTTGCCCGATTTCTTTGTCTGCATCGTCTCTCTCCATAGTGAACACAGATGCAAAAAATTCATTTAAAACCCCGCCTACATCATCTGGCTCTACACACAGATTGCCACTTTGGTCCCTAATGGGCCCTACCCTTTCCCTGGTTATCCTCTTGCCCTTAATATACTTATAAAACATCTTAGGATTTTCCTTTATTTTGCTCGCCAGTGTTATTTCATGGCCCCTCCTTGCCCTCCTAATTTCTTTTTTAAGTATGCCCCTGCACTTTTTATACTCCTCTAGGGCTTCTTCCGTCTTTAGTCTTTTGTGACTGCCAAAAGCCCCCCTTTTATTTCTAATCCATTTTTGTATATCCCTTGTCATCCAAGGTTCCCTTTGCTTGTTGGTCCCACCCTTGACCTTTACAGGAACATGTTGGCGTTGTACTCTCTCTATTTCCCTTCTGAAAGTCTCCCACTGTCTTGATGTGGATTTTCCTATAAGTAGCTGATCCCAGTCCACTTTGGCCAGATCCTGCCTTATCATATTAAAATCGGCCTTCCCCCAATTTAGAACCCTTATTTCCGGGCCGTCTTTGTCTTTTTCCATGACCACCTTAAATCTCACCGAATTATGGTCACTGTCGCCAAAATGCTCTCCTACTGACACTTCCACCACTTGCCCGGCTACATTCCCCAGAATTAGGTCCAGTATCGCCCCCTCTCTTGTAGAACTTTCTACATGTTGGCTCAAAAAGCTCTCCTGGATGCACTTTAAGAATTCTGCACCCTCTAAGCCTTTCACACTCTGACTATCCCAATTTATATTGGGGAAGTTGAAATCCCCCACTATTATTACCCTATTATTTTCGCACTTTTCTGAGATTTGCCTACATATCTGTTCCTCTATCTCCCCCTGACTGTTTGGGGGCCTATAGTACACTCCCAGCAAAGTGCTTGCCCCCTTTTTGTTTTTAAGTTCTACCCATATGGCCTCATTAGAGGAACCCGCTAATATATCATCCCTCCTTACAGCAGTAATTGACTCCTTAATTAATATTGCAACACCCCCTCCCCTTTTACACCCCCCTCTGTCTCGCCTGAAGATTCTATACCCCGGAATATTGAGCTGCCAGTCCTGACCCTCCCTCAACCATGTCTCCGTGATAGCAACAATATCGTACTCCCATGTGTTCAACAACAACTTCAGTTCGTCCACCTTATTTGCAAGACTCCTTGCATTAAAATAAATGCCTTCCAGCCCTGCCATATTCCCTTTTGCCTTCGCATATTTGCTCTGCCTTGTTTTTTTCTCTGTATTTGGCTGTAAATCACCCCCTGCTATAGCTCCACTCTGTACCCCATCCCCCTGCCAAGTTAGTTTAAACCCACCCCCAGCAGTGCTAGCAAACCTCCCCGCAAGGATATTGGTTCCCCTCTGGTTCAGGTGTAAACCGTCCGACTTGTACAAGTCCCACCTTTCCCAGAAGCAGACCCAGTGATCCAGGAAACTAAAGCCCTCCCCCCTGCACCATCCCTTTAGCCACGCATTCATCTGTTCTATCTTCCCATTCCTATACTCACTAGCACGTGGCACCGGGAGTAATCCAGAGATTACAACCTTTGAGGTCCTGCTCTTTAATCCTTCACCTAGCTCCCTAAATTCTTGCTGCAGGACCTCATCCCTCTTTTTACCTATGTCGTTGGTACCAATGTGGACCACGACCTCTGGCTGTTCACCCTCCCCCTCCAGAACAGCTCGTGGGGCAGAATGGCCTCCTATTTTTGTGTAACAAGCTCGAGGGGGCTGAATGGCTTCCTCCTGTTCCTATGTAACAGGCTCAAGGGGCAGAATGGCCTCCTCCTGCTCCTATTGTAACAGGCTCGAGGGGCTGACTGGCCTCCTCCTGTTCCTGTGTAACAGGCTCAAGGGGCTGAATGGCCTCCTCCTGTTCCTGTGTAACAGGCTCGAGGGGCTGAATGGCCTCCTCCTGTTCCTATGTAACAGGTTCAAGGGGCAGAATGGCCTCCTCCTGTTCCTAATGTAACAGGCTCGAGGGGCTGAATGGCCTCCTACTGTTCCTAATGTAACAGGCTCAAGGGTGCTGAATGGCCTGCTCGTGTTCCTGTGTAACAGACTCAAGGGGCTGAATGGCCTCCTCCTCTTCCTGTGTAACAATCTCGAGGGGCTGAATGGCCTCCTCCTGTTCCTATGTACCAGCTCGTGGGGCTGAATGGCCTCCTTCTGTTCCTGTGTAACAGGCCTGAGGGGCTGAATGGCCTCCTCCTGCTCCTATATAACAGGCTCGAGCGGTTGAATGGCCTCCTTCTGTTCCTGTGCAACTGGCTTGAGGAGCTGAATGGCCTCCAGCTGCTCCTGAGTAACAGGCTCGAGGGGCTGAATGGTTTCCTTCTGTTCGGGTATAACAGGCTCGAGGGGCTGAATTGCCTCCTCCTGTTCCTATGTAACAGCTCCTGGGGCTGAATGACCTCCTCCTGTTCCTGTGTAACAGGCTCGAGGGGCTGAATGGCCTCCTCCTGTTCCTATGTAACAGGTTCAAGGGGCAGAATGGCCTCCTCCTGTTCCTGTGCAACAGGCTCGAGGGGCTGAATGGCCTCCTCCTGTTCCTGTGTAACAGGCTCGAGGGGCTGAATGGCCTCCTCCTGTTCCTATGTAACAGGTTCAAGGGGCAGAATGGCCTCCTCCTGTTCCTAATGTAACAGGCTCGAGGGGCTGAATGGCCTCCTACTGTTCCTAATGTAACAGGCTCAAGGGTGCTGAATGGCCTGCTCGTGTTCCTGTGTAACAGACTCAAGGGGCTGAATGGCCTCCTCCTGTTCCTGTGTAACAATCTCGAGGGGCTGAATGGCCTCCTTCTGTTCCTGTGTAACAGGCCTGAGGGGCTGAATGGCCTCCTCCTGTTCCTGTGTAACAGGCTCGAGGGGCTGAATGGCATACTCGTGTTCCTGTGTAACAGGCTCGAGGAACTGAATGGCCTCCTCCTGTTCCTGCGTAACAGGCTCGAGGGGCTGAAAGGCCTCCTCCTGTTCCTATGTAACAGGCTCAAGGAGCTGAATGGCATACTCGTGTTCTTGTGTAACAGGCTCGAGGAACTGAATGGCCTCCTCCTGTTCCTATGTAACAGGCGCAAGGGGCTGACTGGCCTCCTCCTGTTCCTGTGTAACAGGCTCGAGGGTCTGAATGTCCTCCTACTGTTCCTAATGTAACAGGCTCAAGGGTGCTGAATGGCCTCCTCGTGTTCCTGTGTAACAGTCTCAAGGGGCTGAAAGGCCTCCTCCTGTTCCTGTGTAACAAGCTCGAGGGGCTGAATGGCCTCCTCCTGTTCCTATGTAAAAGGCTCGAGGGACTGAACAGCCTCCTCGTGATCCTTTGTAACAGGCTTGAGGGGTTGAATAGCCCCCTCCTGTTCCTATGTAACAGGCTCGAGCGGTTGAATGGCCTCCTTCTGTTCCTGTGTAACTGGCTTGAGGGGCTGAATGGCCTCCAGCTGTTCCTGAGTAACAGGCTCCAGGGGCTGAATGGACTCCTCCTGTTCCTATGTAACAGGCTCGAGGGGCTTAGTGGCCTCCTCCTGTTCCTGTGTAACAGCTCATGGGCCGAATGATCTCCTACTTTTCCTGTGTAACAGGCTCAAGGGGCTGAATGGCCTCCTCCTGTTCCTGTGAGCAGGCTCGAGCGGGCTGAATGGCCTCCTTCTGCTGCTGTGTAACAGGCTCGAGGGGCTGAATGGCCTGCTCCTGTTCCTATGTAACAGGCTCGAGCGGTTGAATGGCCGCCTCCTGTTCCTGTGTAACTGGATCGAGGTGATGAATGACCTCCTGCTGTTCCTGTGTAACAGACTCGAGGGGCTGAATGTCCTCCTTCTGTTCCTGTGTAACAGACTCGAGGGGCTGAATGGCCTCCTCCTGTTCCTATGTAACAGCTCGTGGGGCTGAATGAACTCCTCCTGTTCGTGTGTAACAGGCTCGAGTGTCTGACTGGCCTCCTCCTATTCCTGTGTAACGGGCTCGAGGGGCTGAATGGCCTCCTCCTATTCCAGTGTACCAGGCTCCAGGTGCTCAATGGCCTCCTCCTGTTGTAGTGTAACAGTTTGATGGGCTGAATGGCCTCCTCCTGTTCCTGTGTAACAGGTTCGAGGGGCTGAATAGTCTCCTTCTGATCCTCTGTAACAGACACCAGTGGGTGAATGGGCCTCCTCCTGTCCCTGTGTATCAGTTTGATGGGCTGAATGGCCTCCCCCAATTTGATATAATTGGTTTGATGGGCTGAATGGCCTCCTCCTGTTCCTGTGTAACTGACTCGAGTGGCTGAATGGCCTCCTCCTGTTCCTATGTAAAAGGCTCGAGGGACTGAATAGCCTCCTCGTGATCCTTTGTAACAGGCTCGAGGGGCTGAATGACTTCCTCCTGTTCCTGTATAACAGTCAAAGGGGGGCTGAATGGCCTCCTCCTGTTCCTGTGTAACAGGCTCGAGTTGTTGAATGGTCTCCTCCTGTTTATGTATTACAGTCAAAGGGGGGCTGAATGGCCTCCTCCTGTTCCTTTGTAACAGGGCTCGAGGGGGCTCAATGGCCTCCTCCTGCTCCCATGTAACAGGCCCGAGGGGCTGTGTGGCCTCCTCCTGTTCCTGTGTTACAGGCTCGAGGGGCTGAATGGCCTCCTTCTGTTCCTGTGTAACAGGCTCGAGGGGCTGAATGGCCTCTTCCTGTTCCTGTGTAACAGGCTCGAGGTGCTGAATGGCCTCCTCCTGTTGTAGTGTAAAAGTTTGATGGGCTGAATGGCCTCCTCCTGTTCTGATATTATAGGTTCGAGAGACTGAATGGCCTCCTCTTGTTCCTGTGTAACAGGCTCGAGGGACTGAATGGCCTCCTTCTGTTGCTGTGTAAAAGGCTCGAGGGGCAGAAAGGCCTCCTCCTGTACCTGTGTAACAGACTCCAGTGGCTGAATGGGCCTCCTCCTGTTCCTGTGTAACAGTTAGATAGGCTGAATGGCCTCCCCCTGTTCTGATACAATAGGTTTGATGGACTGAATGGCCTCCTCCTGTGCCTATGTAACAGGCTCAAGGAGCTGAATGGCCTCCTCCTGTTCCTGTGTAACACGCTCAAGAAGCAGAATGGCCTACTCCTGTTCCTGTGTAACAGGCTCGAGGGGCTGAATGGCATACTCGTGTTCCTGTGTAACAGGCTCGAGGAACTGAATGGCCTCCTCCTGTTCCTGCGTAAATTTCTCGTGGGGCTGAATGGCCTCCTTCTGTTCCAGTGTGTCAGGCTCGAGGGGCAAAATGGGCTTCCTCCTGTTCCTTAGTAACAGGTTCGAGGGTCTGAATGGCCTCCTCCTGTTCCTGTGTAACAGGCTCGAGGGGCTGAATGGCCTCCTTCTGAAGCTGCGTAACAGGCTCGAGGGGCTGATTGGCCTCCTCCTGTTCCTATGTAAAAGGCTCGTGTGGCTAAAAGAACTCCTCCTATTCGTGTGTAACAGGCTCGAGGGGCTGACTGGCCTCAGCCTGTTCCTATGTAGCAGCTCGTGGGGCTGATTGGCATCCTTCTGTTCCTGTGTAACAGGCTCGAGGGGCTGAATGGCCTCCTTCTGAAGCTGCGTAACAGGCTCGAGGGGCTGAATGGCCTCCTCCTGTTCCTTTGTAATGGGCTCGAGGTGCTGAATGGCCTCCTCCTGTTCCTGTATATCACACTCGAGGGGCTGAATGGCCTCCTCCTGTTCCTTTGTAACAGCTCGTGGGGCTGAATGGCCTCCTCCTGTTTCTGTGTAACAAGCTCGAGGGGGCTGAATGGCCTCCTCCTGTTCCTATGTAACAGGCTCAATGGTGAAGAATGGCCTCCTCCTGTTCCTAATGTAACAGGTTCGAGGGGCTGACTGGCCTCCTCCTGTTCCTGTGTAACAGGCTCAAGGGGCTGAATGGCCTCCTCCTGTTCCTGTGTAACAGTCTCGAGGGGCTGAATGGCCTCCTCCTGTTCCTATGTAACAGGTTCAAGGGGCTGAATGGCCTCCTCCTGTTCCTCTGTAACTCGCTCGAGGGGCTGAATGGCCTCCTTCTGTTCCTGTATAACAGACTCGAGGGGCTGAATGGCCTCCTCCTGTTCCTGTGTAACAAACTCGAGGGGCTGATTGGCCTCCTGTTCCTATGTAACAGGCTCAAGGGGCAGAATGGTCTCCTCCTGTTCCGAATGTAACAGGCTCGAGGGGCTGAATGGCATACTCCTGTTCCTGTGTAACAGGCTCGAGGGGCAGAATGGGCTTCCTCCTGTTCCTGAGTAATAGGCTCGAGGGTCTGAATGGCCTCCTCCTGTTCCTAATGTAACAGGCTCGAGGGGGCTGAACGGCCTCCTTCTGTTCCTGTGTAACAGACTCGAGGGGCTGAATGGCCTCCTCCTGTTCCTGTGTAACAGACTCGAGGGGCTGAATGGCCTCCTCCTCTTCCTGTGTAAGAGCTTCGAAGTGCTGAATGCCCTCCTTCTGTTCCTGTGTAAAAGGCTCGAGGGGCAGAAAGACCTCCTCCTGTTCCTGTGTAACAGTCTCGAGGGGCTGAATGGCCTCAACCTGTTCCTATGTTACAGTTTGTGGGGCTGAATGGCCTCCTTCTGTTCCTGTGAAACAAGCTGGAGGGGCTGAATGGCCTCCTCCTGTTCCTGTGTAACAGGCTCGAGGGGCTGAATGGCCTCCTTCTGTTGTAGTGTAAATGTTTGATGGGCTGAATGGCCTCCTCCTGTTCTGATATTATAGGTTCGAGAGACTGAATGGCCTCCTCTTGTTCCTGTGTAAAAGGCTCGAGGGGCAGAAAGGCCTCCTCCTGTACCTGTGTAACAGACTCCAGTGGCTGAATGGGCCTCCTCCTGTTCCTGTGTAACAGTTAGATAGGCTGAATGGCCTCCCCCTGTTCTGATACAATAGGTTTGATGGACTGAATGGCCTCCTCCTGTGCCTATGTAACAGGCTCAAGGAGCTGAATGGCCTCCTCCTGTTCCTGTGTAACAGGCTCGAGGGGCTGAATGGCCTCCTCCTGTGCCTATGTAACAGGGTCAAGGAGCTGAATGGCCTCCTCCTGTTCCTGCGTAAATGTCTCGAGGGGCTGAATGGCCTCCTTCTGTTCCTGTGTAACAGGCTCGAGGAGCTGAATGGCCTCCTTCTGTTCCTGTGTAACAGCCTCGAGGGGCTGAATGGCCTCCTTCTGTTCCTGTGTAACAAGCTCGAGGGGCTGAATGGCCTCCTCCTCTTCCTGTGTAACAAGCTCGAGGGGGCTGAATGGCCTCCTGTTCCTATGTAACAGGCTCAAGGGGCAGAATGGCCTCCTCCTGTTCCGAATGTAACAGGCTCGAGGGGCTGAATGGCATAATCCTGTTCCTGTGTAACAGGCTCGAGGGGCAGAATGGGCTTCCTCCTGTTCCTGAGTAATAGGCTCGAGGGTCTGAATGGCCTCCTCCTGTTCCTGTGTAACAGACTCGAGGGGCTGAATGGCCTCCTACTGTTCTTGTGTAATGTGTTCGAGGGGCTGAATGGCCTCCTCCTGTTCCTAATGTAACAGGCTAGAGGTGGCTGAATGGCCTCCTTCTGTTCCTGTGTAGCAGACTCGAGGGGCTGAATGGCATCCTCCTCTTCCTGTGTAACACTTCGAAGGGCTGAATGGCTTCCTTCTGTTCCTGTGTAAAAGGCTCGAGGGGCAGAAAGGCCTCCTCCTGTTCCTGTGTAACAGTCTCGAGGGGCTGAATGGCCTCAACCTGTTCCTATGTTACAGTTCGTGGGGCTGAATGGCCTCCTTCTGTTGATGTGAAACAAGCTCGAGGGGCTGAATGGCCTCCTCCTGTCCTATGTAACAGACTCGAGGGGCTGAATGGCCTCCTCCTGTTCCTGTGTAACAGGCTCGAGGGGCTGAATGGCCTCCTCCTGTTCCTGTGTAACAGGCTCGAGGTGCTGAATGGCCTCCTCCTGTTGTAGTGTAAATGTTTGACGGGCTGAATGGCCTCCTCCTGTTCTGATATTATAGGTTCGAGAGACTGAATGGCCTCCTCCTGTTCCTGTGTAACAGGCTCCAGTGGCTGAATGGGCCTCCTCCTGTTCCTGTGTAACAGTTAGATAGGCTGAATGGCCTCCCCCTGTTCTGATACAATAGGTTTGATGGACTGAATGGCCTCCTCCTGTGCCTATGTAACAGGCTCAAGGAGCTGAATGGCCTCCTCCTGTTCCTGTGTAACAGGCTCGAGGGGCAGAATGGGCTTCCTCCTGTTCCTTAGTAACAGGTTCGAGGATCTGAATGGCCTCCTCCTGTTCCTGTGTAACAGGTTCGAGGGGCTGAATGGCCTCCTTCTGTAGCTGTATAAGAGGTTTGATGGGCTGAATGGCCTCCTTCTGATGCTGTGTAAC
This sequence comes from Somniosus microcephalus, assembly GCF_052327205.1. NCBI lineage: Eukaryota > Metazoa > Chordata > Chondrichthyes > Squaliformes > Somniosidae > Somniosus > Somniosus microcephalus. The sequence goes on along the minus strand of NW_028225181.1, from coordinate 60,917,567 downwards.
AGCTCGTGTGGCTAAATGAACACCTCCTGTTCGTGTGTAACACGCTCGAGGGGCAGAATGGGCTTCCTCCTGTTCTTGTGTAACTGCTTCGAAGGGTTGAATGGCCTCCTTCTTTTCCTGTATAACAGTCTCGTGGGGCTGAATGGCCTCCTTATGATGCTGTGTAACAGCTCGTGTGGCTAAATGAACTCCTCCTGTTCGTGTGTAACACGCTCGAGGGGCTGAATGACCTCCTCCTGTTCCTGTGTAACAAACTCGAGGGGCTGAATGGCCTCCTCTTGTTCCTGTGTAACAGGCTCCAGGTGCTGAATGTCCTCCTCCTGTTGTAGTGTAATAGTTTGATGGGATGAATGGCCTCCTCCTGTTCTGATATCATAGGTTCGAGAGACTGAAAGGCCTCCTCCTGTTCCTGTGTAACAGGCTCACGGGGCTGAATGGCCTCCTTCTGTTCCTGTGTCACAGACTCCAGTGGCTGAATGGCCTCCTCCTGTTCCTGTGTAAGAGGCTCAAGTAGCTGAATGGCCTCCTCCCGCTCCTGAGTAACAGGTTCAAATGTCTGAATGGCCTCCTCCTGTTCCTATGTAAAAGTCTCGAGGTGCTGAATGGCCTCCTCGTGTTCTTGTGTAATAGGCTCGAGGGGTTGAATGGCCTCCTCCTGTTCCTGTGTAAAAGTCTCGAGGTGCTGAATGGCCTCCTCGTGTTCTTGTGTAACAGACTTGAGCGGCTGAGTGGCCTCCTCCTGTTCCTATGTAACAGCTCGTGGGGCTGAATGGCCTCCTCCTGTTCCTATGTAACAGGCTCAAGGGGCTGAATGGCCTCCTCCTGTTCCTGTGTAACTGGCTCGAGGGGCTGAATGGCCTCCTTCTGTTCCTGTGTAACTGGCTCGAGGGGCTGAATGGCCTCCTCCTGTTCCTGTGTAACTGGCTCGAGGGGCTGAATGGCCTCCTTCTGTTCCTGTGTAACAAGCTCGAGGGGCTGAATGGCCTCTGATGCGCTATCAATTACTCATAAAAGACTGGGGCCTAGAAATTGAGTGCCCTTAGCGCCGATTTTGCGGCGCTAGAGGGCCTAGCGCTGCATTTGGCGCCGGCGCCGAAATTGCCTGGGGCCCTTACGCCGCGGTAGACCGGTAGCGCTGCGCCGGCTCCGATGACGTCATCGGTGTGCGCAGCGTCCCGGTTGCCATGCCGACGGGCCCCAGCGCCGAAATTCAGTTGCGGCCGCCTCGCCCGTGGCAGCCGCAACTAAGACTCTGGCAACCGAGTCTTCCCCGAGTTAGCGCCGGCGCATTAAGGTCGCGCGGCGGCCGGCCGCTTTCCCGTCGGCTGCCTGCCCGCACCTCCCTCCCCGGACTCCTCCACCCCCCCCCCCGCGGAACAGATGCGTCTGGCCTGCAAGCCCGGCACTTGTCCGAGGTGCCGGGCTCATTTTTTCAATAATTGAACGGACAGCGGGCGGGTGCAGGCAGCTCCTCCTTAACTGAAGGAGGAGGCCTGCACTTCCCCAGCCTGCCGCACCGCATCGGGTCCCGCAGCGCCGGATTAGCGCCGCAATTCGGCACTCAGCGCCCATTGGGAGGCGCTCACGCCCGCCAGTAGCGCCGGCAGCCGTCTGGGCGCGGCGCTACTGAATTTTTGGCGCGCGCAAGGGAATTAGCGCCGGCGCTAAATTTCCGGCGCTAAAGCCCTGGCGCGGCGTCAACTCAATTTCTAGGCCTGAGAGTTAGAAGAGTAACTAAAGGCTTTTATTAACAACAGAATGGAGGTCTGCCTCGAGTGGTCGACCGGTCCAGGATACAAGGGCTGGGGAGCAGTCACCTTTATACTAGGACCTGTGGGAGGAGTCAGCCGAGGCATGTCCAGGCATGTACACAGTGGAATACAAACAGGACAAACAGGAATACAAACAGTGGTTTACCACAGCCTCCTTCTGTTCCTGTGTAACAGGCTTGAGGGGCTGAATGGCCTCCTCCTGTTCTTGTGTAATTGGTTTGATGGGCTGAATGGCCTCCTTCTTTTCCTGTATAACAGTCTCAAGGGGCTGAATGGCCTCCTCCTGTTCCTATGTAACAGCTCGTGGGGCTGAATGGCCTCCTTCTGATGCTGTGTAATAGGCTCGAGGTGCTGAATGGCCTCCTGCTGTTCCTGTGTAACAGCTCGTGTGGCTAAATGAACTCCTCCTGTTCTTGTGTAACAGACTCGAGGGGCTGCATGGCCTCCATCTCTTCATCTGTAACAGGCTCGAGGGGCTAAATGGACTCCTCCTGTTCCTATGTAAAAGGCTCGAGGGGGCTGAATGGCCTCCTTCTGTTGCTGTGTAACAGGCTCGAGGGGCCTGAGTGGCCTCCTCCTGTTCCTGTATAACAAGCTCGAGGGGCTGAATAGCCTCCTCCTGTTACTGTATAACAGCCTTGAGGGGCTGAATGGCCTCATCCTGTTCTTGTTTGACACTCTCGAGTGGCTGAATGGCCTCCTTCTGTTCCTATGTAACAGCTCGTGGGGCTGAATGGCCTCCTTCTGTTCCTGTGTAACAGGCTCGAGGGACTGAATGGCCTCCTCCTGTTCCTGTGTGACAATCTCGAGGAGCTGAATGGCCTCCTCCTGTTCCTGTGTAACAGGCTCGAGGGACTGAATGGCCTCCTCCTGTTCCTGTGTAACAGGCTCGAGGGGCTAAATGGACTCCTCCTGTTCCTGTGTAACAGGCTCGAGAGGCTGAATGGCCTCCTCCAGTTCCTTTATTCCTGTGTAACAGGCTCCAGGTGTTGAATGGCCTCCTTCTGTTCTTGTGTAAAAGTTTGATGGGCTGAATGGCCTCTTCCTGTTCCTTTGTAACAGGCTCAAGAAGCTGAATGGCATCCTCCTGTTACCGTGTAAAAGGCTCGTGGAACTGAATGGCCTCCTCCTGTTCCTGGGTAAGAGGCTAGATGGGCTGAATGGCCTCATCCTTTTCCTATGTAAAAGGCTCGTGAGGCTGAATGGCCTCCTTCTGTTCCTGTGTAACAGGCTCGAGGGACTGAACGGCCTCCTCCTGTTCCTGTGTAACAATCTCGAGGAGCTGAATGGCCCCCTGCTGTTCCTGTGTAACAGTCTCGAGGGACTGAATGGCCTCCTCCTATTCCTATGTAACAGGCTCGAGGGACTGAATGGCCTCTTGCTGTTCCTGTGTAACTGTCTTGAGGGGCTGAATGGCCTCCTTCTGTTCCTATGTAACAGGGTCGAGGGACTAAATGGCCTCCTCCTGTTCCTATGTAACAGGGTCGAGGGACTGAATGGCCTCCTCATGTTCCTGTGTAACAATCTCGAGGAGCTGAATGGCCTCCTCCTGTTCCTGTGTAACAGGCTCGAGGGACTGAATGGCCTCCTCCTGTTCCTATGTAACAGGGTCCAGGGACTGAATGGCCTCCTCATGTTCCTGTGTAACATGCTCGTGGGGCTGAATGGACTCCTCCTGTTCCTGTGTAACATGCTCGAGGGGCTGAATGGACTCCTCCTGTTCCTGTGTAAAAGGCTCGAGGGGCTAAATGGACTCCTCCTATTCCTGTGTAACAGGATCGAAGGGGTTGAATGGCCTCCTCCTTTTCCTATGTAACAGGCTCGAGCGGCTTAATGGCCTCCTCCTGTTCCTATATAACAGCTCGTGGGGCTAAATGACCTCCTCCTTTTCCTGTGTAACAGGCTCGAGGGGCTGAATGGCCTCCTCCTGTTGTAGTGTAATATTTGATGGGCTGAATGGCCTCCTCATGCTCTGATATCATAGTTTCGAGGGACTGACTGGCCTCCTCCTGTCACTGTGTAATAGGCTCAATGGGCTGAATGGATTCCTCCTGTTCCTGTGTAAAAAGCTCGAGGGGGCTGAATGGCCTCCTCGTGTTCTTGTGTAACATGCTCGAGGGGCTGAATGGCCTCCGTCTGGTCCTGTGTAACAGGCTCGAGGGGCCTCAATGGCCTCTTTCTGTTGCTGTGTAAAAGGCTCGAGGGGCTGAATTGCCTCCTCCTGTTCCTGTGTAACAGACTCGAGGGGCTGAATGGCCTCCTCCTGTTCCTGTGTAACAGACTCGAGGGGCTGAATGGCCTCCTTCTATTGCTGTGTGACAGGCTCGAGGGGCTGAATGGCCTCCTTCTGTTCCTGTATAACAGGCTCGAGGGGTTGAATGGCCTCCTCCTGTTCCTATGTAACAGCTCATGGGGCTGAATGGCCTCCTCCTGTTCCTATGTAACAGCTCGTGGGGCTAAATGACCTCCTCCTGTTCCTGTATAACAGGCTTGAGGGGCTGAATGGCCTCCTCCTGGTCCTGTGTAACAGGCTCCAGGTGCTGTATGGCCTCCTCCTGTTCTGATATCATAGGTTCGAGGGACTGAATGGCCTCCACCTGTTCCTGTGTAACAGTCTCGAGGGGCTGAATAGTCTCCTTCTGTTCCTGTGTAACAGACATTAGTGGCTGAATGGGCCTCCTCCTGTTCCTGTGTAACTGTTTGATGAGTTGAATGGCCTCCCCCTGTTCCGAAATAATTAGTTTGATTGGCTGAATGGCCTCCTCCTGTTCCTATGTAACAGGCTCAAGGAGCTGAATGGCCTCCTCCTGTTCCTGTGTAACAGGCTCCAGTGCTGAATGGCCTCCTCCTGTTGTAGTGTAACAGTTTGATTGTCTGAATAGCCTCCTCCTGTTCTGATATCATAGGTTCGATGGGACTGAATGGCATCCTCCTGTTCTCATGTAACAGGGTTGTGGAACTGAATGGCCTCCTCCTGTTCCTGTGTAACAGGCTCGAGATGCTGAATGGTCTCCTCCTGTTCCTGTGTAACAGGCTCGAGGATTGAATGGCCTCCTCCTGTTCCTGTGTAACAGGCTCGAGATGCTGAATGGCCTCCTCCTGTTCCTGTGTAACAGGCTCGAGGATTGAATGGCCTCCTCCTGTTCCTGTGTAACAGGCTCGAGATGCTGAATGGCCTCCTCCTGTTCCTGTGTAACAGGCTCGAGGATTGAATGGACTCCTCCTGTTTCTGTGAAACAAGCTCGCGGGGGCTGAATGGCCTCCTCCTGTTCCTGTGTAACAGGCTCGAGGATTGAATGGACTCCTCCTGTTCCTGTGTAACAGGCTTGAGGGGCTGAATAGTCTCCTTCTGTTCCTGTGTAACAGACACCAGTGGCTGAATGGTGTCCTCCTGTTCCTATGTAACAGGCTCAAGGAGCTGAATGGCCTCCTCCTGTTCCTGTGTAACAGGCTCGAGGGGCTGAATGTCATACTCGTGTTCCTTTGTAGCAGGCTCGAGGGGCTGAATGGCCTCCTCCAGTTCCTGTGATCCTGTGTAACAGGCTCCAGGTGTTGAATGGCCTCCTTCTGTTCTTGTGTAACTGTTTGATGGGCTGAATGGCCTCCTCCTGTTCCTATGTAACAGGCTCAAGGAGCTCAATGTCCTCCTACTGTTCCTATGTAACAGGCTCGAGGGGCTGAATGGCCTCCTCCCGTTCCTGGGTAAGAGGCTTGATGGGCTGAATGGCCTCATCCTTTTCCTATGTAAAATGCTCGCGCGACTGTATGGCCTCCTTGTGTTCTTGTGTAATATGCTCGAGGGGCTGAATGGTCTCCTCCTGTTCCTATGTAACAGGCTCAAGAAGCTGAATGGCCTCCTCCTGTTCCCGTGTAACAGGCTCGTGGAACTGAATGGCCTCCTCCTGCTCCTGGGTAAGAGGCTCGATGGGCTGAATGTCCTCATCCTTTTCCTATGAAAAAGGCTCGAGAGGCTGAATGGTCTCCTCTTCCTGTATAACAGTCTCGTGAGGCTGAATGGACTCCTCCTGTTCCTGTGTAACGGGCTCGAGGGGCTGAATGGACTCCTCCTGTTCCTGTGTAACAGGCTCGAGGGACTGAATGGCCTCCTCCTGTTCCTGTGTAACAGTCTCGAGGAGCTGAATGGCCTCCTCCTGTTCCTATGTAAAAGGCTTGAGGGAGTGAATGGCCCCCTGCTGTTCCTGTGTAACAGTCTCGAGGGACTGAATGGCCTCCTCCTGTTCCTATGTAACAGGTTCGAGGGACTGAATGGCCTCCTCGTGTTCCTGTGTAACATGCTCGTAGGGCTGAATGGACTCCTCCTGTTCCTGTGTAACATGCTCGAGGGGCTGAATGGACTCCTCCTGTTCCTGTGTAACAGGCTCGAGGGGTTGAATGGCCTCCTCCTGTTGTAGTGTAACATTTTGATGGGCTGAATGGCCTCCTCATGCTCTGATATCATAGTTTCGAGGGACTGACTGGCCTCCTCCTGTCACTGTGTAACAGGCTCGAGGGGCTAAATGGACTCCTCCTGTTCCTATGTAAAAAGCTCGAGGGGGCTGAATGGCCTCCTCGTGTTCTTGTGTAACATGCTCGAGGGGCCTCAATGGCCTCTTTCTGTTGCTGTGTAAAAGGCTCGAGGGGCTGAATGGCCTCCTCCTGTTCCTGTGTAACAGACTCGAGGGGCTGAATAGCCTCCTTCAGTTCCTGTGTAACAGACTCGAGGGGCTGAATGGCCTCCTTCTATTGCTGTGTGACAGGCTCGAGGGGCTGAATGGCCTCCTCCTGTTCCTGTGTAACAGGCTCGAGGGGCTGAATGGCCTCCTCCTGTTCATGTGTAACAGGCACAAGGGGTTGAATGGCCTCCTCCTGTTCCTGTGTAACAGGCTCCAGTGCTGAATGGCCTCCTCTTGTTGTAGTGTAACAGTTTGATGGGCTGAATAGCCTCCTGCTGTTCTGATATCACAGGTTCGATGGGACTGCATGGCATCCTCCTGGTCTCATGTAACAGGGTTGTGGAACTGAATGGCCTCCTCCTGTTCCTGTGTAACAGGCTCGAGGGGCTGAATGGTCTCCTCCTGTTCCTGTGCAACAGGTTCGAAGATTGAATGGACTCCTCCTGTTCCTGTGAAACAAGCTCGCGGGGGCTGAATGGCCTCTTCCTGTTCCTGTGTAACAGGCTCGAGCGGTTGAATGGCCTCCTCCTGTTCCTGTGTAACTCGCTCGAGGGGCTGAATGGCCTCCTGCTGTTCATGTGTAACAGGCTCGAGGGGCTGAATGGCCTCCTCCTGTTCCTGTGTAACAAGCTCGAGGGGCTGAATGGCCTCCTCCTCTTCCTGTGTAACAAGCTCGAGGGGGCTGAATGGCCTCCTGTTCCTATGTAACAGGCTCAAGGGGCAGAATGGCCTCCTCCTGTTCCTGTGTAACAAACTCGAGGGGCTGAATGGCCTCCTCTTGTTCCTGTGTAACAGGCTCCAGGTGCTGAATGGCCTCCTCCTGTTGTAGTGTAATAGTTTGATGGGATGAATGGCCTCCTCCTGTTCTGATATCATAGGTTCGAGAGACTGAAAGGCCTCCTCCTGTTCCTGTGTAACAGGCTCACGGGGCTGAATGGCCTCCTTCTGTTCCTGTGTAACAGACTCCAGTGGCTGAAGGCCTCCTCCTGTTCTTTTGTAACAGACTTGAGCGGCTGACTGGCCTCCTCCTGTTCCTATGTAACAGGTCGTGGGGCTGAATGGCCTCCTCCTGTTCCTATGTAACAGGCTCAAGGGGCTGAATGGCCTCCTCCCGCTCCTGAGTAACAGGTTCAAATGTTTGAATGGCCTCCTCCTGTTCCTATGTAACAGCTCGTGGGGCTGAATGGCCTCCTCGTGTTCTTGTGTAATAGGCTCGAGGGGTTGAATGGCCTCCTCCTGTTCCTGTGTAATAGGCTCGAGGGGTTGAATGGCCTCTGATGCGCTATCAATTACTCATAAAAGACTGAGAGTTAGAAGAGTAACTAAAGGCTTTTATTAACAACAGAATGGAGGTCTGCCTCGAGTGGTCGACCGGTCCAGGATACAAGGGCTGGGGAGCAGTCACCTTTATACTAGGACCTGTGGGAGGAGTCAGCCGAGGCATGTCCAGGCATGTACACAGTGGAATACAAACAGGAATACAAACAGTGGTTTACCACAGCCTCCTTCTGTTCCTGTGTAACAGGCTTGAGGGGCTGAATGGCCTCCTCCTGTTCTTGTGTAATTGGTTTGATGGGCTGAATGGCCTCCTTCTTTTCCTGTATAACAGTCTCAAGGGGCTGAATGGCCTCCTCCTGTTCCTATGTAACAGCTCGTGGGGCTGAATGGCCTCCTTCTGATGCTGTGTAATAGGCTCGAGGTGCTGAATGGCCTCCTGCTGTTCCTGTGTAACAGCTCGTGTGGCTAAATGAACTCCTCCTGTTCTTGTGTAACAGACTCGAGGGGCTGCATGGCCTCCATCTCTTCATCTGTAACAGGCTCGAGGGGCTAAATGGACTCCTCCTGTTCCTATGTAAAAGGCTCGAGTGGGCTGAATGGCCTCCTTCTGTTGCTGTGTAACAGGCTCGAGGGGCCTGAGTGGCCTCCTCCTGTTCCTGTATAACAAGCTCGAGGGGCTGAAAGGCCTCCTCCTGTTCCTGTGTAACAGACTCGAGGGGCTGAATAGCCTCCTCCTGTTACTGTATAACAGCCTTGAGGGGCTGAATGGCCTCATCCTGTTCTTGTGTGACACTCTCGAGTGGCTGAATGGCCTCCTTCTGTTCCTATGTAACAGCTCGTGGGGCTGAATGGCCTCCTCCTGTTCCTGTGTAACAGGCTCGAGGGACTGAATGGCCTCCTCCTGTTCCTGTGTAACAGGCTCGAGGGGCTGAATGGACTCCTCCTGTTCCTGTGTAACAGGCTCGAGAGGCTGAATGGCCTCCTCCAGTTCCTTTATTCCTGTGTAACAGGCTCCAGGTGTTGAATGGCCTCCTTCTGTTCTTGTGTAAAAGTTTGATGGGCTGAATGGCCTCTTCCTGTTCCTTTGTAACAGGCTCAAGAAGCTGAATGGCATCCTCCTGTTACCGTGTAAAAGGCTCGTGGAACTGAATGGCCTCCTCCTGTTCCTGGGTAAGAGGCTAGATGGGCTGAATGGCCTCATCCTTTTCCTATGTAAAAGGTTCGTGAGGCTGAATGGCCTCCTTCTGTTCCTGTGTAACAGGCTCGAGGGACTGAATGGCCTCCTCCTGTTCCTGTGTAACAATCTCGAGGAGCTGAATGGCCTCCTCCTGTTCCTGTGTAACAGGCTCGAGGGACTGAATGGCCTCCTCCTGTTCCTGTGTAAAAGGCTTGAGGGAGTGAATGGCCCCCTGCTGTTCCTGTGTAACAGTCTCGAGGGACTGAATGGCCTCCTCCTATTCCTATGTAACAGGCTCGAGGGACTGAATGGCCTCTTGCTGTTCCTGTGTAACAGTCTTGAGGGGCTGAATGGCCTCCTTCTGTTCCTATGTAACAGGCTCGAGGGACTGAATGGCCTCCTCCTGTTCCTATGTAACAGGGTCCAGGGACTGAATGGCCTCCTCATGTTCCTGTGTAACATGCTCGTGGGGCTGAATGGACTCCTCCTGTTCCTGTGTAACATGCTCGAGGGGCTGAATGGACTCCTCCTGTTCCTGTGTAAAAGGCTCGAGGGGCTAAATGGACTCCTCCTATTCCTGTATAACAGGCTCGAGGGGCTGAATGGCCTCCTTCTAATGCTGTGTAACAGGATCGAAGGGGTTGAATGGCCTCCTCCTTTTCCTATGTAACAGGCTCGAGCGGCTTAATGGCCTCCTCCTGTTCCTATATAACAGCTCGTGGGGCTAAATGACCTCCTCCTTTTCCTGTGTAACAGGCTCGAGGGGCTGAATGGCCTCCTCCTGTTGTAGTGTAACATTTTGATGGGCTGAATGGCCTCCTCATGCTCTGATATCATAGTTTCGAGGGACTGACTGGCCTCCTCCTGTCACTGTGTAACAGGCTCGAGGGGCTTAATGGATTCCTCCTGTTCCTGTGTAAAAAGCTCGAGGGGGCTGAATGGCCTCCTCGTGTTCTTGTGTAACATGCTCGAGGGGCTGAATGGCCTCCGTCTGGTCCTGTGTAACAGGCTCGAGGGGCCTCAATGGCCTCTTTCTGTTGCTGTGTAAAAGGCTCGAGGGGCTGAATTGCCTCCTCCTGTTCCTGTGTAACAGACTCGAGGGGCTGAATGGCCTCCTCCTGTTCCTGTGTAACAGACTCGAGGGGCTGAATGGCCTCCTTCTATTGCTGTGTGACAGGCTCGAGGGGCTGAATGGCCTCCTTCTGTTCCTGTATAACAGGCTCGAGGGGTTGAATGGCCTCCTCCTGTTCCTATGTAACAGCTCATGGGGCTGAATGGCCTCCTCCTGTTCCTATGTAACAGCTCGTGGGGCTAAATGACCTCCTCCTGTTCCTGTATAACAGGCTTGAGGGGCTGAATGGCCTCCTCCTGGTCCTGTGTAACAGGCTCCAGGTGCTGTATGGCCTCCTCCTGTTCTGATATCATAGGTTCGAGGGACTGAATGGCCTCCACCTGTTCCTGTGTAACAGTCTCGAGGGGCTGAATAGTCTCCTTCTGTTCCTGTGTAACAGACATTAGTGGCTGAATGGGCCTCCTCCTGTTCCTGTGTAACTGTTTGATGAGTTGAATGGCCTCCCCCTGTTCCGAAATAATTAGTTTGATTGGCTGAATGGCCTCCTCCTGTTCCTATGTAACAGGCTCAAGGAGCTGAATGGCCTCCTCCTGTTCCTGTGTAACAGGCTCCAGTGCTGAATGGCCTCCTCCTGTTGTAGTGTAACAGTTTGATTGTCTGAATAGCCTCCTCCTGTTCTGATATCATAGGTTCGATGGGACTGAATGGCATCCTCCTGTTCTCATGTAACAGGGTTGTGGAACTGAATGGCCTCCTCCTGTTCCTGTGTAACAGGCTCGAGATGCTGAATGGTCTCCTCCTGTTCCTGTGTAACAGGCTCGAGGATTGAATGGCCTCCTCCTGTTCCTGTGTAACAGGCTCGAGATGCTGAATGGCCTCCTCCTGTTCCTGTGTAACAGGCTCGAGATGCTGAATGGTCTCCTCCTGTTCCTGTGTAACAGGCTCGAGGATTGAATGGCCTCCTCCTGTTCCTGTGTAACAGGCTCGAGATGCTGAATGGCCTCCTCCTGTTCCTGTGTAACAGGCTCGAGGATTGAATGGACTCCTCCTGTTCCTGTGAAACAAGCTCGCGGGGGCTGAATGGCCTCCTCCTGTTCCTGTGTAACAGGCTCGAGGATTGAATGGACTCCTCCTGTTCCTGTGTAACAGGCTTGAGGGGCTGAATAGTCTCCTTCTGTTCCTGTGTAACAGACACCAGTGGCTGAATGGTGTCCTCCTGTTCCTATGTAACAGGCTCAAGGAGCTGAATGGCCTCCTCCTGTTCCTGTGTAACAGGCTCGAGGGGCTGAATGTCATACTCGTGTTCCTTTGTAGCAGGCTCGAGGGGCTGAATGGCCTCCTCCAGTTCCTGTGATCCTGTGTAACAGGCTCCAGGTGTTGAATGGCCTCCTTCTGTTCTTGTGTAACTGTTTGATGGGCTGAATGGCCTCCTCCTGTTCCTATGTAACAGGCTCAAGGAGCTCAATGTCCTCCTACTGTTCCTATGTAACAGGCTCGAGGGGCTGAATGGCCTCCTCCCGTTCCTGGGTAAGAGGCTTGATGGGCTGAATGGCCTCATCCTTTTCCTATGTAAAATGCTCGCGCGACTGTATGGCCTCCTTGTGTTCTTGTGTAATATGCTCGAGGGGCTGAATGGTCTCCTCCTGTTCCTATGTAACAGGCTCAAGAAGCTGAATGGCCTCCTCCTGTTCCCGTGTAACAGGCTCGTGGAACTGAATGGCCTCCTCCTGCTCCTGGGTAAGAGGCTCGATGGGCTGAATGTCCTCATCCTTTTCCTATGAAAAAGGCTCGAGAGGCTGAATGGTCTCCTCTTCCTGTATAACAGTCTCGTGAGGCTGAATGGACTCCTCCTGTTCCTGTGTAACGGGCTCGAGGGGCTGAATGGACTCCTCCTGTTCCTGTGTAACGGGCTCGAGGGGCTGAATGGACTCCTCCTGTTCCTGTGTAACAGGCTCGAGGGACTGAATGGCCTCCTCCTGTTCCTGTGTAACAGTCTCGAGGAGCTGAATGGCCTCCTCCTGTTCCTATGTAAAAGGCTTGAGGGAGTGAATGGCCCCCTGCTGTTCCTGTGTAACAGTCTCGAGGGACTGAATGGCCTCCTCCTGTTCTTGTGTAACAGTTTGATGGGCTGAATGGCCTCCTCCTGTTCCTATGTAACAGGCTCAAGAAGCTGAATGGCCTCCTCCTGTTCCTGTGTAACAGGCTCGAGGGGCTGAATGGCATCCTCCTGTTCCTGGGTAAGAGGCTCGTGGGCTGAATGGCCTCCTCCTGTTCCTATGTAACAGCTCGTGGGGCTGAATGGCCTCCTTCTGATGCTGTGTAACAGGCTCGAGCGGGTGAATGGCCTGCTCCTGTTCCTGTGTAACTGGCTCGAGGTCCTGAATGACCTCCTGCTGTTCCTGTGTAACAGCTCGTGTGGCTAAATGAACTCCTCCTGTTCCTGTGTAAAAGACTCGAAGGGCTGAATGGCCTCCTACTGTTCTTGTGTAATGTGCTCGAGGGGCTGAATGGCCTCCTCCTGTTCCTAATTTAACAGGGCTCAAGGAGGCTGAATGGTCTCCTGTTCCTGTGTAACAGGCTCAATGGGCTGAATGGCCTCCTCCTGTTCCTAATGTAACAAGGCTCGAGGGGGCTGAATGGCCTCCTCCTGTTCCTGTGTAACAGGCCCGAGGGGGCTGAAAGGCCTCCTCCTGTTCCTATGTAACAGGCCCGAGGGGGCTGAATGGCCTCTTTCTGTTCTTGTGTAACAGTTTGATGGGCTGAATGGCCACCTCCCATTCCTGGGTAAGAGGCTCGAGAGGCTGAATGGTCTCCTTTTCCTGTATAACAGGCTTGAAGGGGCTGAATGGCCTCCTCCTGTTCCTATGTAACAGGCTCGACGGGCTGTATGTCATACTCGTGTTCCTTTGTAACAGGCTCGAGGGGCCTAATCGCCTCCTCCTGTTCTTGTGTAACAGTTTGATGGGCTGAATGGCCTCCTCCTGTTCCTATGTAACAGGCTCAAGAAGCTGAATGGCCTCCTCCTGTTCCTGTGTAACAGGCTCGAGGGGCTGAATGGCATCCTCCTGTTCCTGGGTAAGAGGCTCGTGGGCTGAATGGCCTCCTCCTGTTCCTATGTAACAGCTCGTGGGGCTGAATGGCCTCCTTTTGATGCTGTGTAACAGGCTCGAGCGGGTGAATGGCCTGCTCCTGTTCCTGTGTAACTGGCTCGAGGTGCTGAATGACCTCCTGCTGTTCCTGTGTAACAGCTCGTGTGGCTAAATGAACTCCTCCTGTTCCTGTGTAAAAGACTCGAAGGGCTGAATGGCCTCCTACTGTTCTTGTGTAATGTGCTCGAGGGGCTGAATGGCCTCCTCCTGTTCCTAATTTAACAGGGCTCAAGGAGGCTGAATGGTCTCCTGTTCCTGTGTAACAGGCTCAATGGGCTGAATGGCCTCCTCCTGTTCCTAATGTAACAAGGCTCGAGGGGGCTGAATGGCCTCCTCCTGTTCCTGTGTAACAGGCCCGAGGGGGCTGAAAGGCCTCCTCCTGTTCCTATGTAACAGGCCCGAGGGGGCTGAATGGCCTCCTGCTGTTCCTATGCAAAAGACTCGATGGGCTGAATGGCCTCCTCCTGTTCCTATGTAAAAGGCTCGAGGTGGCTGAATGGCCTCATCATGTTCCTGTGTAACAGGCTTGAGGGGGCTGAATGCTATCATTCTGTTGCTGTGTAAATGGCTCGAGGGGCTGTATGGCCTCCCCCGTCCCAAATTTAACAGGGCTCGAGGAGGCTGAATGGTCTCCTGTTCCTGTGTAACAGGCTGAATGGGCTGAATGGCCTCCTTCTGTTGCTGCGAAAGAAGTTCGATGGGCTGAATGGCCTCCTCCTGTTCCTGTGTAACAAACTCGAGGGTCTGAAAGGCCTCCTTTTGTTCCTGTGTAACAGACACGAGGAGGTGAATGGCCTCCTCATGTTCCTGTGAAACAGCCTCAAGGGGCTGAATGTCCTCCTTTTGTTCCTGTGTAACAGGCTCGAGGGGCTGAATGGCCTCCTCCTGTTCCTGTGTAACTGGCTCAAGGTGCTGAATGGCCTCCTGCTGTTCTTCTGTAACAGGCTCGAGGGGCTGAATGGCCTCCTCCTGTTCCTGTATAACAGACACGAGGGGCTGAATGGCCTCCTCCTGTTCCTATGTAACAGCTCGTGGGACTGAATGGCCTCCTTCTGTTGCTGTGTAAATGGCTCGAGAGGCTGAATGGCCTCCTCCTGTTCCTGTGTAACAAGCTCGAGGGGCTGAAAGGTCTCCTTCTGTTCCTGTGTAACAGACACGAGGAGATGAATGGCCTCCTCATGTTCCTGTGTAACAGCCTCGCGGGGCTGAATGGCCTCCTTTTTTTCCTGTGTAACAGGCTCGAGGGGCTGAATGGCCTCCTCCTGTTCCTGTATAACAGACACGAGGGGCTGAATGGCCTCCTCCTGTTCCTATGTAACAGCTCGTGGGGCTGAATGGCCTCCTCCTGTTACTGTGTAACAGGCTCGAGGGGCTGAATGGCCTCCTCCTGTTCATGTGTAAGAGACTCCAGGTGCTGAATGGCCTCCTCCAGTTGTAGTGTAACAGCTTGATGGGCTGAATGGCTTCCTCCTGTTCGGATATCATAGGTTCGAGGGACTGAATGGCCTCCTCCTGTTCCTGTGTAACAGGCTCGAGGGGCTGAATGGCCTCCTCCTGTTCCTGCGTAACAGGCTCCAGTGGCTGAATGGGACTCCTCCTGTTCCTGTGTAACAGGTTCAAAGGGCTGAATGGCCTCCTCCTGTTCCTATGTAAAAGGCTCGAGGGGCTGAATGGCCTCCTCCAGTTCCTGTATTCCTGTGTAACAGGCTCCAGGTGTTGAATGGCCTCCTTCTGTTCTTGTGTAATAGTTTCATGGGCTGAATGGCTAGGGGTCAAATTAAAAAACAGAACCTCAAGGGTAATAATCTCTGGATTATTACCTGAGCCACGAGCGAATTTGGCTAGGACAAATAAAATTAGAGAGTTAAATGCGTGGCTCAAAGACTGGTGTGGGAGAAATGAGTTTTGCTTCCTGGGACACTGGCACCAGTACTGGGGCATGTGGGAGCTGTTCCATTGGGACGGGCTTCACTTGGCCAGTGCTGGGACTAGAGTCCTGGCGGATCATATAACTAGGGCTGTAGAGAGGGCTTTAAACTAACTAGTGGGGGGGAGGTTCCTAGAGAGCAAATAATAAAAATGATAACAGAGAAGGTCATAGACTTAGGTAGCAGTAGGGGAATTAAAAAACAGAACGTGTCAGGAAGGGGCAGAAGGTGTGGAGTAAAAGGTAAAGTAATAAAAAGGGCAAAAGCAGGAACTAAGTGTCACAAAGCATATTTGAAAGATCTCTATCTGAATGCACGTAGCATTCGTAACAAAATAGACGAGTTAATGGCACAAATAACTACATATGGGTATGATCTTGTGGCCATTACAGAAACATGGCTGCAGGGTGACAATGCCTGGGAATTAAACATACCAGGTTATTTAACGATCAGGAAGGACAGGCAGGAAGGAAGGGGAGGTGGGGTGGCTATGTTAATAAAGGAAGGAATCACTGTAATACAGAGAAATGATATTGGGTCAAAAGATCAGGATAATGAAACAATTTGGGTGGAGATAAGGAATAATAAGGGGAAAAAAACACTAGTGGGCGTAGTCTATAGGCCTCCGAACAGTTGCAACTCTGTTGGACGGAGTATCAATCAGGAAATAGTTGAGGCTTGTAATAAGGGAACATCTATAATTATGGGGGATTTTAACTATCATATTAATTGGACAAATCAAATTGGGCAGGGCTGCCTTGAGGATGAGTTCATTGAGTGTATTAGGGATGGGTTTCTTGAGCAGTATGTAACTGAACCGACCAGGGGGCAAGCAACCTTAGATCTGGTCCTGTGTAACGAGGCAGGATTAATTAAAAATGTCCTAGTAAAGGATCCCCTTGGAATGAGTGACCATAACATGATTGAATTCCATATTCAATTAGAGGGTGAGAAGGTTGGATCTCAAACAAGCGTGCTGAGCTTGAATAAAGGAGACTATGAAGGTATGAGAGCGGAATTGAGTAAAGTGGATTGGGAAAATAGATTAAAGGGTAAGACGATACATGATCAGTGGTGTACATTTAAGGAGTTATTTTACAACTTCCAAAAATTATATATTCCACTGAGAAGAAAAGGATGTAAAAGAAAAGACAGCCATCCGTGGCTAAGTAAAGAAATTAAGGATAGTATTCGACTAAAAACAAGGGCATATAAGGTAGCCAAATCTAGTGGGAGGATAGAGGATTGGGAAAACTTTAAAAGACAGCAAAAAATAACAAAAAGATTGATTAAGAAAGGGAAGATAGATTATGAAAGTAAATTAGCAAAAAATATAAAAACAGATAGTAAGAGTTTTTATAGTTATATAAAAAGAAAAAGGGTGGCTAAAGTAAATGTTGGTCCCTTAGAGGATGAGACCGGGAAATTAATGGTGGGAAATATGGAGATGGCAAAAACACTGAATGAATATTTTGTATCAGTCTTTACAGTAGAGGACACTAAGAATATCCCAACACTGGACAAACAGGGGGCTATAGCGGGGGAGGAGCTAAACACGATCAAAATCACTAAGGAAGTGGCACTCGGTAAAATAATGGGACTCAAGGCGGATAAATCACCTGGACCTGATGGCTTACATCCTAGGGTCTTGAGGGAAGTGGCGGTAGGGATTGTGGATGCATTGGTAATAATTTTCCAAAACTCCCTGGACTCAGCAAAGGTCCCGGCAGACTGGAAAACTGCTAATGTAACGCCCTTATTTAAAAAGGGCAGTAGACAGAAGGCTGGAAACTATAGACCGGTTAGCCTAACATCTGTGGTAGGTAAAATATTGGAGTCCATTATTAAGGAGACAGTAACAGGACATTTGGATAATCATAATTTAATAGGACAAAGTCAGCATGGTTTTATGAAGGGGAAGTCATGTTTGACAAATTTGCTGGAGTTCTTTGAGGAAGTAACATAGAGGGTGGATAAAGGGGAACCAGTGGACGTAGTGTATTTAGACTTCCAAAAGGCATTTGACAAGGTGCCACACAAAAGATTATTGCTTAAGATAAAAATCACGGGATTGGGGGTAATATTCTGGCATGGATAGAGGATTGGCTATCTAACAGAAGGCAGAGAGTTGGGATAAATAGTTCATTCTCAGATTGGCAACCAGTAACTAGTGGTGTTCCGCAGGGGTCAGTGCTGGGTCCCCAACTCTTTACAATCTATATTAACGATTTGGAGGAGGGGACCGAGTGTAACATATCAAAGTTTGCAGATGATACTAAGATGGGAGGGAAAGTAGTGAGTGAGGAGGACATAAAAAACCTGCAAGGGGACATAGACAGGCTAAGTAAGTGGGCAGAGATTTGGCAGATGGAATACAATACTGGAAAGTGTGAGGTTATGCACTTTGGCAGGAAAAATCGTAGAGCAAGTTATTATCTTAATGGCAAGAAACTGGAAAGTACTGAAGTACAAAGGGATCTGGGGGTCCTGGTGCACAAAACTCAAAAGGTTAGTATGCAGGTGCAGCAAGTGATTAAGAAGGCCAATGGAATGTTGGCTTTCATTGCTAGGGGGATAGAATATAAAAATAGGGAGGTATTGCTTCAGTTGTACAAGGTATTGGTGAGACCGCACCTGGAATACTGCATACAGTTTTGGTGTCCATACTTAAGAAAAGACATACTTGCTCTCGAGTCAGTACAAAGAAGGTTCACTCGGTTAATCCCGGGGATGAGGGGATGGACATATGAGGAGAGGTTGAGTAGATTGGGACTCTACTCATTGGAGTTCAGAAGAATGAGAGGCGATCTTATTGAAACATATAAGATTGTGAAGGGGTTGGATCGGGTGGATGTGGGGAGGATGTTCCCGATGATGGGTGAAACTAGAACTAGGGGGCATAGTCTTAGAATAAGGGGCTGCTCTTTCAAAACTGAGATGAGGAGGAACTACTTCACTCAGAGGGTGGTGGGTCCATGGAATATGCTGCCCCAAAAAGCTGTCGAAGCTACATCATTACATAAATTTAAAACAGAAATAGACAGTTTCCTAGAAGTAAAGGGAATAAAGGGTTACGGGGAGCGGGCAGGAATTTGGACATGAGTCTAGGTTCGGATCGGTCATGGCCCTGTGGGTAGCGGAGCGGGCCCAGGGGCCATGTAGCCTGATCCTGCTCGTATTTCGTGTGTCTAATTCTGTTAGATTCAGGAGATGGTTCTGTGATGGTGGATTGGCGGTTAGGATCAGATCAGCCATGATCTTATTGAATGGCGGAGCAGGCTCGAGGGGCCGATTGGCCTACTCCTGCTCCTATTTCTTATGTTCTTATGTTCCTCCTGTTCCTATGTAACAGGCTCAAGGAGCTGAATGGCCTCCTCCTGTTCCTGTGTAAAAGGTTCGAGGGGCTGAATGGCGTCCTCCTGTTCCTGCGTAACAGGCTCCAGTGGCTGAATGGGACTCCTCCTGTTCCTGTGTAACAGTTTAATGGGCTGAATGGTTTCCCCCTGTTCTGATATAGTAGGTTCGATGGGCTGAATGGTCTGCTCCTGTTCCTGTGTAACAGGTTCAAAGGGCTGAATGGCCTCCTGCTGTTCCTGTGTAACAGTCTCGAGGGGTTGAATGGCCTCCTTCTGTTCCTATGTAAAAGGCTCGAGGGGCTGAATGGCCTCCTCGTGTTCCTTTGTAACAGGCTCGAGGGGCTGAATGGCCTCCTCCAGTTCCTGTACTCCTGTGTAACAGGCTCCAGGTGTTGAATGGCCTCCTTCTTTTCTTGTGTAACAGTTCGATGGGCTGAATGGCCACCTCCTGTCCCTGTGTAACCGGTTCAAAGGGCTGAATGGCCTCCTGCTGTTCCTGTGTAACAGACTCGAGGGGCTGCATGGCCTCCTCCTGTTCCTGTGTAACAGTCTCGAGGGGCTGCATGGCCTCCTCCTGTTCCTGTGTAACAGTCTCGAGGGGCTGAATGGCCTCCTCCTGTTCCTGTGTAACAGGCTCGAGGGGCTGAATGGCATCCTCCTGATCCCAAGTAACAGGCTGGTGGGACTGAATGGCCTCCTTCTGTTGCTGTGTAAAAGGCTCGCAAGGCTGAATGGCCTCCTCCTGTTCCGATGGAACAGGCTCGAGGGGCTGAATGGCCTCACTCTTTTCATGTGTGATGCGCTATCAATTACTCAAAAGACTGAGGTTAAGCGAGTAACTAACAGGCTTTTATTAACAAGAGAATGAAGGTGTGCCTCGAGTGGTCGACCAGTCCAGAATACAGAGGGACTGTGGAGCAGTCACCTTTATACCTGGACTCGTGGGAGGAGTCAGCCGAGGCATGTACAGACATGTACACAGTGGAATACAACAGTGGTTTACCACATTCACCCCTTGTTTAAAAATGAGTCCGGCGGGGTGAAGTGTATTAAAAGTTTGTGTATTGGAGTCTCTCCGGAGGTCTTGTCTGCCGCTGTGATCGACGTGGCGACGGCAGGGGTAGTGAAGCTTCCGGCGTCGAGTCCCGCGTAGGCTGGGGCACTGGTGTGTAGTCCTCGTGGGTGTCGAGCGGGTCGCGGGGCCCAGGCGTGCCGTCTGCTGGGGTTGGATATTGGATCGTGGGGGGGGGTGGTAGTGGGCCCCGAGGGTGCGAGGTCTCGTATGGAGACTGTGTCCTCCCGCCCGTCCGGGTACGCAATGTAAGCGTACTGGGGGTTGGCATGGAGGAGGTCGACCCTCTCGACCAGGGGGTCCGTTTTATGGGTCCTCACGTGTCTTCTCAGTAGGACCGGCCCTGGGGACGTCAGCCATGGCGGTAGCGATGTCCCCGATGTGGACTTCCTTGGGAAGACAAACATTTTCTCATGAGGGGTGGCGTTAGTGGCAGTGCAGAGCAGTGACCGAATAGAGTGGAGCGCATCGGGGAGCACATCCTGCCAGCGGGAGGTTGGAAGGCCCCTAGACTTTAAGGCTAGCAGGACGGCCTTCCAAACTGTCGCATTCTCTCTTTCCACCTGTCCGTTCCCCCGGGGGTTGTAACTGGTGGTCCTGCTTGTGGCAATACCCCTGGCGAGCAGGTACTGGCGGAGTTCGTCGCTCATAAACGATGAGCCCCGGTCGCTATGGATATAGCTGGGGAAACCGAACAGGGTGAAGAGGTCGTTCAGACATTTAATGACCGTGGCACTGGTCATGTCCGGGCAGGGGATGGCGAACGGGAAACGGGAGTACTCGTCAATAATATTGAGGAAGTACACATTGCGGTTGGAGGAGGGGAGAGGCCCTTTAAAATCAACGCTCAGGCGCTCGAAGGGGCGAGTGGCTTTTATCAGGTGAGCCCTGTCTGGTCTATAAAAGTGCGGTTTGCACTCAGCGCAGACTTGGCAGTTCCTGGTCATGGTCCTGACCTCCTCAATGGAGTAAGGCAGGTTGCGGGCCTTGATGAAGTGGAAGAACCTGGTGACCCCCGGGTGGCAGAGGTCATTGTGGAGGGCCCGCAGTCTATCGATCTGCGCGCTGGCACAAGTGCCACGCGATAGAGCATCCGGGGGTTCATTGAGCTTCCCGGGCCGGTACAAGATCTCGTAATTGTAGGTGGAAAGTTCGATTCTCCACCTCAAGATCTTGTCGTTTTTGATTTTGCCCCTCTGCTTGTTGTTAAACATAAAAGAACGCTGGTCAGTGAGCAGGGTAAATCGTTTTCCGGCCAGGTAGTGCCTTCAATGACGCACAGCCTCCACAATAGCCTGGGCCTCCTTCTCAACAGCGGAGTGTCTGGTCTCCGGGCCCTGGAGGGTTCGTGAAAAGAAGGCCACGGGTCTCCCCGCCTGATTGAGGGTAGCGGCCAGGGCAAAGTCGGACGCGTCGCTTTCCACCTGGAAGGGGATGGATTCGTCCACTGCGTGCATGGTGGCTTTGGCAATGTCTTCCTTGATACGGTGGAAGGCTAAGCGGGCCTCTGCCGTCAAGGGAAAAGAGGTGGACTTGATCAGCGGACGGGCCTTGTCCGCATAGTAGGGGACCCACTGGGCGTAATAGGAGAAAAACCCTAGGCACCTCTTCAGGGCCTTGAGGCAGTGGGGCAGTGGGAGTTCCATAAGGGGACGCATCCGGTCGGGGTCGGGACCGATGACTCCGTGTTCCACAACACAGCCAAGGATGGCGAGGCGGGTTGTGCGGAATATGCACTTCTCCTTGTTATACGTCAGGTTCAGGAGTTGGGCGGTGCAGAGGAATTTTTCGAGGTTTGCGTCATGGTCCTGCAAGTCATGGCCGCAGATGGTCACATTGTCCAGATATGGGAAAGTGGCCTGCAACGCATTTTGATCGACCATCCGGTCCATCTCCCTTTGGAAGACGGAGACCCCGTTGGTGACGCCAAAGGGAACCCTAAGGAAGTGATAGAGGCGGCCGTTTGCCTCAAAGGCAGTATACTGGCGGTCCTCAGGGCGGATAGGGAGCTGGTGGTACGCTGATTTCAGGTCAATGGTCGAGAAGACGCGGTACTGCGCGATCTGGTTGACCATATCAGCTATGCGGGGGAGTGGGTAAGCGTCCAGCAGGGTGTAGCGATTTATTGTCTGGCTGTAGTCGATGACCAGGCGCTGCTTCTCGCCGGTCTTAACGACCACAACCTGGGCTCGCCAGGGGCTGGTGCTGCCCTCAATCATCCCCTCCTTCAGGAGCCGCTCCACTTCGGTTTTAATGAAAACCCTGTCCCCGGCACGGTATCGCCTGCTCTTTGTGGCGATGGGCTTACAGTCGGGGGTGAGGTTAGCAAACAGTGGGGGGTAACTCTGAGTGTGGAGAGGTTGCACCTGGTGCGCGGCGGGCAATTTGGAAGCTGCTGGCTGCGGACTGTGAGTGGGGGGAGGGGTCCACCGTACGCCATCGTAACACTTTTAAGGTGGCACTGGAAATCTAACCCCAGTAGGATGGCAGTGCAGAGGTGGGACAGGACCAGAAGTTTAAAATTATCGTACACAGTCCCGTCTACTAAGAGTGTCACCACGCAGTAGCCACCAATGTCCGCCGACTGGGACTCGGAGGCCATAGAAATCCGCTGGTGCGCAGGCAGGACTGGGAGAGAGCAACGCCGCACCGTGTCGGGGTGGATGAAGCTCTCCGTGCTTCCAGAGTCAAAAAGGCAGATTGTTTCGTGACCATTTACCTTAATGTCCATTGTGGACCGGGCCAGTTGGTGCGGTCTCGCTTGGTCCAGCGTAACGGAGGCCAGCGTCGGGGTCAGTGTGTCGTTGCGGGTATCAGATGAGGCGGTGTTGGGGGCCTGCTGCGTCCCGGCTGGCGTCCAAGATGGCGGCATCCATGATCCCTATGTGGCTGGAGGCGTCCAAAATGGCTGCTGTTCCGGTGGTTCGCACATGGCTGGGGAGGCCCAAGATGGCGGCCCGCATGGCCCACACGCGGCACTGCTGGGGTTCGGGGTGGCTTTGGCCCTGCAGATGCTGGCGTAGTGTCCCTTCTTCCCGCAGCCCGAGCAGATCGCATTTTTCGCCGGGCAGCGCACTCTGGGGTGTTTGGCCTGGCCACAGAAGTAGCATTTCTGGCCTTGGGACACTGCTGCGGTAGTTGGGCCGTTGCTGGGATGTGGCTGGGGTGGCATGGCGCTATGAGACGGTCCTACCGTGTCCCAGGCTGTCGTTCCCCGCAGCGTCCACGGTGCAGAGGAGTAGGCATCCATGCCCCGGTAGGCTGCGTCCAATGATAGTGCGAGTTCAGAGGCCTTGTTGAGGTCGAGGTCACTCTGCTCCAACAGTCGCTGTCGGGTGTAATTGGATCTGTGGCCCGCTACAAAAGCGTCCTGGATAAGTTCCTCTGTGTACACGGCGGCCTTTACATCCTTACAACCACAGGCCCGGCCAAGCACAGACAGTGCCTGAAGGTATTCCTCGGTCGATTCCCCAGGTTGTTGTTTACGACTCCCCAGGAGGTGCCTGGCGTACACCTCGTTCACTGGGCGCGTGTACTGGTCCTTGAGGAGCTTGATAGCAGCCGTGTACGAGGTCGCGTCCTGGATGACCGAGTACACTCGGTGGTTCACTTTGGAGGTCAGGACATCCAGTTTGTCCTCATCCGATTTGACCGTTGCAGCGGAGGCGATCAGGAATTTTTCAAAGCACCTAAGCCAGTGAGCAAACTTGGTGGATGCGTCCGCCTCCCGATGGTCTAAGTCCAGGCATGCTGGTGTGAGGATCTTCTCCATTATAAAAAATCTTGTTAATAAAATTGATGCGCTATCAATCACTCAAAAGACTGAGGTTAAGCGAGTAACTAACAGGCTTTTATTAACAAGAGAATGAAGGTGTGCCTCGAGTGGTCGACCAGTCCAGAATACAGAGGGACTGTGGAGCAGTCACCTTTATACCTGGACTCGTGGGAGGAGTCAGCCGAGGCATGTACAGACATGTACACAGTGGAATACAAACAGTGGTTTACCACATACCGTGATGGTTTTTTCCGTGGTGGTGGAGGACATCTTTATTACCTCCAGCCACTTGGAGTGTGCATCAACCGCGATTAAGAACATTGAGTCCATAAATGGACCAGCAAAGTCGATGTGTACCCTTTGCCATGGAGATGAGGGCCACTCCCATGGATGTAGAGGGGCTTGTGGTGGGGCGTTTTGGACCTTCTGGCATCCTAGACAGCTCTTGGTCATTTCTTCGATGTCTCCATCGATACCTGGCCACCATACAAACGCTCTGGCTAGGTTCTTCATTTTCACTCCACCCAGATGCCCCTCGTGAAGCTCCTTTAGCACTTTATCCTGGAGTTTGGGTGGAATCACGACTCTGGATCCACACATCAAGGTTCCTCGGCACACTGACAGCTGTTCTCTTCTTTGCGAGAATGCTGGCAACAGTGGTTCGCCATGTGCTGGCCATCCCTTCACCGTTAAATCGTAGACTCGTGAGAGAGTCGGGTCATTTCTCGTTTCCTTTTCAATGGTAGAATTTGTTACTGGTAAACATTCCACTATGGTTGAGCGGAACATCTCCACTGGGTCCACTGCAGGTGCCTCTTCTACCGTTGGTAACGGTAGGCGCGATAAACCATCAGCATTCCCATGCTGTTTTGATCCTTTGTATTCTATGTCATATTGGTGTGCCCCTAGGAAAAGGGACCACCTCTGTAGCCTTTGCGCTGTCATAATGGGAACGCCCTTTTTAGGGTTGAATATGGAGACGAGGGGTTGATGGTCAGTCAACAAGGTAAATTTTTGTCCGTGTAGGTAATGGTTGAATTTCTTCACTCCCCATACCAGGCTGAGTGCTTCCCTGTCGATCTGGGCATAGTTACGCTCAGCTGAGTTCAATGAGCGTGACGCAAAAGCTATCGGCCGCTCCGAGCCATCAGGGAATCTATACGATAATACTGCTCCTACACTGTAAGGGGATGCATCGCACGCCAGTCTGATTGGCAGTGATGGGTTGTAATGAGCCAACACTTCCTTGGACGTTATCAAGCCTTTGCATTTATGGAAGGCACGTTTACAGTCTTCACTCCATTTCCAAATTACTCCCGTTTGTAGCAGTGCGTTAAGAGGGTGCAGAACCGTTGACAAGTTCGGTAAAATTTATGATAGTAATTTATCAATCCCAGAAACGACCTTAATTGTGAGACATTTTCAGATGCTGGGGCTTTTATGACCGCTTCAATTTTTTCAGGTGACTTATGCAACCCTTCTTCGTTAATTATATGGCCACAATATGATATTTGTTTCTGGAAAAATTCGCACTTGGGGTGATTTGCTCGTAGGCCCCGTTCTCTCAGCCTAGTGAGCACCTGCTCCAAATTGGCAAGGTGCTCGTTGTCGTTTTCTCCTGTTATAAGGATGTCGTCTAGGTAGCATTGAGTCCCCGGAATCCCTTGCAGGACTTGCTCCATAGCTCTTTGCCAGATAGCTGGAGCTGATGCTACTCCGAAAACCAGTCGATTGTACTGGTACAGGCCTTTGTGTGTGTTTATTGTGAGATACTTTTTAGAGGCCTCCTCAACCTCCATCTGTAGATATGCCTGTGCCAAGTCAATTTTGGTGAAACGTTTCCCTCCGGATAGTGAGGCGAAAATATCTTCTATCCTCGGAAGAGGATACTGTACCATGTGAAGAACCGGGTTTACAGTCACCTTGAAGTCCCCACAGATGCGAATTTTTCTTTGTTCTTCAGATTTATCATTATTCAACGTTTTCTTCAAGACCGGGATGATGGGTGTTGCCCACTCGCTCCAATCTACCTTGGATAACACGCCTGCCTTTTCCAAATTCTCCAGCTCTGCCTCGACTGCTGGACGAATTGCGTATGGCACCGGCCTTGCCTTAAAAAACTTGGGAATTGCCGCATCTTCCACTTTTATTGAGGCGGTGAAGCCTTTCAAGGTTCCTAGTTCCTGTTGAAACACTTCTTTGGCGTTGGCCAAGATGTCTTTTAATCGTTCAGGTATGACGTCATCGTCATTTTTTTTTTACTGGTCACCGTCAGTGCCTGAATGGAGTGCCAGTCTAAACGTATCTTCCTGATCCATTCATGTCCCAACAGCGGTGGACCACCATCTTGCAGAACGTATAAATACAACTTCTGTATTTCCTTGCCGTTGTATACAACAGGCACCCTTATTTTCCCTCTGGGGTATACTTTCTGCCCCGTATATGTCTTCAAGATAATGGATGTGTCTTTCAAAGGTATATGCGGAAATAGCCGCTCGTAATCCCGTCGACTTATGACGGTCAGAGCTGATCCTGTATCTAGCTCCATTTTAACTGGGGACCCTGCTATCGTGAGGGTAACCCAAATGGTCTGGTAATCTTCTTTGGCAATTACACTATGTAATTTGAGACAGCTTAGTCTCTTGTTTCTGGAGTCGCTATCGCTCTTCTGGTCTTCGGAGCTACTGTCCGTCATCATTTGTACCTTTCTGTACTTTTCCTTATTGATTTTTTTTCTGTCAGTGGATATTTTGTTTCCAGATCGGCATACACGTGCAATGTGTCCCATCT
This sequence comes from Somniosus microcephalus, assembly GCF_052327205.1. NCBI lineage: Eukaryota > Metazoa > Chordata > Chondrichthyes > Squaliformes > Somniosidae > Somniosus > Somniosus microcephalus. The sequence continues at coordinate 60,891,525 of NW_028225181.1, read as the reverse complement.
TTCCGCATTGCCTGCATGCTTTGTCCTTGAACCAGCAGTCCCTCTGGTCATGGGTGGATCTGCCGCAGCGATAACACCTCTCGAAACCCCATGTCATTTCATGGGTGCCGAAGTCCTGTGGCTTTTGCTGTATCTCTGCAGCTCCTCTTGCTGCTGCTTCGTATGATACAGCCACACTGGAAGCCTTGTCCAGTGTCAAATCTTTCTCAGAAAGTAGCCTTTTCTGTGTTCCTTCACTTAGGAGACCGCAGACGAATTTGTCTCGTAGAGAATCTGCCAGTCCTGCCCCGAATTGGCAGTGCTTTGACAGCTTTCTTAATTCGGTGAGGTAATCAGCATTACTTTCATTCTTGTGCTGATTCCTCCTGAAGAATTTGAATCGTTCCGCGATCAGCAGTGGTGTTGGGTTTAAGTGCTCCTGTAGGGTATCAACAATCTCCTTAAAATTCTTGTCCATCGGTTTGGCTGGAGTGATTAAGTTTCGTAACAGCCCATATGTCCTTGCGCCCATTAGATTTAGAAGTACCGATGCCTTTTTATCATCCTCTACTTCATTTGCTGTGCAATATACCTCCACTCTTTCCACATATGTGGTCCAATCCTCTGCATCACTATCAAAAGCAGTAATATTGCCAGTCTTAGGCATCCTGAAAAAAAAATGGCGCCTCCCGCGCTTTCCTTTCTTCCCTGCCGAGAAAAAATGGCGCCTCCCGCGCTTTCCCGCCACTGCTGACAACGCTGTTCTCCGCGGTTTTTATTTACACAGATATTTTTTAATAGTTGGAGACTCGTTCCCGCCGGACTCTCTGGGACTTTTCCCTCCCTCTGCTTGGTCCGAACGCCGACCTGCTTTGCAGCGCCGGCTGTCTCCCGAGTGCTCCACCCTCCGTCTCTGTTTGCCTCCGCCTTCGCTGCTCGGCCCCGCTGCAGAGCCAGCCGATCGAGCCCCAGCCCGCCGCCCAGGAAGGATAATTGCAGTACCTCCCATCAGCCTGGCTAGCTGGTGAAAGCACAGTTTTTTTTTTTTCTTTTTTTTTTCTTCGACCTTCGTCTGAGGAATCGATCTCCTTGAGGTGCTGCCGAATTGCAGGTAAGTCCGTTTCCAATTCGTCACCACTGTTGTATCCGTGTGTTAATGGAGACACGGAATGCAGGAGTTGGTTTCACAGGTGTTTACTGAACAAAGTCTGGAGGTGAACTAAAAGATACAAGACACTATACAGGCTTATATAGCCCGAGTGGCCACTACCGGCATTACAGTACACAGGGGCTCTTAAAGGTACATACACCACAATTCTGTTCCTGTGTAACTGGCTCGAGGGGGACTTAATGGCCTCCTCCTGTTCCTATGTAACAGGCTTGAGTAGGTGAATGGCCTCCTTCTGATCCTATATAACCGACTTGAGGGGCTGAATGGCCTCCTCTTGTTCCTATGTAACAGGCTCGAGTGGGTGAATGGCCTCCTTCTGATCCTGTATAACAGACTTGCGGGGCTGAATGGCCTCCTCCTGATCCTGTGTAACAGGCTCGAAGGGCTGAATGGTCTCCTTCTGATGCTGTGTAACAGGCTCGAGGGGGCTGAATGGCCTCCTTCTGATGCTGTGTAACAGGGTCGAGGGGCTGAATGGCCTCCTCCTGTTCCTATGTAACAGGCTCGAGTGGCTAAATGGCCTCCTCCTGTTCCTGTGTAACTGGCTCGAGGTGCTGAATGGCCTCCTCCTGTTCCTGTGTAACAGGCTCGAGGGGCTGAATGGCCTCCTCCTGTTGTAGTGTAACAGTTTGATGGGCTGAATGGCCTCCTCCTGTTCTGATATCATAGGTTTGAGGGATTGAATGGCCTCCTCCTGTTCCTGTGTAACAGTCTCGAGGGGCTGAATGGCCTCCTCCTGTTCCTGTGTAACAGGCTCGAGGGCTGCATGGCCTCCTCCTGTTCCTCTGTAACAGGCTCGAGGGCTGAATGGCCTCCTCCTGTTCCTGTGTAGCAGGCTCCAGGTGCTGACTCGCCTCCTAATTTTGTAGTGTAACAGTTTGATGGGCTGAATGGCCTCCTCCTGTTCCTGTGTAACAGTCTCGAGGGGCTGAATAGCCTCCTCCTGTTCCTGTGTAAAAGGCTCGAGGGGCTGAATGGCCTCCTCCTGTTCCTAATTTAACAGGGCTCGAGGGGCTGAATGGCCTCCTCGTGTTCCTGTGTAACAGGCTCGAGGGGGCTGAATGGCCTCCTTCTGTTGCTGTGTAACAGGCTCGAGGGGGCTGAATGGCCTCCTTTTGTTCCTGTGTAACAGGCTCGAGGGGCTGAATGGCCTCCTTCTTTTCCTGTATAACAGTCTCGAGGGGCTGAATGGCCTCCTCCTGTTCCTGTATAACAGACATGAGGGGCTGAATGGCCTCCTCCTCTTCCTATGTAACAGCTCAAGGAGCTGAATGGCCTCCTCCTGTTCTGATGGAACAGCTCATGGGGCTAAATGACCTCCTCCTGTTCCTGTGTAACAGGCTCGAGGGGCTGAATGGCCTCCTCCTATTCCTGTGTACCAGTTTGATGGGCTGAATGGCCTCCACCTGTTCTGATATAATAGGTTCGATGGGCTGAAAGACCTCCTCCTGTTCTTGTGTAACAGGTTCAAAGGGCTGAATGGCCTCCTGCTGTTCCTTTGTAACAGGCTCGAGGGGATGAATGGCCTCCTCCTGTTCCTATGTAAAAGGCTCGAGGGGACTGAATGGCCTCCCCGTGTTCCTGTGTAACAGGCATGAGGGGCTGAATGGCGGGAGGGGGAGAGGGAGGGGGAGAGGGAGGGGGAGAGGGAGGGGGAGGTGGAGGGGGAGAGGGAGGGGGAGAGGGAGGGGGAGGGGGAGAGGGGTGAGGAGGGAGGAGGGGGGAGGGAGGGGGAGGGGGGAGGGAGGGGGAGAGGGATGGAGAGGGGAGGGAGATGGGAAAGTGGAGGGAGAGGGAGAGTGGAGGGAGAGGGAGAGGGGTGGGGGAGGGTGGGGAGAGAGGAGAGGGAGAGGGAGGGAGGGGGAGGAGGGAAAGGGGAGGGAGAGGGGAGAGGAGGGGGGAGAGGAGGAGGGAGTGGGGAGGGAGCGGGGAGAGCGGAGGGAGGTGGAGAGGGAGGGGGAGAGGGGGGAGAGAGGGGAGGGAGGGAGAGAGGGGAGGGAGGGAGAGAGGGGAGGGAGGGAGGGAGAGAGGGGAGGGGGGGAGGGAGGGGGAGAGGGGAGGGAGGATGGAGGGGGAGGGGAGAGCGGAGGGAGGGGGAGAGGGGATGGAGGGGGAGGGGAGGGGAGGGGGAGGGAGGGTGGGAGAGGGGAGGGAGAGAGGGGAGGGGAGGAGGAAAGGGGAGAGGGGAGGGAGGGGGAGAGGGCAGTTAGTAAACTAAACAATATTTTTGATAATTTGGCAACAAATGCAAACTTGAAAGCTCGCAAGAAGAAACCCAAAACAAAAAACTATGAAAAATGGTTTGACCATGATTGCCATAACATGAGGAAAAAACTTAGAAAACTATCAAACCAAAAACAGACATCCAGAAAACGAGGAATTACGCCTTACTTATTGTCAGACGCTAACACAATACAGAAACACACTCAGGACCAAAAAAGAGCAATTTATTAAGAATACACTCAGCTCCATGGAGGAATCCATTGAGTCGAATTGTTTCTGGGACAACTTGAAAACACTACACAAAAAACAACACGACGATTTGTCCATTCAAAATGGGGACACATGGGTAAACCACTTTGAAAAATTATACCAGAAAAACACACTAAGACCAGAGCAACACCAAATACGCAAAAAACTTGAAAAGCTTGAAATGGCCATAAAAGATAACCAAAACCCGCTAGACGCCATAATAACAGAAAAAGAACTTCTTGAAAAACTCAAGGACCTGCGACCAGGAAAAGCTTGCGGGACAGACGGCATACTAAACGAGATGATTAAACACGCAGACGACAAACTGAAACTGGCTATCCTAAAACTCTTCAACTTGGTTCTGAGTGTCGGTTATTTCCCTGACATCTGGAACAAAGGACTCATAACACCCATATACAAAAGTGGGGACAAAATCGACCCAAACAACTATCGAGGCATCTGTGTAAACAGTAACCTGGGGAAGGTATTCTGTAGCATCATAAACAAAAGACTTATAAACTTCCTTGAAGAGCACAATGTCTTGAGTAAAAGCCAAATTGGATTCCTGCCAAACTATAGAACATCCGATCATATCTTCACCCTACAGACCCTAATTGACAAACACGTTCACCATAACAAAAGCAAAATCTACGCATGCTTTGTAGATTTCCAGAAGGCTTTCGACTCCATCTGGCATGACGGTTTATTCCTGAAACTTATCGAAAGCGGGGTAGGAGGGAAAACATATGATGTAATTAAATCAATGTATACAAACAATAAATGTGCAGTTAAAATTGGAGACAAACAAACAAAATACTTCCCACAGGGGCGGGGGGTGACGCAGGGCTCGCCAATCTCACCGACACTCTTTAATATTTACATTAATGGATTGGCAAAACTACTTGAACAATCTACAGCACCCGGCCTCACCCTATATGAATCCAAGGTTAAATTCCTCCTCTATGCCGACGACCTGGTTCTGCTGTCACCAACTAAGGAGGGTCTACAGCAGAACCTGGACCTGCTGGAGTCGTACTGCCAGACTTGGGCCCTGACAATAAATCCCCAAAAAACCAAAGTCCTTGTGTTCCAGCAAAGATCCAAACAACATGGACCCACAATAAATTTCACAGTAGGAACAACCAAAATTGAACAAACCACTCACTACACATACTTGGGCTTAAAAATCAGTTCTACGGGAAACTTCAAACTGGCTGTGAATGAACTGAAAGAGAAAGCAAGAAGGGCTTTTTATGCCATCAAAAAATCAATCCAAATAGAAATCCCAATTAGCATTTGGCTCAAAATTTTCAAATCAGTAATTGAACCAATTGCACTCTATGGCAGTGAGGTCTGGGGACCACTAACACAACAAGATTTTGCAAAATGGGACAAACACCCAATTGAGATCCTACATGCGGAATTCTGTAAAAGTATCCTCCGGACTCAAAGGAAAACAGTAAACAATGCATGCAGGGCGGAACTAGGCCAATACCCATTAATAATCACTATCCAAAAAAGAGCCACCAAATTTTGGAATCACCTACAAATGAGCAATCCCCAATGCTATCACTACGACGCCTTGAAATGCCAAGAGCTGACCATAAAGAAGAATACCCTCAGTCAACTAGTCCTGGGACTCAATAAAGTAACTAATAACAATACTAACAATAACCAGTCCCAGGACAGTGACAGGGTAACACAAAGAATTCGACCCAACACAATCGTCGCTAAGCAAAAGGAAAAATATCTGTCATATTGGGCAGAAACAACAAAAACCCAAAGCAAACTCAATTGCTACTTGGCCCTAAACAGACAATACAACATAGCTGATTACCTGACCATGGTAAAGGATAACAAACTGAGAAGAACCTTGACAAGGTACAGACTTAGCGAACATAGCCTAGCGATCGAAAAAGGCAGACACAGGCAGACCAGGCTACCAAGAGAAGACAGGATATGCTCTCACTGCAGTCAGGGAGTAGTTGAGACAGAGATGCACTTCCTCACAGCCTGTGGAAAATATCAGGGCATCAGAGAGAATTTCTACCAAAAATTCTCACAAATATGCCCTGAATTCAGAAATCTGACTGACAACCAAAAACTCCCATTCCTACTGGGGGAGGAGAGAAGCTGTGTAACACTGGCGGCACACTATGTTACAGCTTGCCATGAACAGAGGGACAACCAGTAAACTAAGACAAGAGTATATATAAACAAGGCGAATGTATATTTATAAACTCAGGGATATACCTGTTTATACACTGTATGAATGGAACCGCGTTTATGTGTCCAACCATAAATGTATTTTGATGCTTTGGCAACATAAGATGTACCTTATCATGCCAATAAAGCGATTTGTATTGTATTATTGTATTGTATTGTATGAGGGAGGGGGGTGAGGGTGCAAGGGGGGGAAGGGGAGGAAGTGGGGGGAGGGGGAGGGGGATGAGTGGAGGGAGGAAGTGGGAGGGTTTGGGGTTAGGAGGGAGGTGGGAGGAGGAGAGGGGAGGGGGATAGGGGAGGGAAG
>NW_028225181.1:60782609-60884873 GCF_052327205.1 Somniosus microcephalus | reverse complement strand
CATAAGAGCAGCAAATCCAGGGGGAATTACAGAATCTCCGAACTTGTTGCCCCTCTCCCCAACCCTCCCCCACCGCGATCTGGATTGACAGCCCGCACTGTAACACACTGATATACCCCACACTCCTCAAGGTAACACTCTGATATACCCCACGCCCCTCACTAACACACTGATATACCCCACACCCCCTCATTGTAACACACTGATATACCCCTCACCTCTCACTGTAACACTGGTATACCCCGCACCCCATACTGTAACACACTGATATACCCCGCACCCCATACTGTAACACACTGATATACCCCTCACCCCTCAGTGTAACACACTGATATAGCCCACACACCCCTCACTGTAACACACTGATATACCCCTCACCTCTCACTGTAACACTGGTATACCCCGCACCCCATACTGTAACACACTGATATACCACACCCCCTCACTGTAACACACTGATATACCCCTCACCCTTCACTGTAACACACTGATATACCCCACACCCCTCACTGTAACAGATATACCCCACACCCCTCACTGTAACACTCCGATATACCCCACTGTAACACTGTTATACCCCACACTGTAACACACTGATATACCCCACACCCCTCACCGTAACACTCCGATATACCCCTCACCCCTCACTATAACACTGATATACCCCACACACCCCTCACTGTAACACTCTGATATACCCCACACCCCTCACTGTAACACATATATACCCCACACCCCTCACTGTAACACACTGATATACTCCACACCCCTCACTATAACACACTGATATACCCCACACCACTCACTGTAACACACTGATATACCCCACACCCTTCACTGTAACACTCTGATATACCCCACACCCCTCACTGTAACACACTGATATACCCCACACCCCTCACTGTAACACTCTGATATACCCCACACCCCTCACTGTAACACATATATACCCCACACCCCTCACTGTAACACACTGATATACTCCACACCCCTCACTATAACACACTGATATACCCCACACCACTCACTGTAACACTCTGATATACCCCACACCCTTCACTGTAACACTGATATACCCCACACCCCTCACTGTAACACACTGATATACCCCACACCCCTCACTGTAACACACTGATATACCCCACACCCCTCACTGTAACACTCTGATATACCCCACACCCCTCAGTGTAACACACTGATATACCCCACACCCCTCACTGTAACACTCTGATATACCCCACACCCCTCAGTGTAACACTGATATACCCCACACCCCTCACTGTAACACACTGATATACCCCACACCCCTCACTGTAACACTCTGATATACCCCACACCCCTCAGTGTAACACTGATATACCCCACACCCCTCACTGTAACACACTGATATACCCCACACCCCTCACTGTAACACTGACTGTTGCTCTCTCTCTCTCTCTCTCTCTTGCGTCGATTGCTCAATCTTTGTATTTTGTCCAAAGAGAGATTCCTGACACAGACGAACACACAGCTCTCATTGTTTACCAGATGCATTCCCAGAAATGCCTGGCAAGGATCCAGGCTGGAACATGTTGCGAGGAAGGGTTGGCAAGCACTGTGCTACATCCTGGGAATTGGCGGTTGAAGGTCTTTGGGCGAGAGCACATTCAGATAAAGACCTGATACACAGAATCAACAAGAACAACTCTCACCCGTCTCCTGAACACCCTCAATCACATTCCAAACAGGAGCTGGAGCAGCTCGGAGCACATCAGTGACTCCGAGCAGGGCATTCATCTTATCCTGCTCCATCGCCCCCATTTAACACAATCCCAATGGACCCACCCCTTCCCATTCACTCCCTCTTCGTTACCACAGTGACTCCACTTCAAAAGGACTGCATTGCCTGTAAAGTGCTTGGAGACATCTGGTGGTCATGAAAGGCGCTATAGAAATGCAAGTCTTTCTTTTCCAATTCCAATTCCAATTAAAATGCTTTATTGGCATGAAAGTTTACAGAGAACCATATTGCCAAAGCTTACATAGCAAAAAGGTACAGTTTTCCAACATTCTGTAGGTGTCAATCGATTTGACATTTGTTGGGTACATACAATATTACTTTTAAACAATATTAATTTTAAACAGTCTTTGTACTTCATTTGGTACGTTCAATATTAATTTTAAACAGTCTTAATTTTAAACAGTCCTCAGGTTGTGACATGTTGTTACATATTTGGCCCCAAGGTATGGTCTGTCTCCTTCTCCTAGGACTAATCTCAATTTTGACAGATCATCCAATTCCTTGAAATCTGGGGTTGTTTGGCTTAGCTTGTTGAATAATATGTTTCTTGATGTGTTGAATTTTTCGCATTTTAGGAGGAAATGCATTTCTGTTTCAACCTCGCCAGCCAGACATTGATCGCATATTCTATTCTCTCTAGGCTGCCAGGATTTCTTGTATCTGCCTTTTTCAATTTCCAGTTGGTGGTCGCTTAGTCTGTACCTGGTGAGGGTCTGTCTCTGTTTTGTGTCTCTGATGGTCGTGAGGTAGTCTGCCAGTTTATATTCTCTTTTTAGGGCCCGGTAACATTCTAATCTGCTTTGGCTTTCGGTTATTTTGTTCCAATGTTCCAGGTAGGTTTCTTTGCATTTTTTAATGATTTGGTTCACTCGGATTGGTGTTTGGACGGCTGTGTTGGTCTGGGGCTGGTCAGGGTCCGGCTGAGTACTTAGTTTCCGTAGCAGCTGACTCAGGGGACTCTTTTCTGGGTTTAGCTCTTGGGTCTGAAAGGCTTTGAAATGAAGGGTGTCTGGGGAGCTAGATTTGAGGTGATTTAGGAAGTTTAGTGCTCGTTTTTGGATGTTTATTATCAGTGGGTATCTGCCTAGTTCGGCTCTGCATGCATTTGTTGGCGTTTTTCTTTGGGTGCGAAGGATGCTTCGGCAGAATTCTGCATGTAGGGCTTCTATTGTATGTTTTTCCCATTTAGTGTAGCTTTGGTGATTTAGCGGGCCCCATACTTCACTACCGTACAGTGCAATGGGCAGGATTATGCTGTCAAATATTTTGAGCCAGATTTTGATTGGGATTTGGATGTTGTAGAATTTTCTTTTTATTGCATATAGGGCTCTTCGGGCTTTTTCTTTTAGTGCATTCACTGCTATGCTGAAGCTCCCTGATGCTGTAATAGTTAGACCAAGGTAGGTGTAGCTCATAGTGTGTCCTATAGTGATATCACTGAGGGTAAACTGGTATTTGTTTTGCTGACATCTGGGCCTTTTTTGAAAAATCATGATGTTGGTTTTCTTTAGATTTACTGTTAGAGCCCAATTTTGGCAGTATTTGTCGAGTAGGTCTAGTTGTTGCTGTAATCCCTGTTCTGTGGGAGACAGCAGAACCAGGTCGTCCGCATAGAACAGGGATTTCACTTCTCCATCCAGGAGACGGAGACCTGGTGACTCGCTTTGCTCCAGCATGTCTGCTAATTCATTTATGTATATGTTGAACAGGGTCGGGCTCAAATTGCAGCCCTGCCGGACGCCTCTTCTCTGTCCATAATCCCAATGGACCCAAACCCCTTCCCATTCACTCCCACTGTACATAATCCCAATGGACCCAAACCCTTCCCATTCACTCCCACTGTACACAATCCCAATGGACCCAAACCCTTCCCATTCACTCCCACTGTACACAATCCCAATGGACCCAACCCCCTTCCCATTCACTCCCACTGTACACAATCCCAATGGACCCAAACCCCTTCCCATTCACTCCCACTGTACACAATCCCAATGGACCCAACCCCCTTCCCATTCACTCCCACTGTACACAATCCCAATGGACCCAAACCCTTCCCATTCACTCCCACTGTACACAATCCCAATGGACTCAACCCCCTTCCCATTCACTCCCACTGAACACAATCCCAATGGACCCAACCCCTTCCCATTTACTCACACTGTACACAATCCCAATGGAACCAACCCTTTCCCATTCACTCCCACTGTACACAATCCCAATGGACCCAAACCCCTTCCCATTCACTCCCACTGTACACAATCCCAATGGACCCAAACCCTTCCCATTCACTCCCACTGTACACAATCCCAATGGACCCAAACCCCTTCCCATTCACTCCCACTGTACACAATCCCAATGGACCCAACCCCTTCCCATTCACTCCCACTGTACACAATCCCAATGGACCCAAACCCTTCCCATTCACTCCCACTGTACACAATCCCAATGGACCCAAACCCCTTCCCATTCACTCCCACTGTACACAATCCCAATGGACCCAACCCTTCACTCCCACTGTACACAATCCCAATGGACCCAATGCACATCCCATTCACTCCCGCTGTACACAATCCCAATGGACCCAAACCCTTCCCATTCACTCCCACTGTACACAAACCCAATGGACCCAAACCCATCCCATTCACTCCCACTGTACACAATCCCAATGGACCCAAACCCTTTCTCATTCACTCCCACTGTACACAATCCCAATGGACCCAACCCCCTTCCCATTCACTCCCACTGTACACAATCCCAATGGACCCAACCCCCTTCCCATTCACTCCCACTGTACACAATCCCAATGGACCCAACCCCCTTCCCATTCACTCCCACTGTACACAATCCCAATGGACCCAAACCCTTCCCATTCACTCCCACTGTACACAATCCCAATGGACCCAACCCCCTTCCCATTCACTCCCACTGTACACAATCCCAATGGACCTAACCCCTTCCCATTCACTCCCACTGTACACAATCCCAATGGACCCAAACCCTTCCCCTTCCCTCCCACTGCACACAATCCCAATGGACCCAACCCCCTTCCCTCCCACTGTACACAATCCCAATGGACCCAAACCCCTTCCCATTCACTCCCACTGTACACAATCCCAATGGACCCAACCCCTTCCCATTCACTCCCACTGTACATAATCCCAATGGACCCAACCCCCTTCCCTCCCACTGTACACAATCCCAATGGACCCAAACCCCTTCCCATTCACTCCCATTGTACACAATCCCAATGGACCCAACCCCTTCCCATTCACTCCCACTGTACACAATCCCAATGTAAACAACCCCTTCCCATTCACTCCCACTGTACACAATCCCAATAGAACCAACCCCTTCCCATTCACTCCCACTGTACACAATCCCAATGTAAACAACCCCTTCCCATTCACTCCCACTGTACACAATCCCAATGGAACCAAACCCTTAACATTCACTCTCACTGTACACAATCCCAATGGCCCCAAACCCCTTCCCATTTACTCACACTGTACACAATCCCAATGGAACCAACCCCTTCCCATTCACTCCCACTGTACACAATCCCAATGGACCCAAACCCCTTCCCATTCACTCCCATTGTACACAATCCCAATGGACCAAACCCCTTCCCATTCACTCTCACTGTACACAATCCCAATGGACCAAACCCCTTCCCATTTACTCACACTGTACACAATCCCAATGGAACCAACCCCTTCCCATTTACTCCCACTGTACACAATCCCAATGTAAACAACCCCTTCCCATTTACTCACACTGTACACAATCCCAATGGACCCAAACCCCTTCCCATTCACTCCCACTGTACACAATCCCAATGGACCCAAACCCTTCCCATTCACTCCCACTGTACACAATCCCAATGGGCCTAACCCCTTCCCATTCACTCCCACTGTACACAATCCCAATGGACCCAACCCCTTCCCATTCACTCCCATTGTACACAATCCCAATGGACCCAACCCCTTCCCATTTACTCACACTGTACACAATCCCAATGGAACCAACCCCTTCCCATTTACTCACACTGTACACAATCCCAATGGAACCAACCCCTTCCTATTTACTCCCACTGTACACATTCCCAATGGACCCAACCCCTTCCCATTCACTCCCACTGTACACAATCCCAATGGACCCAAACCCCTTCCCATTCACTCCCACTGTACACAATCCCAATGGACCAAACCCCTTCCCATTCACTCCCACTGTACACAATCCCAATGGACCCAAACCCTTCCCATTCACTCCCACTGTACACAATCCCAATGGACCCAAACCCCTTCCCATTCACTCCCACTGTACACAATCCCAATGGACCCAAACTCTTCCCATTCACTCCCACTGTACACAATCCCAATGGAACCAAACCCTTCCCATTCACTCCCACTGTACACAATCCCAATGGACCCAACCCCCTTCCCATTTACTCCCACTGTACACAATCCCAATGGACCCAACCCCCTTCCCATTCACTCCCACTGTACACAGTCCCAATGGACCCAAACCTCTTCCCATTCACTCCCACTGTACACAATCCCAATGGAACCAAACCCTTCCCATTCACTCCCACTGTACACAATCCCAATGGACCCAAACCCCTTCCCATTCACTCCCACTGTACACAATCCCAATGGACCCAAACACCTTCCCATTCACTCCCACTGTACACAATCCCAATGTAAACAACCCCCTTCCCATTCACTCCCACTGTACACAATCCCAATGGACCCAAACCCCTTCCCATTCACTCCCACTGTACACAATCCCAATGGACCCAAACCTCTTCCCATTCACTCCCACTGTACACAATCCCAATGGACCAAACCCCTTCCCATTCACTCCCACTGTACACAATCCCAATGGACCCAAACCCCTTCCCATTCACTCCCACTGTACACAATCCCAATGGACCCAAACCTCTTCCCATTCACTCCCACTGTACACAATCCCAATGGACCCAAACCCCTTCCCATTCACTCCCACTGTACACAATCCCAATGTAAATAACCCCCTTCCCATTCACTCCCACTGTACACAATCCCAATGGACCCAAACCTCTTCCCATTCACTCCCACTGTACACAATCCCAATGGACCCAAACCTCTTCCCATTCACTCCCACTGTACACAATCCCAATGTAAACAACCCCTTCCCATTCACTCCCACTGTACACAATCCCAATGGACCCAAACCTCTTCCCATTCACTCCCACTGTACACAATCCCAATGGACCCAAACCTTCACTCCCACTGTACACAATCCCAATGTAAACAACCCCCTTCCCATTCACTCCCATTGTACACAATCCCAATGGACCCAAACCCTTAACATTCACTCCCACTGTACACAATCCCAATGGACCCAAACCTTCACTCCCACTGTACACAATCCCAATGGACCCAAACCTTCACTCCCACTGTACACAATCCCAATGTAAACAAACCCCTTCCCATTCACTCCCACTGTACACAATCCCAATGGACCCAAACCCTTAACATTCACTCCCACTGTACACAATCCCAATGGACCCAACCCCCTTCCCATTCACTCCCATTGTACACAATCCCAATGGACCCAACCCCTTCCCATTCACTCCCACTGTACACAATCCCAATGGACCCAACCCCCTTCCCATTCACTCCCACTGTACACAATCCCAATGGACCCAACCCCCTTCCCAATCACTCCCACTGTACACAATCCCAATGGACCCAACCCCTTCACTCCCACTGTACACAATCCCAATGGACCCAAACCCCTTCCCATTCACTCTCACTGTACACAATCCCAATGGACCCAACCCCCTTCCCATTCACTCTCACTGTACACAATCCCAATGGACCCAACCCCCTTCCCATTCACTCCCACTGTACACAATCCCAATGGACCCAACCCCCTTCCCATTCACTCCCACTGTACACAATCCCAATGGAACCAAACCCTTAACATTCACTCCCACTGGTACCAATGTTTCTGCTGAACAGTCCGATAAACCTCAGCCTCTTGGGTTTGTTCGACTAACTTCCGGTTTGAGTATAGCTCACAGTAACGGGAAGGCAGTGTCAGGTTTCGAAGTTCACAGGAAATGAGGTACAGGACATCCTGCAAACAGTAACTAAGCTTCTGAAATTGGCACAGCAAGTGCAAAGGGAGCTTTACTCTGTATCTAACCCGTGCTGTACCTGCCCTGGGAGTGTTTGATGGGACAGTGTAGAGGGAGCTTTACTCTGTATCTAACCCGTGCTGTATCTGCCCTGGGAGTGTTTGATGGGACAGTGTAGAGGGAGCTTTACTCTGTATCTAACCCCGTACTGTACCTGCCCTGGGAGTGTTTGATGGGGCAGTGTAGAGGGAGCTTTACTCTGTATCTAACCCGTGCTGTACCTGCCCTGGGAGTGTTTGATGGGACAGTGTAGAGGGAGCTTTACTCTGTATCTAACCCGTGCTGTACCTGCCCTGGGAGTGATTGATGGGACAGTGTAGAGAGAGCTTTACTCTGTATCTAACGCCGTGCTGTACCTGCCCTGGAAGTGTTTGATGGGACAGTGTAGAGGGAGCTTTACTCTGTATCTAACCCGTGCTGTACCTGCCCTGGGAGTGTTTGATGGGACAGTGTAGAGGGAGCTTTACTCTGTATCTAACCTGTGCTGTACCTGCCCTGGGAGTGTTTGATGGGACAGTGTAGAGGCAGCTTTACTCTGTATCTAACCCGTGCTGTACCTGCCCTGGGAGTGTTTGATGGGACAGTGTAGAGCGAGCTTTACTCTGTATCTAACCTGTGCTGTACCTGCCCTGGGAGTGTTTGATGTGACAGTGTAGAGGGAGCTTTACTCTGTATCTAACCCGTGCTGTACCTGCCCTGGGAGTGTTTGATGGGACAGTGTAGAGGGAGCTTTACTCTGTATCTAACCCGTGCTGTACCTGCCCTGGGAGTGTTTGATGGGGCAGTGTAGAGGGAGCTTTACTCTGTATCTAACCCGTGCTGTACCTGCCCTGGGAGTGTTTGCTGGGACAGTGTAGAAGGAGCTTTACTCTGTATCTAACCCGTGCTGTACCTGCCCTGGGAGTGTTTGATGGGGCAGTGTAGAGGGAGCTTTACTCCGAATAGAGATAGAGAAGATGATGAAACAAAAAAGAGGGTGTATGATGCATGTCAGGTGAATTCTTCAAGGGAGAACCAGACCAAATACAATATGTTGAGAGGGGATGTGAAATGAAAATAAGATTGGCAAAGAGAGAATATGAGAGTAAAATGGCGGTTAACATAAAATGGAACCCCAAACTCTTCTACCGGCATGTAAACAGTAAGCGGGTAGTAAGAGGCGTGGTGGGGCCTATTAGGGACAAAGAACGTGATATATGCTTAGCGGCGCAGGGCAAGGCGAGAATACTCAATGAGTACTTTGTGTCGGTGTTTACTAAGGAGGTGGATGCTGACAAAATATCGGTAGAAGTGGAAAAGGTAGAAGCAATGGAAGGGGTGAAAATTGATAGACAGGATGTACTAGAAAAGTTGGGTATGCTCAGAGTGGACAAGTCGCCTGGTCCAGATGGTTTGCATCCCAGGTTGCTAAGGGAATTGGGGGAGGAGATAGCGGAAGGGCTTGTCATAATTTTCCAATCTTCCCTAGATGCGGAGGGAGGTGCCTGAGGATTGGAAAGTGGCAAATGTGACACCGTTGTACAAGAAAGGGTGTAAGGACAATCCTAGTAACTACAGGCCGGTCAGTTTAACATCAGTGGTGGGTAAAGTTTTAGAAACAATACTCAAGGCAAAAATTAACGTGCACTTGGAGAGGTTTAATCTAATTAAGGAGAGCCAACACGGATTTGTAAAAGGCAGATCGTGTTTGACTAATCTAATTACATTTTTTGATGAAGTAACAGGGAGGATCGATGAAGGGAATGCAATGGATGTTGTCTACATGGATTTTCGGAAGGCGTTTGACAAAATACCACATAGAAGGCTGGTTAACAAAATTGAGGCTCATGGAATAGGTGGGTCAGCGGCAGCTTGGATAAGGAATTGGCTTAAGGACAGAAAACAGCGAGTTGTGGTAAATGGCTGTTTTTCAGACTGGAGGATGGTAGACAGTGGTGTTCCCCAAGGGTCAGTGCTGGGGCCACTGCTTTTTTTGATATATATAAATGACCTGGATATTGGAATACAGAGTAGAATTTCTAAATTTGCCGATGACACCAAACTTGGGGGTGTGGCAAACAGTGAGGATGATGCCAATCGACTGCAACAGGACATAGAAAGGCTGGCAGAATGGGCAGATGGAATTTAATACAGAGAAGTGTGAGGTGATGCATTTTGGCAGAAGGAACAAGGAGAGTCGATATACACTTAATGGTACAGTTTTAAAGAGTGAGCAGGGACAGAGGGACCTGGGAGTTAATGTGCATAGGTCCCTGAAGGTGGTGGGACATATTGAGAGAGTGGTTAGCAAAGCATATGGGATCTTGGGTTTCATAAATAGAGGTATTGAGTACAAAAGTAGAGAAGTTATGCTGAACCTTTATAAAGCGCTGGTTAGACCACAACTGGAGTATTGTGTCCAGTTCTGGTCACCACACTTTAGGAAGGATGTGAAGGCCCTTGAGAGGGTGCAGAGGAGATTTACCAGAATGGTTCCGGGGATGGGGGAATCTTAGCTACAAGGACAGGTTGGAGAAGCTGGATTTGTTTTCATTGGAGCAAAGGAGTTTGTGGGGAGATTTGATCGAGGTGTACAAGATTATGATGGGTTTGGATAGGCTACACGGGGAAAGGCTGTTCCCACTAGTTGATGGTACAAGGACTAGGGGACACAGATTTAAGGTTTTGGGCAAGAGATACAGGGGGGGGGTGTGAGGAAAAACTTTTTTACGCAGCGAGTGGTGAGGACCTGGAACTCGCTGCCGACGGAAGTGGTGGAAGCGGAGACACTCAATGTTTTCAAGGGGAGACTGGATAGGCACTTGAGGGAAATAAACTTGCAGGGCTCCGGGGATAGAGCGAGGGGAATGGGACTGACTGGATTGTTCTACAGAGAGCCGGCACGGACTCGATGGGCCGAATGGCCTCCTTCTGTGTCATGACGACTCTATGGACCTAACACCGGCTGTACCTGCCCTGGGAGTGTTTGATGGGACAGTGCAGAGGGAGCTTTAGTCTGTATCTAACCCGTGCTGTACCTGCCCTGGGAGTGTTTGATGGGACAGTGTAGAGGGAGCTTTACTCTGTATCTAACCCGTGCAGTACCTGCCCTGGGAGTGTTTGATGGGACAGTGTAGAGGGAGCTTTACTCTGTATCTAACCCGTGCTGTACCTGCCCTGGGAGTGTTTGATGGGACAGTGTAGAGGGAGCTTTACTCTGTATCTAACCCGTGCTGTACCTGCCCTGGGAGTGTTTGATGGGACAGTGTAGAGGGAGCTTTACTCTGTATCTAACCCGTGCTGTCCCTGCCCTCACTCCTGGGTATATGTTTTTCTATATATGAACCACCTGAACTGCTCGATTAGATTCCAGCCTGTAACTCACTCCCGGGTGTCTGTTATTCTATATATAAACCCCCCGAACCCCTCGATTAGATTCCAGCCTGTAACTCACTCCCGGGTATCTGTTATTCTATATATAAACACCCCGAACCCCTCAATTAGATTCCAGCCTGTAACTCACTCCCGGGTATCTGTTATTCTATAATATATACCCCCCGAACCTGTAGATTAGATTCCAGCCTGTAACTCACACAGGGCCAGTCACACAGCGGTGTGTGAGTGTGTCAGTCACATGGCTGTGTGTGCATGACAGAGTAGGAGTATGTGAGTGTGTATCAGTGTGAGGGAGTGTGAGCCCGTCAGTGAGGGAGTTACACAGTCAGTGAGTGTGTCAGTGAGTGAGTTACACCGTCAATGAGAGTGTCAGTGTGTGAGTTACACCGTCAGTGAGAATTACACCATCAGTGAGTGTGTCATTGTGTTTCACTGACGATGTAACTCACTCACTGACAGTGTGTGTGTCAGTGAGTGAGTTACACCATCAGTGAGTGTGTCAGTGAATGAGTTACACTGACAGTGTGTGTGTCAGTGAGTCAGTTACACTGTCAGTGAGTGTGTCAGTGTGTGAGTTACACCGTCAGTGAGAGAGTTACACCATCAGAGTGTGTCATTGTGTTACACCGTCAGTGAGTCAGAGAGTGTGTCATTGTGTTACACTGTCATTGTGTTACACCGTCAGTGAGTGTGTCAGTGAGTGAGTTACACCGTCAGTGAGTGTGTCAGTGAGTGAGTTACACCGTCAGTGAGTGTGTCAGTGAGTGAGTTACACCGTCAGTGAGTGTGTCAGTGAGTGAGTTACACCGTCAGTGAGTGTGTCAGTGAGTGAGTTACACCGTCAGTGAGTGTGTCAGTGAGTGAGTTACACCGTCAGTGAGTGTGTCAGTGAGTGAGTTACACCGTCAGTGAGTGTGTCAGTGAGTGAGTTACACCGTCAGTGAGTGTGTCAGTGAGTGAGTTACACCGTCAGTGAGTGTGTCAGTGAGTGAGTTACACCGTCAGTGAGTGTGTCAGTGAGTGAGTTACACCGTCAGTGAGTGTGTCAGTGAGTGAGTTACACCGTCAGTGAGTGTGTCAGTGAGTGAGTTACACCGTCAGTGAGTGTGTCAGTGAGTGAGTTACACCGTCAGTGAGTGTGTCAGTGAGTGAGTTACACCGTCAGTGAGTGTGTCAGTGAGTGAGTTACACCGTCAGTGAGTGTGTCAGTGAGTGAGTTACACCGTCAGTGAGTGTGTCAGTGAGTGAGTTACACCGTCAGTGAGTGTGTCAGTGAGTGAGTTACACCGTCAGTGAGTGTGTCAGTGAGTGAGTTACACCGTCAGTGAGTGTGTCAGTGAGTGAGTTACACCGTCAGTGAGTGTGTCAGTGAGTGAGTTACACCGTCAGTGAGTGTGTCAGTGAGTGAGTTACACCGTCAGTGAGTGTGTCAGTGAGTGAGTTACACCGTCAGTGAGTGTGTCAGTGAGTGAGTTACACCGTCAGTGAGTGTGTCAGTGAGTGAGTTACACCGTCAGTGAGTGTGTCAGTGAGTGAGTTACACCGTCAGTGAGTGTGTCAGTGAGTGAGTTACACCGTCAGTGAGTGTGTCAGTGAGTGAGTTACACCGTCAGTGAGTGTGTCAGTGAGTGAGTTACACCGTCAGTGAGTGTGTCAGTGAGTGAGTTACACCGTCAGTGAGTGTGTCAGTGAGTGAGTTACACCGTCAGTGAGTGTGTCAGTGAGTGAGTTACACCGTCAGTGAGTGTGTCAGTGAGTGAGTTACACCGTCAGTGAGTGTGTCAGTGAGTGAGTTACACCGTCAGTGAGTGTGTCAGTGAGTGAGTTACACCGTCAGTGAGTGTGTCAGTGAGTGAGTTACACCGTCAGTGAGTGTGTCAGTGAGTGAGTTACACCGTCAGTGAGTGTGTCAGTGAGTGAGTTACACCGTCAGTGAGTGTGTCAGTGAGTGAGTTACACCGTCAGTGAGTGTGTCAGTGAGTGAGTTACACCGTCAGTGAGTGTGTCAGTGAGTGAGTTACACCGCCAGTGAGTGTGTCAGTGAGTGAGTTACACCGCCAGTGAGTGTGTCAGTGAGTGAGTTACACCGCCAGTGAGTGTGTCAGTGAGTGAGTTACACCGCCAGTGAGTGTGTCAGTGAGTGAGTTACACCGCCAGTGAGTGTGTCAGTGAGTGAGTTACACCGCCAGTGAGTGTGTCAGTGAGTGAGTTACACCGCCAGTGAGTGTGTCAGTGAGTGAGTTACACCGCCAGTGAGTGTGTCAGTGAGTGAGTTACACCGCCAGTGAGTGTGTCAGTGAGTGAGTTACACCGCCAGTGAGTGTGTCAGTGAGTGAGTTACACCGCCAGTGAGTGTGTCAGTGAGTGAGTTACACCGCCAGTGAGTGTGTCAGTGAGTGAGTTACACCGCCAGTGAGTGTGTCAGTGAGTGAGTTACACCGCCAGTGAGTGTGTCAGTGAGTGAGTTACACCGTCAGTGAGTGTGTCAGTGAGTGAGTTACACCGTCAGTGAGTGTGTCAGTGAGTGAGTTACACCGTCAGTGAGTGTGTCAGTGAGTGAGTTACACCGTCAGTGAGTGTGTCAGTGAGTGAGTTACACCGTCAGTGAGTGTGTCAGTGAGTGAGTTACACCGTCAGTGAGTGTGTCAGTGAGTGAGTTACACCGTCAGTGAGTGTGTCAGTGAGTGAGTTACACCGTCAGTGAGTGTGTCAGTGAGTGAGTTACACCGTCAGTGAGTGTGTCAGTGAGTGAGTTACACCGTCAGTGAGTGTGTCAGTGAGTGAGTTACACCGTCAGTGAGTGTGTCAGTGAGTGAGTTACACCGTCAGTGAGTGTGTCAGTGAGTGAGTTACACCGTCAGTGAGTGTGTCAGTGAGTGAGTTACACCGTCAGTGAGTGTGTCAGTGAGTGAGTTACACCGTCAGTGAGTGTGTCAGTGAGTGAGTTACACCGTCAGTGAGTGTGTCAGTGAGTGAGTTACACCGTCAGTGAGTGTGTCAGTGAGTGAGTTACACCGTCAGTGAGTGTGTCAGTGAGTGAGTTACACCGTCAGTGAGTGTGTCAGTGAGTGAGTTACACCGTCAGTGAGTGTGTCAGTGAGTGAGTTACACCGTCAGTGAGTGTGTCAGTGAGTGAGTTACACCGTCAGTGAGTGTGTCAGTGAGTGAGTTACACCGTCAGTGAGTGTGTCAGTGAGTGAGTTACACCGTCAGTGAGTGTGTCAGTGAGTGAGTTACACCGTCAGTGAGTGTGTCAGTGAGTGAGTTACACCGTCAGTGAGTGTGTCAGTGAGTGAGTTACAGTCAGTGAGTGTGTCAGTGAGTGAGTTACAGTGAGTGAGTGTGTCAGTGAGTTACAGTCAGTCAGGTGAGTGAGTTACAGTCAGTCAGGTGAGTGAGTTACAGTCAGTCAGGTGAGTGAGTTACAGTCAGTGAGTGTGTCAGTGAGTGAGTTACAGTCAGTGAGTGTGTCAGTGAGTGAGTTACAGTCAGTGAGTGTGTCAGTGAGTGAGTTACAGTCAGTGAGTGTGTCAGTGAGTGAGTTACAGTCAGTGAGTGTGTCAGTGAGTGAGTTACAGTCAGTGAGTGTGTCAGTGAGTGAGTTACAGTCAGTGAGTGTGTCAGTGAGTGAGTTACAGTCAGTGAGTGAGTTACAGTCAGTGAGTTACAGTCAGTGAGTGAGTTACAGTCAGTGAGTGTGTCAGTGAGTGAGTTACACCGTCAGTGAGTGTGTCAGTGAGTGAGTTACACCGTCAGTGAGTGTGTCAGTGAGTGAGTTACACCGTCAGTGAGTGTGTCAGTGAGTGAGTTACACCGTCAGTGAGTGTGTCAGTGAGTGAGTTACACCGTCAGTGAGTGTGTCAGTGAGTGAGTTACACCGTCAGTGAGTGTGTCAGTGAGTGAGTTACACCGTCAGTGAGTGTGTCAGTGAGTGAGTTACACCGTCAGTGAGTGTGTCAGTGAGTGAGTTACACCGTCAGTGAGTGTGTCAGTGAGTGAGTTACACCGTCAGTGAGTGTGTCAGTGAGTGAGTTACAGTCAGTGAGTGTGTCAGTGAGTTACAGTCAGTCAGGTGAGTGAGTTACAGTCAGTCAGGTGAGTGAGTTACAGTCAGTCAGGTGAGTGAGTTACAGTCAGTGAGTGTGTCAGTGAGTGAGTTACAGTCAGTGAGTGTGTCAGTGAGTGAGTTACAGTCAGTGAGTGTGTCAGTGAGTGAGTTACAGTCAGTGAGTGTCAGTGAGTGAGTTACAGTCAGTGAGTGTGTCAGTGAGTGAGTTACAGTCAGTGAGTGTGTCAGTGAGTGAGTTACAGTCAGTGAGTGAGTTACAGTCAGTGAGTGTGTCAGTGAGTGAGTTACAGTCAGTGAGTGTGTCAGTGAGTGAGTTACAGTCAGTGAGTGTGTCAGTGAGTGAGTTACAGTCAGTGAGTGTGTCAGTGAGTGAGTTACAGTCAGTGAGTGTCAGTGAGTGAGTTACAGTCAGTGAGTGTGTCAGTGAGTGAGTTACAGTCAGTGAGTGTGTCAGTTAGTGAGTTACAGTCAGTGAGTGAGTTACAGTCAGTGAGTGTGTCAGTGAGTGAGTTACAGTCAGTGAGTGTGTCAGTGAGTGAGTTACAGTCAGTGAGTGTGTCAGTGAGTGAGTTACAGTCAGTGAGTGTGTCAGTGAGTGAGTTACAGTCAGTGAGTGAGTTACAGTCAGTGAGTTACAGTCAGTGAGTGAGTTACAGTCAGTGAGTGTGTCAGTGAGTGAGTTACACCGTCAGTGAGTGTGTCAGTGAGTGAGTTACACCGTCAGTGAGTGTGTCAGTGAGTGAGTTACACCGTCAGTGAGTGTGTCAGTGAGTGAGTTACACCGTCAGTGAGTGTGTCAGTGAGTGAGTTACAGTCAGTGAGTGTGTCAGTGAGTGAGTTACAGTCAGTGAGTGTGTCAGTGAGTGAGTTACAGTCAGTGAGTGAGTTACAGTCAGTGAGTGTGTCAGTGAGTGAGTTACAGTCAGTGAGTGTGTCAGTGAGTGAGTTACAGTCAGTGAGTGTGTCAGTGAGTGAGTTACAGTCAGTGAGTGTGTCAGTGAGTGAGTTACAGTCAGTGAGTGAGTTACAGTCAGTGAGTTACAGTCAGTGAGTGAGTTACAGTCAGTGAGTGTGTCAGTGAGTGAGTTACACCGTCAGTGAGTGTGTCAGTGAGTGAGTTACACCGTCAGTGAGTGTGTCAGTGAGTGAGTTACACCGTCAGTGAGTGTGTCAGTGAGTGAGTTACACCGTCAGTGAGTGTGTCAGTGAGTGAGTTACACCGTCAGTGAGTGTGTCAGTGAGTGAGTTACACCGTCAGTGAGTGTGTCAGTGAGTGAGTTACACCGTCAGTGAGTGTGTCAGTGAGTGAGTTACACCGTCAGTGAGTGTGTCAGTGAGTGAGTTACACCGTCAGTGAGTGTGTCAGTGAGTGAGTTACACCGTCAGTGAGTGTGTCAGTGAGTGAGTTACACCGTCAGTGAGTGTGTCAGTGAGTGAGTTACACCGTCAGTGAGTGTGTCAGTGAGTGAGTTACACCGTCAGTGAGTGTGTCAGTGAGTGAGTTACACCGTCAGTGAGTGTGTCAGTGAGTGAGTTACACCGTCAGTGAGTGTGTCAGTGAGTGAGTTACACCGTCAGTGAGTGTGTCAGTGAGTGAGTTACACCGTCAGTGAGTGTGTCAGTGAGTGAGTTACACCGTCAGTGAGTGTGTCAGTGAGTGAGTTACACCGTCAGTGAGTGTGTCAGTGAGTGAGTTACACCGTCAGTGAGTGTGTCAGTGAGTGAGTTACACCGTCAGTGAGTGTGTCAGTGAGTGAGTTACACCGTCAGTGAGTGTGTCAGTGAGTGAGTTACACCGTCAGTGAGTGTGTCAGTGAGTGAGTTACAGTCAGTGAGTGTGTCAGTGAGTGAGTTACAGTCAGTGAGTGTGTCAGTGAGTGAGTTACAGTCAGTGAGTGTGTCAGTGAGTGAGTTACAGTCAGTGAGTGTGTCAGTGAGTGAGTTACAGTCAGTGAGTGTGTCAGTGAGTGAGTTACACCGTCAGTGAGTGTGTCAGTGAGTGAGTTACACCGTCAGTGAGTGTGTCAGTGAGTGAGTTACAGTCAGTGAGTGTGTCAGTGAGTGAGTTACAGTCAGTGAGTGTGTCAGTGAGTGAGTTACAGTCAGTGAGTGTGTCAGTGAGTGAGTTACAGTCAGTGAGTGTGTCAGTGAGTGAGTTACAGTCAGTGAGTGTGTCAGTGAGTGAGTTACAGTCAGTGAGTGTGTCAGTGAGTGAGTTACAGTCAGTGAGTGTGTCAGTGAGTGAGTTACAGTCAGTGAGTGTGTCAGTGAGTGAGTTACAGTCAGTGAGTGTGTCAGTGAGTGAGTTACAGTCAGTGAGTGTGTCAGTGAGTGAGTTACAGTCAGTGAGTGTGTCAGTGAGTGAGTTACAGTCAGTGAGTGTGTCAGTGAGTGAGTTACAGTCAGTGAGTGTGTCAGTGAGTGAGTTACAGTCAGTGAGTGTGTCAGTGAGTGAGTTACAGTCAGTGAGTGTGTCAGTGAGTGAGTTACAGTCAGTGAGTGTGTCAGTGAGTGAGTTACAGTCAGTGAGTGTGTCAGTGAGTGAGTTACAGTCAGTGAGTGTGTCAGTGAGTGAGTTACAGTCAGTGAGTGTGTCAGTGAGTGAGTTACAGTCAGTGAGTGTGTCAGTGAGTGAGTTACAGTCAGTGAGTGTGTCAGTGAGTGAGTTACAGTCAGTGAGTGTGTCAGTGAGTGAGTTACAGTCAGTGAGTGTGTCAGTGAGTGAGTTACAGTCAGTGAGTGTGTCAGTGAGTGAGTTACAGTCAGTGAGTGTGTCAGTGAGTGAGTTACAGTCAGTGAGTGTGTCAGTGAGTGAGTTACAGTCAGTGAGTGTGTCAGTGAGTGAGTTACAGTCAGTGAGTGTGTCAGTGAGTGAGTTACAGTCAGTGAGTGTGTCAGTGAGTGAGTTACAGTCAGTGAGTGTGTCAGTGAGTGAGTTACAGTCAGTGAGTGTGTCAGTGAGTGAGTTACAGTCAGTGAGTGTGTCAGTGAGTGAGTTACAGTCAGTGAGTGTGTCAGTGAGTGAGTTACAGTCAGTGAGTGTGTCAGTGAGTGAGTTACAGTCAGTGAGTGTGTCAGTGAGTGAGTTACAGTCAGTGAGTGTGTCAGTGAGTGAGTTACAGTCAGTGAGTGTGTCAGTGAGTGAGTTACAGTCAGTGAGTGTGTCAGTGAGTGAGTTACAGTCAGTGAGTGTGTCAGTGAGTGAGTTACAGTCAGTGAGTGTGTCAGTGAGTGAGTTACAGTCAGTGAGTGTGTCAGTGAGTGAGTTACAGTCAGTGAGTGTGTCAGTGAGTGAGTTACAGTCAGTGAGTGTGTCAGTGAGTGAGTTACAGTCAGTGAGTGTGTCAGTGAGTGAGTTACAGTCAGTGAGTGTGTCAGTGAGTGAGTTACAGTCAGTGAGTGTGTCAGTGAGTGAGTTACAGTCAGTGAGTGTGTCAGTGAGTGAGTTACAGTCAGTGAGTGTGTCAGTGAGTGAGTTACAGTCAGTGAGTGTGTCAGTGAGTGAGTTACAGTCAGTGAGTGTGTCAGTGAGTGAGTTACAGTCAGTGAGTGTGTCAGTGAGTGAGTTACAGTCAGTGAGTGTGTCAGTGAGTGAGTTACAGTCAGTGAGTGTGTCAGTGAGTGAGTTACAGTCAGTGAGTGTGTCAGTGAGTGAGTTACAGTCAGTGAGTGTGTCAGTGAGTGAGTTACAGTCAGTGAGTGTGTCAGTGAGTGAGTTACAGTCAGTGAGTGTGTCAGTGAGTGAGTTACAGTCAGTGAGTGTGTCAGTGAGTGAGTTACAGTCAGTGAGTGTGTCAGTGAGTGAGTTACAGTCAGTGAGTGTGTCAGTGAGTGAGTTACAGTCAGTGAGTGTGTCAGTGAGTGAGTTACAGTCAGTGAGTGTGTCAGTGAGTGAGTTACAGTCAGTGAGTGTGTCAGTGAGTGAGTTACAGTCAGTGAGTGTGTCAGTGAGTGAGTTACAGTCAGTGAGTGTGTCAGTGAGTGAGTTACAGTCAGTGAGTGTGTCAGTGAGTGAGTTACAGTCAGTGAGTGTGTCAGTGAGTGAGTTACAGTCAGTGAGTGTGTCAGTGAGTGAGTTACAGTCAGTGAGTGTGTCAGTGAGTGAGTTACAGTCAGTGAGTGTGTCAGTGAGTGAGTTACAGTCAGTGAGTGTGTCAGTGAGTGAGTTACAGTCAGTGAGTGTGTCAGTGAGTGAGTTACAGTCAGTGAGTGTGTCAGTGAGTGAGTTACAGTCAGTGAGTGTGTCAGTGAGTGAGTTACAGTCAGTGAGTGTGTCAGTGAGTGAGTTACAGTCAGTGAGTGTGTCAGTGAGTGAGTTACAGTCAGTGAGTGTGTCAGTGAGTGAGTTACAGTCAGTGAGTGTGTCAGTGAGTGAGTTACAGTCAGTGAGTGTGTCAGTGAGTGAGTTACAGTCAGTGAGTGTGTCAGTGAGTGAGTTACAGTCAGTGAGTGTGTCAGTGAGTGAGTTACAGTCAGAGAGTGTGTCAGTGAGTGAGTTACAGTCAGTGAGTGTGTCAGTGAGTGAGTTACAGTCAGTGAGTGTGTCAGTGAGTGAGTTACAGTCAGTGAGTGTGTCAGTGAGTGAGTTACAGTCAGTGAGTGTGTCAGTGAGTGAGTTACAGTCAGTGAGTGTGTCAGTGAGTGAGTTACAGTCAGTGAGTGTGTCAGTGAGTGAGTTACAGTCAGTGAGTGTGTCAGTGAGTGAGTTACAGTCAGTGAGTGTGTCAGTGAGTGAGTTACAGTCAGTGAGTGTGTCAGTGAGTGAGTTGCACCGTGAGTGAGTGTGTCAGTGAGTGAGTTACAGTCAGTGAGTGTGTCAGTGAATGAGTTACACTGTCAGTGAGTGTGTCAGTGAGTGAGTTAGAGTCAGTGAGTGTGTCAGTGAGTGAGTTAGAGTTAGTGAGTGTGTCAGTGAGTGAGTTAGAGTCAGTGAGTGTGTCAGTGAGTGTCAGTGAGTGTGTCAGTGAGTGAGTTAGAGTCAGTGAGTGTGTCAGTGAGTGAGTTAGAGTCAGTGAGTGTGTCAGTGAGTGTGTCAGTGTGAGTTACACCGTCAGTGAGTGAGTTACACCGTCAGTGAGTGTGTCAGTGAGTGAGTTACACCGTCAGTGAGTGTGTCAGTGAGTGAGTTACACCGTCAGTGAGTGTGTCAGTGAGTGAGTTACACCGTCAGTGAGTGTGTCAGTGAGTGAGTTACACTGTCAGTGAGTGAGTTACACTGTCAGTGAGTGTGTCAGTGAGTGAGTTACACCGTCAGTGAGTGTGTCACTGAGTGAGTTACACTGTCAGTGAGTGTGTCAGTGTGAGTTACACCGTCAGTGAGTGTGCCAGTGTGAGTTACACCGTCAGTGAGTGTGCCAGTGTGAGTTACACCGTCAGTGAGTGTGTCAGTGAGTGAGTTACACCGTCAGTGAGTGTGTCAGTGAGTGAGTTACACCGTCAGTGAGTGTGTCAGTGAGTGAGTTACACCGTCAGTGAGTGTGTCAGTGAGTGAGTTACACCGTCAGTGAGAGTGTCAGTGAATGAGTTATACCGTCAGTGAGTGTGTCAGTGAGTGAGTTACACTGTCAGTGAGTGTGTCAGTGAGTGAGTTACACTGTCAGTGAGTGTGTCAGTGAGTGAGTGTGTCAGTGAGTTACACCGTCAGTGAGTGTGTCAGTGAGTGAGTTACACCGTCAGTGAGTGTGTCAGTGAGTGAGTTACACCGTCAGTGAGTGAGTTACACTGTCAGTGAGTGTGACTGAGTGAGTTACACCGTCAGTGAGTGTGACTGAGTGAGTTACACCGCCAGTGAGTGTGTCAGTGAGTGAGTTACAATCAGTGTGAGTTACACCATCAGTGAGTGTGTCAGTGTGAGTTACAGTCAGTGTGAGTTACAGTCAGTGAGAGAGTTACAGACAGTGAGAGTTACAGTCAGTGAGAGTTAGTCAGTCAGTGAGAGTTACACCGTCAGTGAGTGAGTTACACCGTCAGTGAGTGTGTCAGTGAGTGAGTTACAGTTAGTGTGAGTTAGTCAGTGAGTGAGTCACACCGTCAGTGAGTGTGTCAGTGAGTGAGTTACAGTCAGTGAGTGTTAGTCAGTGAGTGAGTTAGTCAGTGTGAGTTACAGTCAGTGAGTGTGTCAGTGTGAGTTACAGTCAGTGAGTGAGTTAGTCAGTGTGAGTTACAGTCAGTGAGTGAGTTACAGTCAGTGTGAGTTAGTCAGTGAGTGAGTTAGTCAGTGTGAGTTACAGTCAGTGAGTGAGTTACAGTCAGTGTGAGTTACAGTCAGTGAGTGTGTCAGTGTGAGTTACAATCAGTGTGAGTTACAGTCAGTGTGAGTTACAGTCAGTGAGTGAGTTACAGTCAGTGTGAGTTAGTCAGTGAGTGAGTTACACCGTCAGTGAGTGTGTCAGTGTGAGTTACAGTCAGTGAGTGAGTTACAGTCAGTGTGAGTTACACTATCAGTTTCATGAAATTAGTTTCGTTCTGACTCACCGCCAACAGCAGCAACAGGCGGCGCCTCATCGTCCTCGGACCTTTCCCGGCTCTCTCCCCCTCTGTGTGTCCGTGTCCCAGGCTGGGTCTCTCCACCACCCCCGGGGAGCCGCCTCTCTCTACCTGCCGGCCCGGGGAACCGGCCGCCGGAGCCCCATGGCGGAGCCGCCCGACCTCCGCTCCTCTCCGCCCCGATTTCCTCCTCCGTCTCCGCCCCGCCGCAGCGCTAAGGAAAATCTCGCCCGGATCCAACCGGTGACCGTGAATCGGCGCGGAGCCGCCCCGGCCGCCTCCTGCTCCTGCTCTCCGCCCCAGTTGCTCCCCTGCTCCGCTACTCCGCCGCCCCAGACGATCCCCAGCGCTCAGAAAACTCTCCTCTTCCCCTCCCCGCCAGACCTGCGGAGGCGGGTCCGCCGCAGGGTTAACCCTTCACCAGCACTGAGTAAGCAAGACAGAAACCAGAAGCGTTGCAAGCTCAGATTTTTGGGTGAGGAGTCCCACAGTTTGGGGGATTAACATTCTGACCCACCTCCTCCCAGTTACAGACACCGGGCAGCCTGTTTCCTATCGGAGGGGATTAACCCTCTCACCTACCTCCTCCCAGTTACAGACACCGGGCAGCATGTTCTCTATTGGAGGGGATTAACCAACTCACCCACCTCCTCCCAGTTAAAGACACCAGGCAGCCTGTTCCTTATCAGAGTGGATTATCCCTCTCACCCACCTCCTCCCAGTTACAGACACGGGACTGCCTGTTCCCTATCGGAGGGGATTAACCCTCTCACACACCTCCTCACAGTTAAAGACACCAGGCAGCCTGTTCCCTATCAGAGTGGATTAACCCTCTCACCCACCTCCTCCCAGTTACAGACACCGGGCAGACTGTTCCCTATCGGAGGGGATTAACCCTCTCTCCCGCCTCCTCCCAGTTACAGACACCGGGCAGCCTGTTCCCTATCGGAGGGGATTAACCCTCTCGCCCACCTCCTCCCAGTTACAGACACCGGGCAGCCTGTTCCCTATCAGAGGGGATTAACCCTCTCGTCCACCTCCTCCCAGTTACAGACACCGGGCAGCCTATTCCCTATCGGAGGGGATTAACCCTCTCGCCCACCTCCTCCCAGTCACAGACACCAGGCAGCCTGTTCCCTATCGGAGGGGATTAACCCTCTCACCCACCTCCTCCCAGTTACAGACACCGGGCAGCCTGTTTCCTATCGGAGGGGATTAACCCTCTCACCTACCTCCTCCCAGTTACAGACACCGGGCAGCATGTTCTCTATTGGAGGGGATTAACCAACTCACCCACCTCCTCCCAGTTAAAGACACCAGGCAGCCTGTTCCTTATCAGAGTGGATTATCCCTCTCACCCACCTCCTCCCAGTTACAGACACGGGACTGCCTGTTCCCTATCGGAGGGGATTAACCCTCTCACACACCTCCTCACAGTTAAAGACACCAGGCAGCCTGTTCCCTATCAGAGTGGATTAACCCTCTCACCCACCTCCTCCCAGTTACAGACACCGGGCAGACTGTTCCCTATCGGAGGGGATTAACCCTCTCTCCCGCCTCCTCCCAGTTACAGACACCGGGCAGCCTGTTCCCTATCGGAGGGGATTAACCCTCTCGCCCACCTCCTCCCAGTTACAGACACCGGGCAGCCTGTTCCCTATCAGAGGGGATTAACCCTCTCGTCCACCTCCTCCCAGTTACAGACACCGGGCAGCCTATTCCCTATCGGAGGGGATTAACCCTCTCGCCCACCTCCTCCCAGTCACAGACACCAGGCAGCCTGTTCCCTATCGGAGGGGATTAACCCTCTCACCCACCTCCTCCCAGTTACAGACACCGGGCAGCCTGTTTCCTATCGGAGGGGATTAACCCTCTCACCTACCTCCTCCCAGTTACAGACACCGGGCAGCATGTTCTCTATTGGAGGGGATTAACCAACTCACCCACCTCCTCCCAGTTAAAGACACCAGGCAGCCTGTTCCTTATCAGAGTGGATTATCCCTCTCACCCACCTCCTCCCAGTTACAGACACGGGACTGCCTGTTCCCTATCGGAGGGGATTAACCCTCTCACACACCTCCTCACAGTTAAAGACACCAGGCAGCCTGTTCCCTATCAGAGTGGATTAACCCTCTCACCCACCTCCTCCCAGTTACAGACACCGGGCAGACTGTTCCCTATCGGAGGGGATTAACCCTCTCTCCCGCCTCCTCCCAGTTACAGACACCGGGCAGCCTGTTCCCTATCGGAGGGGATTAACCCTCTCGCCCACCTCCTCCCAGTTACAGACACCGGGCAGCCTGTTCCCTATCAGAGGGGATTAACCCTCTCGTCCACCTCCTCCCAGTTACAGACACCGGGCAGCCTATTCCCTATCGGAGGGGATTAACCCTCTCGCCCACCTCCTCCCAGTCACAGACACCAGGCAGCCTGTTCCCTATCGGAGGGGATTAACCCTCTCACCCACCTCCTCCCAGTTACACACACCGGGCAGACTGTCCCCTATCGGAGGGGATTAACCCTATCGGAGGGGATTAACCCTCTCTCCCGCCTCCTCCCAGTTACAGACACCGGGCAGCCTGTTCCCTATCGGAGGGGGATTAACCCTCTCACCCACCTCCTCCCAGTTACAGACACCGGGCAGCCTGTTCCCTATCGGAGGGGATTAACCCTCTCGCCCACCTCCTCCCAGTTACAGACACTGGGCAGCCTGTTCCCTATCGGAGGGGGATTAACCCTCTCACCCACCTCCTCCCAGTTACACACACCGGGCAGCCTGTTCCCTATCGGAGGGGATTAACCCTCTCGTCCACCTCCTCCCAGTTACAGACACCGGGCAGCCTGTTCCCTATCGGAGGGGATTAACCCTCTCGCACACCTCCTCCCAGTCACAGACACCAGGCAGCCTGTTCCCTATCGGAGGGGATTAACCCTCTCACCCACCTCCTCCCAGTTACACACACCGGGCAGCCTGTTCCCTATCGGAGGGGATTAACCCTCTCACCCACCTCCTCCCAGTTACAGACACCGGGCAGCCTGTTCCCTATCGGAGGGGATTAACCCTCTCACCCACCTCCTCCCAGTTACACACACCGGGCAGCCTGTTCCCTATCGGAGGGGATTAACCCTCTCACCCACCTCCTCCCAGTTACACACACCGGGCAGCCTGTTCCTGATCGGAGGGGATTAACCCGCTCGCACACCTCCTCCCAGTTACACACACCGGGCAGCCTGTTCCCTATCGCAGTGGATTAACCCTCTCGCCCACCTCCTTCCAGTTACAGACACCGGGCAGTCTGTTCCCCATCGGAGGGGATTAACCCTCTTACCCACCTCCTCCCAGTTACAGACACTGGGCAGCCTGTTCCCCTATCGGAGGGGGATTAACCCTCTCGCCCACCTCCTCCCAGTTACAGACACCGGGCAGCCTGTTCCCTATCGGTGGGGATTAACTCTCTCACCCACCTCCTCCTAGTTACAGACACCGGGCAGCCTGTTCCCTATTGGAGGGGGATTAACCCTCTCACCCACCTCCTCCCAGTTACAGACACCGGGCAGCCTGCTCCCTATCGGTGGGGATTAACCCTCTCACCTACCTCCTCCCAGTTACAGACACCGGGCAGCCTGTTCCCTATCGGAGGGGGATTAACACTCTCACCCACCTCCTCCCAGTTACAGACACCAGGCAGCCTGTTCCCTATTGGAGGGGATTAACCCTCTCACACACCTCCTCCCCGTTACAGGCACCGGGCAGCCTGTTCCCTATCGGAGGGGATTAACCCTCTCACCCACCTCCTCCCAGTTACGGACACCAGGCAGCCTGTCCCCTGTCGGAGGGGATTAACCCTCTCAATTTTTTTTTTTTTTTTTTACAATTTAAATCGCTTTATTGGCATGATAAGTTACATCTTATGTTGCCAAAGCATCAAAATACATTTATGGTTCAGCACATAAACGCAGTTCTATTCATACAGTGTATAAACAGGTATATCCCTGAGTGTATAAATATACATTCGCATTGTTTATATATATTTTTTTCTTAGCTTACTGGTTGTCCCTCTGTTCATGGCAAGCTGCAACATAGTGCGCCGCCAGCGTTACACAGCTTCTCTCCTCTCCCAGTAGGAATGGGAGTTTTTGGTTGTCATTCAGATTTCTGAAATCAGGGCATATTTGTGAGAATTTTTGGTAGAAATCACCCACCTCCTCCCAGTTACAGGCACCGGGCAGCCTGTTCCCTATCGGAGGGGATTAACCTTCTCACCCACCTCCTCCCAGTTACAGACACCGGGCAGACAGTTCCCAATCGGAGGGGATTAACCCTCTCACCCACCTCCTCCCAGTTACAGATACCGGGCAGCCTGTTACCTATCGGAGGGGATTATCCCTCTCACCCACCTCCTCCCAGTTGCAGACACCAGGCAGCCTGTCCCCTATCGGAGGGGATTAACCCTCTCACCTACCTCCTCCCAGTTACAGACAGCGAGCAGCCTGTCCCCTATCGGAGGGGATTAACCCTCTCGCCCACCTCCTCCCAGTTACAGACACCGGGCAGCCTGTACCCTATCGGTGGGGATTAACTCTCTCACCCACCTCCTCCCAGTTGCAGACACCGGGCAGCCTGCTCCCTAGCGGTGGGGATTAACCCTCTCGTCCACCTCCTCCCAGTTACAGACACCAGGCAGCCTGTTCCCTATTGGAGGGGTTTAACCCTCTCACCCACCTCCTCACAGTTAAAGACAATTGGCAGCCTGTTCCCTTATCAGAGGGGATTAACCCTCTCACCCACCTCCTCCCAATTACAGACAGCGGGCAGCCTGTTCCCTATCGGAGGTGATTAACCCTCTCACCCACCGCCTCCCAGTTACAGACACCGGGCAGCCTGTTTCCTATCGGAGGGGATTAACACTCTCACCTACCTCCTCCTAGTTACACACACCGGGCAGCATGTTCTCTATTGGAGGGGATTAACCAACTCACCCACCTCCTCCCAGTTACAGACACGGGACTGTCTGTTCCCTATCGGAGGGGATTAACCCTCTCACACACCTCCTCACAGTTAAAGACACCAGGCAGCCTGTTCCCTATCAGAGTGGATTAACCCTCTCACCCACCTCCTCCCAGTTACAGACACCGGGCAGACTGTTCCCTATCGGAGGGGATTAACCCTCTCTCCCGCCTCCTCCCAGTTACAGACACCAGGCAGCCTGTTCCCTATCGGAGGGGGATTAACCCTCTCACCCACCTCCTCCCAGTTACAGACACCGGGCAGCCTGTTCCCTATCGGAGGGGATTAACCCTCTCGCCCACCTCCTCCCAGTTACAGACACCGGGCAGCCTGTTCCCTATCGGAGGGGATTAACCCTCTCGTCCACCTCCTCCCAGTTACACAAAGCGGGCAGACTGTTCCCTATCGGAGGGGATTAACCCTATCGGAGGGGATTAACCCTCTCTCCCGCCTCCTCCCAGTTACAGACACCGGGCAGCCTGTTCCCTATCGGAGGGGGATTAACCCTCTCACCCACCTCCTCCCAGTTACAGACACCGGGCAGCCTGTTCCCTATCGGAGGGGATTAACCCTCTCGCCCACCTCCTCCCAGTTACAGACAATGGGCAGCCTGTTCCCTATCGGAGGGGGATTAACCCTCTCACCCACCTCCTCCCAGTTACACACACCGGGCAGCCTGTTCCCTATCGGAGGGGATTAACCCTCTCGTCCACCTCCTCCCAGTTACAGACACCGGGCAGCCTGTTCCCTATCGGAGGGGATTAACCCTCTCGCCCACCTCCTCCCAGTCACAGACACCAGGCAGCCTGTTCCCTATCGGAGGGGATTAACCCTCTCACCCACCTCCTCCCAGTTACACACACCGGGCAGACTGTCCCCTATCGGAGGGGATTAACCCTATCGGAGGGGATTAACCCTCTCTCCCGCCTCCTCCCAGTTGCAGACACCGGGCAGCCTGTTCCCTATCGGTGTGGGATTAACCCTCTCACCCACCTCCTCCCAGTTACAGACACCGGGCAGCCTGTTCCCTATCGGAGGGGATTAACCCTCTCGCCCACCTCCTCCCAGTCACAGACACTGGGCAGCCTGTTCCCTATCGGAGGGGGATTAACCCTCTCACCCACCTCCTCCCAGTTACACACACCGGGCAGCCTGTTTCCTATCGGAGAGGATTAACCCTCTCGTCCACCTCCTCCCAGTTACAGACACCGGGCAGCCTGTTCCCTATCGGAGGGGATTAACCCTCTCGCCCACCTCCTCCCAGTCACAGACACCAGGCAGCCTGTTCCCTATCGGAGGGGATTAACCCTCTCACCCACCTCCTCCCAGTTACACACACCGGGCAGCCTGTTCCCTATCGGAGGGGATTAACCCTCTCGCCCACCTCCTCCCAGTTACAGACACCGGGCAGCCTGTTCCCCATCGGAGGGGATTAACCCTCTTACCCACCTCCTCCCAGTTACAGACACTGGGCAGCCTGTTCCCCTATCGGAGGGGGATTAACCCTCTCGCCCACCTCCTCCCAGTTACAGACACTGGGCAGCCTGTTCCCTATCGGTGGGGATTAACTCTCTCACCCACCTCCTCCCAGTTACAGACACCGGGCAGCCTGTTCCCTATTGGAGGGGGATTAACCCTCTCACCCACCTCCTCCCAGTTACAGACACCGGGCAGACTGCTCCCTATCGGTGGGGATTAACCCTCTCACCTACCTCCTCCCAGTTACAGACACCGGGCAGCCTGTTCCCTATCGGAGGGGGATTAACACTCTCACCCACCTCCTCCCAGTTACAGACACCAGGCAGCCTGTTCCCTATTGGAGGGGATTAACCCTCTCACAAACCTCCTCCCCGTTACAGGCACCGGGCAGCCTGTTCCCTATCGGAGGGGATTAACCCTCTCACCCACCTCCTCCCAGTTACGGACACCAGGCAGCCTGTCCCCTGTCGGAGGGGATTAACCCTCTCACCCACCTCCTCCCAGTTACAGACACCGGGCAGCCTGTTCCCTATCGGAGGGGATTAACCTTCTCACCCACCTCCTCCCAGTTACAGACACCGGGCAGACAGTTCCCAATCGGAGGGGATTAACCCTCTCACCCACCTCCTCCCAGTTACAGATACCGGGCAGCCTGTTCCCTATCGGAGGGGATTATCCCTCTCACCCACCTCCTCCCAGTTGCAGACACCAGGCAGCCTGTTCCCCTATCAGAGGGCATTAACCCTCTCACCCACCTCCTCCCAGTTACAGACACCAGGCAGCCTGTCCCCTATCGGAGGGGATTAACCCTCTCACCCACCTCCTCCCAGTTACAGACAGCGAGCAGCCTGTCCCCTATCGGAGGGGATTAACCCTCTCGCCCACCTCCTCCCAGTTACAGACACCGGGCAGCCTGTTCCCTATCGGTGGGGATTAACTCTCTCACCCACCTCCTCCCAGTTGCAGACACCGGGCAGCCTGCTCCCGAGCGGTGGGGATTAACCCTCTCACCCACCTCCTCCCAGTTACACACACCGGGCAGCCTGTTCCCTATCGGAGGGGATTAACCCTCTCGTCCACCTCCTCCCAGTTACAGACACCGGGCAGCCTGTTCCCTATCGGAGGGGATTAACCCTCTCGCCCACCTCCTCCCAGTCACAGACACCAGGCAGCCTGTTCCCTATCGGAGGGGATTAACCCTCTCACCCACCTCCTCCCAGTTACAGACACCGGGCAGCCTGTTCCCTATCGGAGGGGATTAACCTTCTCACCCACCTCCTCCCAGTTACAGACACCGGGCAGACAGTTCCCAATCGGAGGGGATTAACCCTCTCACCCACCTCCTCCCAGTTACAGATACCGGGCAGCCTGTTCCCTATCGGAGGGGATGATCCCTCTCACCCACCTCCTCCCAGTTGCAGACACCAGGCAGCCTGTTCCCCTATCAGAGGGCATTAACCCTCTCACCCACCTCCTCCCAGTTACAGACAGCGAGCAGCCTGTCCCCTATCGGTGGGGATTAACCCTCTCGCCCACCTCCTCCCAGTTACAGACACCGGGCAGCCTGTTCCCTATCGGTGGGGATTAACTCTCTCACCCACCTCCTCCCAGTTGCAGACACCGGGCAGCCTGCTCCCTAGCGGTGGGGATTAACCCTCTCGTCCACCTCCTCCCAGTTACAGACACCAGGCAGCCTGTTCCCTATTGGAGGGGTTTAACCCTCTCACCCACCTCCTCACAGTTAAAGACAATTGGCAGCCTGTTCCCTTATCAGAGGGAATTAACCCTCTCACCCACCTCCTCCCAATTACAGACAGCGGGCAGCCTGTTCCCTATCGGAGGTGATTAACCCTCTCACCCACCGCCTCCCAGTTACAGACACCGGGCAGCCTGTTTCCTATCGGAGGGGATTAACCGTCTCACCCACCTCCTCCCAGTTACACACACCGGGCAGCCTGTTTCCTATCGGAGGGGATTAACCCTCTCACCCACCTCCTCCCAGTTACAGACACCGGGCAGACTGTTCCCTATCGGAGGGGATTAACCCTCTCTCCCGCCTCCTCCCAGTTACAGACACCAGGCAGCCTGTTCCTATCGGAGGGGGATTAACCCTCTCACCCACCTCCTCCCAGTTACAGACACCGGGCAGCCTGTTCCCTATCGGAGGGGATTAACCCTCTCGTCCACCTCCTCCCAGTTACAGACACCGGGCAGCCTGTTCCCTATCGGAGGGGATTAACCCTCTCGCCCACCTCCTCCCAGTCACAGACACCAGGCAGCCTGTTCCCTATCGGAGGGGATTAACCCTCTCACCCACCTCCTCCCAGTTACACAAAGCGGGCAGACTGTTCCCTATCGGAGGGGATTAACCCTATCGGAGGGGATTAACCCTCTCTCCCGCCTCCTCCCAGTTACAGACACCGGGCAGCCTGTTCCCTATCGGAGGGGGATTAACCCTCTCACCCACCTCCTCCCAGTTACAGACACCGGGCAGCCTGTTCCCTATCGGAGGGGATTAACCCTCTCGCCCACCTCCTCCCAGTTACACACACTGGGCAGCCTGTTCCCTATCGGAGGGGGATTAACCCTCTCACCCACCTCCTCCCAGTTACACACACCGGGCAGCCTGTTTCCTATCGGAGGGGATTAACCCTCTCGCCCACCTCCTCCCAGTCACAGACACCAGGCAGCCTGTTCCCTATCGGAGGGGATTAACCCTCTCGCCCACCTCCTCCCAGTTACACACACCGGGCAGCCTGTTCCCTATCGGAGGGGATTAACCCGCTCGCACACCTCCTCCCAGTTACACACACCGGGCAGCCTGTTCCCTATCGGAGGGGATTAACCCTCTCACCCACCTCCTCCCAGTTACAGACACCGGGCAGCCTGTTCCCCATCGGAGGGGATTAACCCTCTTACCCACCTCCTCCCAGTTACAGACACTGGGCAGCCTGTTCCCCTATCGGTGGGGATTAACTCTCTCACCCACCTCCTCCCAGTTACAGAACCGGGCAGCCTGTTCCCTATCGGTGGGGATTAACCCTCTCACCCACCTCCTCCCAGTTACAGACACCGGGCAGCCTGCTCCCTATCGGTGGGGATTAACCCTCTCACCTACCTCCTCCCAGTTACAGACACCGGGCAGCCTGTTCCCTATCGGTGGGGATTAACACTCTCACCCACCTCCTCCCAGTTACAGACACCGGGCAGCCTGTTCCCTATCGGAGGGGGATTAACACTCTCACCCACCTCCTCCCAGTTACAGACACCAGGCAGCCTGTTCCCTATTGGAGGGGATTAACCCTCTCACACACCTCCTCCCCGTTACAGACACCGGGCAGCCTGTTCCCTATCGGAGGGGATTAACCTTCTCACCCACCTCCTCCCAGTTACAGACACCGGGCAGACAGTTCCCAATCGGAGGGGATTAACCCTCTCACCCACCTCCTCCCAGTTACAGATACCGGGCAGCCTGTTCCCTATCGGAGGGGATTAACCCTCTCACCCACCTCCTCCCAGTTGCAGACACCAGGCAGCCTGTTCCCTATCGGAGGGGATTAACCCTCTCACCCACCTCCTCCCAGTTACAGACACCAGGCAGCCTGTCCCCTATCGGAGGGGATTAACCCTCTCACCCACCTCCTCCCAGTTACAGACAGCGAGCAGCCTGTTCCCTATCGGAGGGGATTAACCCTCTCACCCACCTCCTCCCAGTTACAGACACCGGGCAGACTGTTCCCTATCAGAGGGCATTAACCCTCTCACCCACCTCCTCCCAGTTGCAGACACCAAGCAGCCTGTTCCCTATCGGAGGGGATTAACACTCTCACCCACCTCCTCCCAGTTACAGACACCGGGCAGCCTGTTCCCTATCGGAGGAGGATTAACCCTCTCACCCACCTCCTCCCAGTTACAGACACTGGGCAGCCTGTCCACTATCGGAGGGGATTAACCCTCTCACCCACCTCCTCCCAGTTACAGACAGCGAGCAGCCTGTTCCCTATCGGAGGGGATTAACCCTCTCACCCACCTCCTCCCAGTTACAGACACCGGGCAGACTGTTCCCTATCAGAGGGCATTAACCCTCTCACCCACCTCCTCCCAGTTGCAGACACCAAGCAGCCTGTTCCCTATCGGAGGGGATTAACACTCTCACCCACCTCCTCCCAGTTACAGACACCGGGCAGCCTGTTCCCTATCGGAGGAGGATTAACCCTCTCACCCACCTCCTCCCAGTTACAGACACCGGGCAGCCTGTTCCCTATCGGAGGGGTTTAACCCTCTCACCCACCTCCTCCCAGTTACAGACACCGGGCAGCCTGTTCCCTATCGGAGGGGATTAACCCTCTCACCCACCTCCTCCCAGTTACAGACACCGGGCAGCCTGTTCCCTATTGGAGGGGATTAACCCTCTCACCCACCTCCTCCCAGTTACAGACACCGGGCAGCCTGTCCTCTATCGGAGGAGGATTAACCCTCTCGCCCACCTCCTCCCAGTTACAGACACTGGGCAGCCTGTCCCCTATCGGAGGGGATTAACCCTCTCACCCACCTCCTCCCAGTTACAGACTGTGGTAAACCACTGTCATACCTGTCTGTGTCTGTATGTGTATTCCACTAGGTACAGGTCTGGACATGCCTCGGCTGACTCCTCCCACTATTCCAGGTATATAAGTGACTACCTCCCAGTCCCTTAGTATTCTGGACGGGTCGACCACTCGAGACAAGACCTTCATTCTTTAGTTAATAAAAGCCTGATTGTTACTCGCTCAACCTCAGTCTTTTGAGTAATTGATGGCGCATCAATTTTATTAACTAAATTTTTTATAATGGAGAAGATCCTCACACCAACATGCCTGGACCTGGACAGTCGGGAAGCGGACGCTTCCACCAAGTTTGCTCACTGGCTCACGTGCTTCGAGACATTCCTGACTGCCTCCACTGCGGTCGTAACGGATGCGGACAAACTGTCTGTCCTGTTCTCCAAGGTGAACCACCGAGTGTACTCAGTCATCCGGGACGCGATCTCGTACACAGCCGCCCTCCAGCTCCTCAAGACCCAGTACACGCGCCCTGTGAACGAAGTATACGCCGGGCACCTTCTGGGGAGTCG
This sequence comes from Somniosus microcephalus, assembly GCF_052327205.1. Taxonomy (NCBI): domain Eukaryota; kingdom Metazoa; phylum Chordata; class Chondrichthyes; order Squaliformes; family Somniosidae; genus Somniosus; species Somniosus microcephalus. The sequence goes on along the minus strand of NW_028225181.1, from coordinate 60,851,379 downwards.
CAAGCAACAACCTGGGGAATCGACTGAGGAATACCTCCAAGCACTGTCCGTGCTTGGCCGGGCCTGTGGGTGTAAGGCGGTAACGCCCACTAAGTACACGGAGGAACTGATCCGGGATGCCTTCGTAGCGGGCCACAGGTCCAACTGCACCAGACAGCGACTGCTGGAGCAGAGTGACCTCACCCTCGACAAAGCCTCCGACATCGCACTAACGCTGGACGCAGCCTTCCGGGGCATGGATGCCTACTCCTCTGCACCGTGGATGCCGCGGGGAACGACAACCTGGGACACGGTAGGACAGCCCCATAGCACCGTGCCACCCCAGCCACAGCCCAACAACGGCCCAACTACCGCAGCAGTGTCCCAAAGCCAGACAGCAGTATCCCAAGGCCAGAAATGCTACTTCTGTGGCCAGGCCAAACACCCCAGAGCGCGCTGCCCGGCGAAGAATGCGACCTGCTCGGGCTGCGGGAAAAAGGGACACTACGCCAGCGTCTGCAAGGCCAAAGCCACCCCGAACGCCAGCAGCGCCGCGTGTGGGCCGTGCGAGCCGCCATCTTGGGCCTCCCCAGCCATGTGCGAACCACCGCAGCAGCAGCCATCTTGGACGACTCCAGCCACATGGGAATCATGGACGCCGCCATCTTGGACACCAGCCGGGACGCAGCAGACCGCCAACCCCCCCCCATCTGATACTCGCAGCGACACACCGACCCCTACGCTGGCCTCTGTGACGCTGGACCAAACGAGACCGCACCAGCTAGCTCGGTCCAAAATGGACGTTAAGGTAAACGGCCATGCAATAAACTGCCTTTTTGACTCCGGGAGCACAGAGAGCTTCATCCACCCCGACACGGTGCGGCGTTGCTCTCTCCCAGTCCTGCCTGCGCACCAGCGGATTTCTATGGCCTCCGAGTCCCAGTCAGCGGACATTGGCGGCTACTGCGTGGTGACACTAGTAGTAGACGGGACTGTGTTCAATAATTTTAAACTCCTGGTCCTGCCCGACCTCTGCGCTGCCATTCTACTGGGGTTGGATTTCCAGTGCCACCTCAAAAGCGTTACGATGGCATACGGTGGCCCCCTCCCCCCACTCACAGTCCGCAGCCAGCAGCCTCCAAATTGCCCGCCGCGCACCAGATGCAACCTCTCCACACTCAGAGTCCCACCCCCCCCACTGTTTGCTAACCTCACCCCCGACTGTAAGCCCATCGCCACAAAGAGCAGGCGATACAGTGCCGGGGACAGGGTTTTCATCAAAACCGAAGTGGAACGGCTCCTGAAGGAGGGGATTATTGAGGGCAGCACCAGCCCCTGGCGAGCCCAGGTTGTGGTCATTAAGACCGGCGAGAAACAACGCCTGGTCATCGACTACAGCCAAACAATAAACCGCTACACCCTGCTGGACGCCTACCCACTCCCCCGCATAGCTGACATGGTCAACCAGATCGCGCAGTACCGCGTCTTTTCGACCATTGACCTGAAATCAGCGTACCACCAGCTCCCCATCAGCCCTGAAGACCGCCAGTATACTGCTTTTGAGGCAAACGGCCGCCTCTATCACTTCCTTAGGGTTCCCTTCGGCGTTACCAACGGGGTCTCCGTCTTCCAAAGGGAGATGGACCGGATGGTCGATCAAAACGAGCTGCAGGCCACTTTCCCTTACCTAGATAATGTGACCATCTGCGGCCATGACTTGCAGGACCATGACGCAAACCTCGAGAAATTCCTCCACACCGCCCAACTCCTGAACCTGACATATAACAAGGAGAAGTGCATATTCCGCACAGACCGCCTCGCCATCCTTGGCTGTGTTGTAGAACACGGGATCATCGGTCCCGACCCGGACCGGATGCGTCCCCTTATGGAACTCCCACTGCCCCACTGCCTAAAAGCTCTGAAGAGGTGCCTAGGGTTTTTTTCCTACTACGCTCAGTGGGTCCCCTACTATGCAGACAAAGCCCGTCCGCTGATCAAGTCCACCTCTTTTCCCGTGACGGCAGAGGCCCGCTTAGCCTTCCACCGTATCAAGGAAGACATTGCCAAAGCCACCATGCACGCAGTGGACGAATCCATTCCCTTCCAGGTGGAAAGCGATGCGTCTGACTTCGCTCTGGCTGCCACCCTTAATCAGGCGGGGAGACCTGTGGCATTCTTCTCACGAACCCTCCAGGGCCCGGAGACCAGACACTCCGCGGTCGAGAAGGAGGCCCAGGCTATCGTGGAGGCTGTGCGTCATTGGAGGCACTACCTGGCCGGAAAACGATTTACCCTGCTCACTGACCAGCGTTCAGTTGCTTTTATGTTCAACAACAAGCAGAGGGGCAAAATCAAAAATGACAAGATCTTGAGGTGGAGAATCGAACTTTCCACCTACAATTACGAGATCTTGTACCGGCCTGGGAAGCTCAATGAACCCCCAGATGCCCTATCGCGTGGCACCTGCGCCAGCGCGCAGATCGATAGGCTGAGGGCCCTCCACAATGACCTCTGCCACCCGGGGGTCACCAGGTTCTTCCACTTCATCAAGGCCCGCAACCTGCCTTACTCCATCGAGGAGGTCAGGACCATGACCAAGAACTGCCAAGTCTGCGCTGAGTGCAAACCGCACTTTTATAGACCAGACAGAGCCCACCTGATAAAAGCCACTCGCCCTTTCGAACGCCTGAGCGTCGATTTCAAAGGGCCTCTCCCCTCCTCCGACCGCAATGTGTACTTCCTCAACATCATTGACGAGTACTCCCGGTTCCCGTTTGCTATCCCCTGCCCGGACATGACCAGTGCCACGGTCATTAAATCTCTGAACAGCCTCTTCACCCTGTTCGGTTTCCCCAGCTATATCCATAGCGACCGGGGCTCATCGTTTATGAGCGACGAACTCCGCCAGTACCTGCTCGCTAGGGGTATAGCCACAAGCAGGACCACCAGTTACAACCCCCGGGGGAACGGACAGGTGGAAAGAGAGAATGCAACTGTTTGGAAGGCCGCCCTACTAGCCTTAATGTCTAGGGGCCTTCCGACCTCCCGCTGGCAGGAGGTGCTCCCCGATGCGCTCCACTCGATTCGGTCACTTCTCTGCACTGCCACCAATGCCACCCCTCACGAGAAAATGTTTGTCTTCCCAAGGAAGTCCACATCGGGGACATCGTTACCGCCATGGCTGACGTCCCCAGGGCCGGTACTACTGAGAAGACACGTGAGGGCCAATAAAATGGACCCCCTGGTCGAGAGGGTCGACCTCCTCCACGCCAACCCCCAGTACGCTTATATTGCGTACCCGGACGGGCGGGAGGACACAGTCTCCATACGAGACCTCGCACCCTCGGGGACCGCTGTAACCCACTACCCATTACCACCCCCCCCCACGACCCGATATCCAACCCCAGCAGCCGGCTCGCCTTGGACCATCACCCACGAGGACTACACTCCAGGGCCCCAGCCTACACGGGACGCGACGCCGGAAGCTCCACCACCCCTGCCGTCGCCACGTCGATCACAGCGGCAGACAAGACCTCCGGAGAGACTCCAATACACGAACTTTTAAATACACTTCACCCCGCCGGACTCATTTTTAAACAAGGGGTGAATGTGGTAAACCACTGTCATACCTGTCTGTGTCTGTATGTGTATTCCACTAGGTACAGGTCTGGACATGCCTCGGCTGACTCCTCCCACTATTCCAGGTATATAAGTGACTACCTCCCAGTCCCTTAGTATTCTGGACGGGTCGACCACTCGAGACAAGACCTTCATTCTTTAGTTAATAAAAGCCTGATTGTTACTCGCTCAACCTCAGTCTTTTGAGTAATTGATGGCGCATCACAGACACCGGGCTGCCTGTTCCCTATCAGAGGGGGATTAACCCTCTCGCCCACCTCCTCCCAGTTACAGACACCGGGCTGCCTGTTCCCTATCAGAGGGGGATTAACCCTCTCGCCCACCTCCTCCCAGTTACAGACAGCGAGCAGCCTGTCCCCTATCGGAGGGGATTAACCCTCTCACCCACCTCCTCCCAGTTACAGACACCGGGCAGACTGTTCCCTATCAGAGGGCATTAACCCTCTCACCCACCTCCTCCCAGTTGCAGACACCAAGCAGCCTGTTCCCTATCGGAGGGGATTAACACTCTCACCCACCTCCTCCCAGTTACAGACACTGGGCAGCCTGTCCACTATCGGAGGGGATTAACCCTCTCACCCACCTCCTCCCAGTTACAGACACCGGGCAGACTGTTCCCTATCAGAGGGCATTAACCCTCTCACCCACCTCCTCCCAGTTGCAGACACCAAGCAGCCTGTTCCCTATCGGAGGGGATTAACCCTCTCACCCACCTCCTCCCAGTTACAGACACCGGGCAGCCTGTTCCCTATCGGAGGGGATTAACCCTCTCACCCACCTCCTCCCAGTTACAGACACCGGGCAGCCTGTTCCCTATCGGAGGGGATTAACCCTCTCACCCACCTCCTCCCAGTTACAGACACCGGGCAGCCTGTCCCCTATCGGAGGAGGATTAACCCTCTCGCCCACCTCCTCCCAGTTACAGACACTGGGCAGCCTGTCCCCTATCGGAGGGGATTAACCCTCTCACCCACCTCCTCCCAGTTACAGACACCAGGCAGCCTGTTCCCTATCAGAGGGGGATTAACCCTCTCGCCCACCTCCTCCCAGTTACAGACACCGGGCTGCCTGTTCCCTATCAGAGGGGGATTAACCCTCTCGCCCACCTCCTCCCAGTTACAGACACCAGGCAGCCTGTTCCCTATCGGAGGGGATTAACCCTCTCACCCACCTCCTCCCAGTTACAGACAGCGAGCAGCCTGTCCCCTATCGGAGGGGATTAACCCTCTCACCCACCTCCTCCCAGTTACAGACACTGGGCAGCCTGTCCCCTATCGGAGGGGATTAACCCTCTCACCCAACTCCTCCCAGTTGCAGTCAGGAAGCTTGAAAAATCACACCAGACAGTAGAAATTATATTTTTAATCGACATAAATGCAGATATCGTATATACAAAGAGCTGAGAACTGGAGTTACTCAGCGTAAATGTTCCATTGCAGATTAAGCTGAGGCAAAGGGGGCCCATTAGTCAGAGCTGGGATCACCATAAGGATGCCATACTGAACTCGGCCTAGTCAGGAATAGTCAGGGAACGTCAGAGACAGTCAGTGACAGTGAGCGACAGTCAGAGAAGTCAGAGACAGTGAGAGACAGTGAGAGACAGTGAGGGACAGTCAGGGACAGTGAGCGACAGTCAGAGAAGTCAGAGACAGTGAGAGACAGTGAGAGACAGTCAGGGACAGTGGGCGACAGTCAGGGACAGTCAGAGACAGTCAGGGACAGTGAGAGACAGTGAGAGACAGTGAGGGACAGTCAGGGACAGTGAGCGACAGTCAGAGAAGTCAGAGACAGTGAGAGACAGTCAGGGACAGTCAGCAACAGCCAGGGACAGTCAGAGACAGTGCGAGACAATCATGGACAGTCAGGGACAGTGAGAGACAGTGAGAGACAGTGAGGGACAGTGAGGGACAGTGAGAGACAGTCAGGGACAGTGAGAGACAGTCAGGGACAGTGAGAGACAGTGAGATACAGTGAGAGACAGTGAGGGACAGTGAGGGACAGTGAGGGACAGTGAGAGACAGTGAGATACAGTGAGAGACAGTCAGGGACAGTCAGGGACAGTGAGAGATGGTCTGGGACAGTCAGAGACAGTCAGAGACCGTTAGGGACAGTGAGAGACGGTCCGGGACAGTCAGGTGCAGTGAGAGACAGTCAGGGACAGTCAGGGACAGCGAGAGACAGTGAGAGACAGTCAGGGGCATTCAGGGACAGTGGGAGACAGTCAGGGGCAGTGAGGGACAGTCAGGGACAGTCAGAGACAGTCAGAGACAGTCATGGACAGTGAGAGACAGTGAGAGACAGTGAGAGACAGTCAGAGACAGTCATGGACAGTGAGAGACAGTGAGAGACAGTGAGAGACAGTCAGAGACAGTCATGGACAGTCATGGACAGTCAGAGACAGTGAGAGACAGTCCGGGGCAGTCAGAGACAGTCAGAGACCGTTAGGGACAGTGAGAGACAGTTAGGGACAGTCAGGGACAGTGAGAGACAGTTAGGGACAGTCAGGGACAGCGAGAGACAGTCAGGGACAGTGAGAGATAGTGAGAGACAGTGAGAGACAGTCAGGGGCATTCAGGGACATTGAGAGACAGTCAGGGACAGTGAGAGACAGTCAGGGACAGTCAGGGACAGTGAGAGACAGTCAGGGACAGCGAGAGACAGTCAGGGACAGTGAGAGACAGTTAGAGACAGTCAGAGACATTCAAAGACAGTGAGAGACAGTGAGAGACAGTGAGGGACAGTGAGGGACAGTCAGGGACAGTCAGAGACAGTCAGGGACAGTGAGAGACAGTCAGAGACAGTCAGGGACAGTGCGAGACCGTCAGGGACAGTGTGAGACAGTGAGAGACAGTCAGGAACAGTCAGAGACAGTCAGGGACAGTGAGAGACAGTCAGAGACAGTCAGGGACAGTGAGAGATAGTGAGAGACAGTCAGGGACAGTGAGAGACAGTCAGGGACAGTGAGAGACAGTGAGAGACAGTCAGGGACAGTGAGAGACAGTCAGGGACAGTGAGAGACAGTGAGGGACAGTCAGGGACAGTCAGAGACAGTGAGAGACAGTGAGAGACAGTCAGGGACAGTGAGAGACAGTGAGAGACAGTGAGAGACAGTCAGGGACAGTCAGGGACAGTCAGAGACAGTGAGAGACGGTCAGAAACAGTCAGAGACAGTCAGGGACAGTGAGAGACAGTCAGAGACAGCCAGAGACAGCCAGAGACAGCGAGAGACAGCGAGAGACAGTGAGAGACAGTCAGAGACAGTCAGAGACAGTCAGGGACAGTCAGGGACAGTCAGAGACAGCCAGAGACAGCGAGAGACAGTCAGGGACAGTGAGAGACAGTGAGAGACAGTGAGAGACAGTGAGAGACAGTCAGGGACAGTCAGGGACAGTCAGAGACAGCCAGAGACAGTCAGGGACAGTGAGAGACAGTGAGAGACAGTCAGGGACAGTGAGAGACAGTGAGAGACAGTCAGAGACAGTGAGGGACAGTCAGAGACAGTCAGGGACAGTGAGAGACACTCAGGGACAGTCAGTGACAGTCAGGGACAGTGAGAGACATTCAGGGACAGTGAGGGACAGTGAGAGACAGTGAGAGACAGTGAGAGACAGTCAGAGTCAGTTAGAGACAGTCAGGGACAGTAAGAGACAGTGAGGTACATTCAGAGACAGTGAGAGACATTGAGAGACAGTCAGAGACAGAGACAGTCAGAGACAGTCTGGGACAGTCAGAGACAGTAAGAGACACTCAGGGACAGTCAGGGACAGTCAAGGACAGTCATGGACAGCGAGAGACAGTCAGGGACAGTCAGGGACAGCGTGAGACAGTGAGAGACACTCAGGGACAGTCAGAGACAGTGAGAGACAGTCAGGGACAGTCCAGGACAGTCAGAGAACGTCAGGGGTAGTCAGGGACAGTCAGAGACAGTCCGCGACAGTGAGCGACAGTGAGCGACAGTGAGAGACAGCGAGAGAGAGTCAGGGACAGTCTGGGACAGTCTGGGACAGTCAGGGACAGTCTGGGACAGTCTGGGACAGTCAGGGACAGTTAGGCTCAGTCCGGGACAGTCAGAGAACATCAGGGGTAGTCAGGGACAGTCAGGGACAGTCAGAGACAGTCAGAGACAGTCAGAGACAGTCAGAGAACATCAGGGACAGTCAGGGACAGTCAGGGACAGTCAAGGACAGTGAGAGACACTCAGGGACAGTCAGGGACAGTGAGAGACACTCAGGGACAGTCAGGGACAGTGAGAGACAGTCAGGGACAGTGAGAGACAGTCAGGGACAGTCAGGGACAGTCAGGGACAGTCAGGGACAGTCAAGGACAGTGAGAGACAGTCAGGGACAGTCAGGGACAGTGAGAGACACTCAGGGACAGTCAGAGACAGTCAGGGACAGTCAGGGACAGTGTGAGACAGTGAGAGACACTCAGGGACAGTCAGGGACAGTGAGAGACACTCAGGGACAGTCAGGGACAGTGAGAGACACTCAGGGACAGTCAAGGACAGTGAGAGACACTCAGGGACAGTCAGGGACAGTCAGGGACAGTCAGGGACAGTGAGAGACACTCAGGGACAGTCAGGGACAGTGAGAGACACTCAGAGACAGTCAGGGACAGTCAGGGACAGTCAAGGACAGTGAGAGACAGTCAGGGACAGTCAGGGACAGTGAGAGACACTCAGGGACAGTCAGAGACAGTCAGGGACACTCAGGGACAGTCAGGGACAGTGAGAGACACTCAGAGACAGTCAGGGACAGTCAGGGACAGTGAGAGACACTCAGGGACAGTCAGGGACAGTGAGAGACACTCAGAGACACTCAGGGACAGTCAGGGACAGTGAGAGACACTCAGAGACAGTCAGGGACAGTCAGGGACAGTCAAGGACAGTCAGGGACAGTGAGTAACAGTGAGTGACAGTGAGGGACAGTCAGGGACAGTGAGAGACACTCAGGGACAGTCAGGGACAGTGAGAGACACTCAGGGACAGTGAGAGACACTCAGGGACAGTCAGGGACAGTGAGAGACACTCAGGGACAGTGAGAGACAGTGAGAGACACTCAGGGACAGTCAGGGACAGTGAGAGACAGTCAGGGACAGTCAGAGACAGTCAGGATCAGTCCGGGACAGTCAGAGAACATCAGGGGTAGTCAGGGACAGTCAGAGACAGTCCGCAACAGTGAGAGACAGTGAGAGACAGCGAGAGAGAGTCAGGGACAGTCAGGGACAGTCAGAGACAGTCCAGGACAGTCAGAGACAGTCAGGGACAGTGAGCGACAGTGAGGGACAGTCTTGGAGAGTCAGAGACAGTCTGGGACAGTCAGGGACAGTGAGCGACAGTGAGGGACAGTCTGGGACAGTCAGGGACAGTCAGAGACAGTCTGGGACAGTCAGGGACAGTCAGGGACAGTCAGAGACAGTCTGGGACAGTCAGGGACAGTCAGGGACAGTCAGAGACAGTTAGGGACAGTCAGAGACAGTCAGGGACAGTCCGGGACAGTCAGAGACAGTTAGGGACAGTCAGAGACAGTCAGGGACAGTCAGGGACAGTCAGAGACAGTCAGAGACAGCCAGAGACAGTCAGGGACAGTCAGAGACAGTCAGGGACAGTCCGGGACAGTCAGAGACAGTCAGAGACAGTCAGAGACAGTCCGGGACAGTCAGAGACAGTCAGAGACAGTCAGAGACAGTCAGAGACAGTCAGGGACAGTCAGAGACAGTCAGAGACAGTCAGAGACAGTCCGGGACAGTCAGAGACAGTCAGAGACAGTCAGAGACAGTCAGGGACAGTCAGAGACAGTCAGAGACAGTCCGGGACAGTCAGAGACAGTCAGAGACAGTCCGGGACAGTCAGAGACAGTCAGAGACAGTCCAGGACAGTCAGAGACAGTTAGGGACAGTCCAGGACAGTCAGGGACAGTCAGAGACAGTCAGAGACAGTCCGGGACAGTCCGGGACAGTCAGAGACAGTCAGAGACAGTCAGAGACAGTCCGGGACAGTCAGAGACAGTCAGAGACAGTCCAGGACAGTCAGAGACAGTTAGGGACAGTCCAGGACAGTCAGGGACAGTCAGAGACAGTCCGGGACAGTCAGAGACAGTTAGGCTCAGTCCGGGACAGTCAGAGGCAGTCCGGGACAGTCCAGGACAGTCAGAGACAGTCCGGGACAGTCAGAGACAGTCCGGGACAGTCAGAGACAGTCAGGCTCAGTCCGGGACAGTCAGAGAACGTCAGGGACAGTCTGGGACAGTCAGGGACAGTCACGCTCAGTCCGGGACAGTCAGGGACAGTCTGGTATAACCTGAGACAGTCAAACCGACTGGGTAAAATGGAACGAGAGGTGAAAGGTCAGCGTGCGACTCACTGTCCCCACCCAGTCCGCCCTCAGAGAGAGGGAGCCCATCACCCCTTCCGTCCGTGGCATGGCATTTAATCCCAGGTGCCCAAGAGGGGTGAATGGTCAACCAGCTCGCTGGCTGCCCGGTCTCCATACTGCGTCCTTCCAAGGGGCAGCGGATTTATTCAGCCCTCATGCTCCCCCCGCCTCCGGCCCCCGGGAGAATCTTCCTGTAACGAGTCCGCCATTAACCGCGGGCGATCAGTTTCCATTCTGGGAGGCTGGAGCCGGGGGTGGGCCGAGGGACGGGGCAGGGGGCGAGGGGGGTGCAGAGGGGGAGGTGACAGGGAGCCACTGGCGTCGAGGTATGTCGGATTGAAACTGGCGCTGGCCCCGGAGTCTGGATTCAGTCCTGGTTCCTCGGGTTTCTGCTCCCTGCCCACTTTGGGCCGCACAGGCACCGCCGGTAAACATTAAACCTCCCTGCAGAGAGATGGAAGAAAAATTGTCCGAGATATGGGTTGACAATCCTGAGAAATATAAAAACATAAGATGTAGGAGCAGGAGTCGACCATTTGGCCCCTCGAGCCTGCTCCGCCATTCAATAAGATCATGGCTGATCTGATCTTGGGCTCAGCTCCACTTCCCTGCCCGCTCCCCATAACCCTCGACTCCGTTATCGTTCAAACATCTATCTATCTCCACCTTAAATATATTCAGTGACCCACCTCCACCGCTCTCTGGGGAAGAGAATTCCAGAGATTCACCACCCTCAGAGAAGAAATTCCTCCTCATTTCCGATTTAAATGGGTGCCCCCTTATTCCGAAATTATGCCCCCTAGTTCTAGATTTCCCCACGAGGGGAAACATCCTCTCTGCATCTACCCTGTCAAGCCCCCTCAGAATCTTATGTTTCAATAAGATCCCCTCTCATTCTTCTAAACTCCAATGAGTATAGGCCCAACCTGCTCAACCTTTCCTCATAAGTCAACCCTTTAATCTCCGGAATCAACCACGTGAGTCATCTCTGAACTTCCTCCAATGCAAGTATATCCTTCCTTAAATAAGGAGACCAAAACTGTACGCAGTACTCCAGGTGTGGTCTCACCAATACCCTGTACAGCTGTAACAGGACTTCTCTGGTTTTATACTCCAATCCCTTCATCTCCGGCAGCAAAAGTGCTCAGTATTATGTCCGTGTATGATTGAGACACGGACAGCAGGAGTTGAACAAAACAAGTCTTTACTGAAAGGAGTCAATCGGGAAACTGGAACTACAGAGGCTTACTAGCGCCTTTTATACAGGGGTGGTCACTGCCGGTACTGCAGTCTGAGACCAGTTATTCTCTTAAAGGTACATACACAACAATTCCTCCCCTTTTAGATAAACAGTACATAACATTCATTTAACAACTAAATGATAACTAATTACAATCACAATTACGGTTGCTAGATACATTGGTTAAGTTTAAGCAATTATAAGTTCAGTCTTTGAGGAGGCTTCCTGATTCTATCTGGATAACGCCTCTTTGGGGTATCAGGTTCCTCTGGCAAGGTTGAGTCGGGATCAATGTCGTTGTTTGGTTCATCTGCTTCCAATATCACCGATTCTGTGGTAGCTGCAATTGGTACGTCGATTTCATTACCAGGTGTATCAGATTGTGGTGTAGATTTGACGTTTTCCAGTGACTCTAGAATCTGGTCAGCATGGCGTCTTACAATGCTCTCTCCAACGTCCACGGTATACATGAGAGGTCCTTGCTGTGTACAAATCGTTCCTGGCTGCCATTTCTCAGTGCGGTAGTCCCGGGCCAAAACTGGTTGACCTATCTTAAAACTCCTGGTCGGCCTTTCATTCATATTCTGAAACTGCCTGTTCTCCAGATCTCTTCGGATGTTTGGCTTAACCAAATCCAAGCGGCATCGTAGTCTTCGATTGAAGAACATCATGGCTGGAGTCTGGTTGGTAACCGCATGTGTCGCATTCCGGTAGGCAAACAAGAAGTTGTCCACCTTGTGTTGTAGGGGTATATCTTCATTACACATTGCCTTGATAGCCTTCTTGAATGTTTGAACAAACCTCTCGGCCAATCCATTAGTGGCTGGATGATATGGGGCAGATGTGTAATGCTTAACACCATTGTTCTTTAAGAACCTCTGGAACTCTTCAGACACAAACTGTGGTCCATTGTCAGAGCAAATCTGTTCAGGCAGCCCATTCCTGGCGAATATGGTTCGTAAAACTGTGATAGTTTTTTCCGTGGTGGTTGAGGACATTTTTATTACCTCTGGCCACTTTGAATGTGCATCCACTGCAATTAAAAACATCGAGTCCATGAAGGGACCAGCAAAATCAATGTGCACCCTTTGCCATGGAGATGAGGGCCACTCCCACGGATGTAGAGGAGCTTGTGGTGGGGCGTTTTGGACCTTCTGGCATCCTGCACAGCTCTTGGTCATCTCTTCGATTTCTCTATCGATTCCCGGCCACCACACAAACGCTCTGGCTAAGTTCTTCATTTTTACCCCACCCAGATGACCCTCATGAAGCTCATTGAGCACTCTATCTGTCAACTTAGGTGGAATTACTACTCTGGATCCACACATCAAGGTTCCTCTGCACACTGACAGCTGTTCTCTTCTCGGCGAGAATGCTGGCAGCAGTGGTTCGCCATGTGCTGGCCATCCCTTCACCGTTAAATCATAGACCCGGGATAGTGTCGGGTCATTTCGTGTTTCCTTTTCTATGTTTGCATTCGTCACAGGGAGACATTCGACTATGGTCGAGTGGAATAACTCCATTGGATCCACTGCAAGGTCTTCTTCTTCCACCGTCGGCAACGGTAGGCGTGACAATCCATCAGCATTCCCATGCTGTTTAGTTCCTTTGTACTCGATGTCATACTGGTGTGCCCCTAGGAAAAGGGACCACCTCTGTAGCCGTTGTGCTGTCATTATCGGGACGCCCTTCTGAGGGTTGAAAATGGAGACAAGAGGTTGATGATCGATTAGTAGAGTAAATTTTTGACCGCGCAGTTAGTGATTGAACTTCTTCACCCCCCACACTAGGCTGAGGGCCTCTCTGTCAATCTGGGCGTAGTTACGCTCGGCAGAAGTTAACGAGCGTGACGCAAAAGCTATCGGCCTCTCTAAACCATCAAGGAATTAATGTGACAGTACCGCCCCAATGCCGTAGGGAGACGCATCACACGCCAGTCTGATCGGCAGTGCTGGGTTGTAGTGAGCCAATACTTCTCTTGAAGTGATTAAGTCCTTACTCTTCTGAAAGGCCCGCTTACAGTCATCGCTCCATTTCCATGCTACTCCCGTTCGTAGCAGGGCATTCAGTGGGTGCAGAATTGTCGACAAATTCAGCAAAAACTTATGGTAGTAATTCACCAATCCGAGGAATGACCTCAGTTGCGACACATTTTCAGGCGCTGGGGCCTTAACAACCGCTTCAATTTTGTCAGGGGACTTATGTAACCCCTCTTCATCAATCACGTGGCCACAATACGATATCTGTTTCTTAAAAAACTCGCACTTGGGGCGGTTAGCTCGTAGCCCATGTTCCCGTAGTCTAGTGAGCACCTGTTCTAGGTTGTTAAGGTGTTCACTGTCATCTTCACCTGTCACAAGGATGTCGTCCAAGTAACACTGAGTCCCCGGAATCCCTTGCAGGACTTGTTCCATCGTTCTTTGCCATATCGCCAGAGCCGATGCTACTCCGAATACCAATCGATGATACTGGTAAAGACCTTTGTGAGTGTTTATCGTGAGATACTTCCTAGAGGATTCTTCAACCTCCATCTGCAAATATGCTTGTGCTAGGTCAATTTTTGTAAAACGCTTCCCTCCAGACAGTGAGGCGAAGATGTCTTCTATCCTTGGAAGAGGATATTGTACTGTGTGAAGGACTGGGTTCACCGTCACCTTGAAATCCCCACAGATGCGAACCTTCCTTGGCTCCTCAGACTTATTGCTTAACGTTTTCTTCATGACAGGAACGATGGGTGTCGCCCACTCGCTCCAGTCGACCTTAGACAACACGCCTGCCTTCTCCAGATTCTCCAGCTCTGCCTCGACGGCTGGGCGAATTGCATATGGTACCGGTCTTGCTTTGAAAAACTTGAGAATTGCATTCTCTTCTATTTTTATCGAGGCGGTTACGCCTTTAAGAGTGCCCAGTTCTTGTTGAAATACCTCTTTGGCTTTAGCTAAGATTGTTGACAATCGTCCAGGAGTGACGTCTTCATCTTTTTTACCGTCCACCGTCATTGCATGAATGGAGTGCCAATCTAAGCTTATCTTCCTGATCCATTCACGTCCCAATAACGGTGGTCCACCATTTTGCAGTATGTAGAGATATAATTTCCGTATTTTCTTGCCGTTGTATTCGACAGGCACCCTTATTTTTCCTCTGGGGTATAATTTTTGCCCCGTATACGTCATCAAGACGGTGGATGTCTCTCTCAAGGGTATGTGTGAGAATAGCCGCTCGTAGTCTCGTCGATTCATGACGGTTAGCGCTGATCCTGTATCCAATTCCATTTTAACTTGGGGCCCTGCTGTCGTGAGGGTGACCCAAATGGTTCGGTTATCCTCTTTTGCGATTACATTGTGAAGTTTGAGACAGCTTAGTCTCCTGTTCCCGGATTCACTATCGCTCATCTGGTCTTCGGAACTACTGTCCGTCATCTTTTGTACTTTCTTGTACGGTTCCTTAGAAGCCTTTTTGTTGTCGCTGGTCTTCTTCCCAGACCTGCAAACTCGTGCAATGTGTCCCATCTTTCCGCATTGCCTGCATATTTTGTCCTTGGACCAGCAGTCCTTCTGGTTATGGTTAGTTCTGCCGCAGCGATAACATTTTGCAAATCCCCGTGTCATTTTGTGGGTGCCGTATTCCTGTGGCTTTTGTTGAATTTCCGCAGCTCCCCTGGCTGCTGCTTCGTATGATACTGCCACGCTGAAAGCCTTATCTAGCGTCAGCTCTTTCTCTGAGAGTAACTTCTTCTGTGTTCCTTCACTCAGGAGTCCACAGACAAATTTGTCCCGTAGTGTATCTGCCAGTCCTGCTCCGAACTGGCAGTGCTTTGATAGCTTGCATAGTTCCGTAAGGTACTCAGCATTGCTCTCATCTTTATGCTGAGTTCTCCTGTGGAATTTAAATCTTTCAGCTATCAACAGCGGTGCAGGGTTTAGGTGTTCCTGTAGGACAGCAACAATTTCGTTAAAACTCTTCGCCTTCGGTTTGGCTGGAGTAATCAGGTCCCGCAATAGGCCGTTCGTTCTAGCGCCCATTAAGTTTAGTAATACCGATGCCTTTTTCTCATCGGCTATTTCGTTTGCCTCGCAATATACCTCGACTCTTTCCACATACGTGGTCCAGTCCTCTATTGTATTATCAAAGGCAGTGATACAGCCAGTCTTCGGCATCTTGAAAATCTAAAATGGCGCCTCCCGCGCTTTGCCTTCTTCCCCGATTTAACAAAATGGCGCCTCCCGTGCTTTGCCTTCTTCCCCCGCTGATTAAGATGGCGCCTCCCGCGCTTTTGCCTTCTTCCCCGCTGTTGCTAGCGCTGCTTTCCGCGGTTTCCGTTGCAAGCTGCAGCTCCTCGCGGTTTCCTGCGCGTTTAATATTTCTTTTTTTTATTATTTTCCCGTCGTGGAACAACCCTGTGGGACTCTTGCCTCCCTCTTCTCGGGTCTATACGCAGCCCGGCTTCGTAGCACCGGCCGCGCCCTGTGTGCTCCACCCTCTCTCTCTCCTCTTCCCGACAACGCTGCTCGGCCCCGTTGCAAGCCACCCGCTCGAGTTCGCGACCGCCGCAGCCCAGGAAGGATCAGTGTACTACCTGCCACCAGCCCGATTAGCTGAAGCACCGTCGACAGGAACCAAGCCCCGCTTTCGACAGCTTCTCCAGCAATCTTCAACTCCGCTAACACAGGGGCGGATGCCCACGGTCGACGCCCGTTTCTACTGCTTCTTTCTTCCTTCTGGCCTCGACCTCTGCTCACTTCGCTTCAGGAATGGATCCCAGGAGGTGGTGCAGACTGTAGGTAAGTTCGTATCTGCTCGTCGCCAGTATTATGTCCGTGTATGATTGAGACCCGGACAGCAGGAGTTGAACAAAACAAGTCTTTACTGAAAGGAGTCAATCAGGAAACTGAAACTACAGAGGCTTACTAGCGCCTTTTATACAGGGGTGGTCACTGCCGGTACTGCAGTCTGAGACCAATTATTCTCTTAAAGGTACATACACAACACTCAGATAATCTGTTTTTAGGGATGTTGGGTGAGGGATAAATATTGGCACTGGGGAGGTGGCCATTTATCCCACTTGAGCCTGTTACACAGGAACAGAAGGAAGCCATTCAGCTCCTCGAGCCTGTTGCACAAGAACAGGAGGAGTCCATTCAGCCCCTCGAGCCTGTTACATAGGAACAGGAGGTGGCCATTCAGCCCCTCGAGCCTGTTACACAGGAACAGGAGGAGGCCATTCAGCCCCTCAAGCCTGTTACATAGGAACAGGAGGTGGCCATTCAGCCTCTCGAGCCTTTTACACAGGAACAGGAGGAAGCCATTCAGCCTCTCGAGCCTGTTACACAGGAACAGGAAGAGGCCATTCAGCCCCTTGATCCTGTTACACAGGAACAGGAGGAGGCCATTCAGCCCTTCGAGCCTGTTAGGCAGGAACAGGAGGAGGCCATTCAGACCCTCGAGCCTGCTCCGCCATTCAATGCGATCATGGCTGATCATCCAAATTCAGTACCCTGTCCCTGCTTTCTCCCCATATCCCTTGATCCCTTTAACCTTAAGAAATATATCTAAATCCTTCTTGAATATATTTAATGAATTGGCCTCAACTGCCTTCTGTGGTAGAGAATTCCACAGGTTCACCACTCTCTGGGTGAAGAAATTCCTCCTCATCTCAGTCCTAAATGGCTTACCCCTTATCCTTAGACTGTGACCCCTGGTTCTGGACTCCCCAACCATCGGGAACATCCTTCCTGCATCTAGTCTGTCTAGTCCTGTTAGAAATTTATAAGTTTCAATGAGATCCCCTCTCATTCTTCTAAACTCTAGCGAATACAAGCCCAATCGACACAATCTCTCCTCATACGTCATTCCTGCCATCCCAGGTATCAGCCTGGTGAATCTTCGCTGCACTCCCTCCATGGCAAGAACATCCTTCCTCAGATAAGGCGACCAAAACTGCACACAATACTCAAGGTGTGGTCTCACCAACGCCCTGTACAACTGCAGCAAGACATCCTTGTTCCTGTACTCAAATCCTCTCGCTACGAAGGCCAACATACCATTTGCCTTCTTAACCGCCTGCTGCACCTGCATGCTTACCTTCAGCGACTGGTGCACAAGGACACCCAGGTCTCGTTGCACTTCCCCTTCTCCCAATCAATTGCCGTTCAGATAATAATCTGCCTTCCTGTTTTTGCCACCAAAGTGGATAACCTCACATTTATCCACATTATACTGCATCTGCCATGCATCTGCCCAATCACCCAACCTGTCCAAATCATACTGGAGTTTCTCTGCATCCTCCTCACAGCACACATGCCCACTCAGCTTTGTGTCATCTGCAAACTTGGACTGAGATGAGGTGAAACTTCTTCACTCAGAGGGTGGTGAATCTTTGGACTTCTATAAGAACATAAGAAATAGGAGCAGGAGTAGGCCAATCGGCCCCTCGAGCCTGCTCCGCCATTCAATAAGATCATGGCTGATCTGATCCTAACCGCCAATCCACTATCACAGAACTATCGCCTGAATCTAACAGAATTAGACACACGAAATAGGAGCAGGATCAGGCTACACGGCCCCTGGGCCCGCTCCGCTACCCACAGGGCCATGTCCGATCCGAACCTAGACTCATGTCCAAATTCCTGCCCGCTCCCCGTAACCCTTAATTCCCTTTACTTCTAGGAAACTGTCTATTTCTGTTTTAAATTTATGTAATGATGTAGCTTCTACAGCTTTTTGGGGCAGCATATTCCATGGACCTACCACCCTCTGAGTGAAGTAGTTCCTCCTCATCTCAGTTTTGAAAGAGCAGCCCCTTATTCTAAGACTATGCCCCCTAGTTCTAGTTTCACCCATCATCTGGAACATCCTCCCCGCATCCACCCGATCCAGCCCCTTCACAATCTTATATGTTTCAATAAGATCGCCTCTCATTCTTCAGAACTCCAATGAGTAGAGTCCCAGAGGGCTGTGGAGGCTCAGTCGTTGAGTATATTCAAGACAGAGATCGATAGATTTTTGATCATTAAGGGAATCAAGGGATGTGGAGATAGTGCAGGAAAGTGGAGATGAGGTAGAAGATCGGCCATGATCTCATTGAAAGGCGGAGCAGGCTCGAGGGGCCAAAGGGCCGACTCCTGCTCCTATTTCTTATTGACAGGGATCAGGAGCAGGAACCCGGGCCCATTTAACCCCTCGGCCTTGGGAGTGTTTGATGGGACGGTGTAGAGGGAGCTTTACTCTGTATCTAACGCCGTGCTGTACCTGCCCTTGGAGTGTTTGATGGGACAGTGTAGAGGGAGCTTTACTCTGTAACTAACCCGTGCTGTACCTGCCCTTGGAGTGTTTGATGGGACAGTGTAGAGGGAGCTTTACTCTGTATCTAACCCGTGCTGTACCTGCCCTGGGAGTGTTTGAAGGGACAGTGTAGAGGGAGCTTTACTCTGTATGTAACCCGTGCTGTACCTGCCCTGGGAGTGTTTGATGGGACAGTGTAGAGGGAGCTTTACTCTGTATGTAACCCGTGCTGTACCTGCCCTGGGAGTGTTTGATGGGGCAGTGTAGAGGGAGTTTACTCTGTATCTAACCCGTGCTGTACCTGCCCTGGGAGTGTTTGATGGGACAGTGTAGAGGGAGATTTAATCTGTATCTAACCCGTACTGTACCTGCCTTGGGAGTGTTTGATGGGGCAGTGTAGAGGGAGCTTTACTCTGTATCTAACCTCCTGTTGTACCTGCCCTGGGAGTGTTTGATGGGGCAGTGTAGAGGGAGATTTAATCTGTATCTAACCCTGTGCTGTACCTGCCCTGGGAGTGTTTGATGGGGCAGTGTAGAGGGAGCTTTACTCTGTATCGAAACCGTGCTGTACCTGCCCTGGGAGTGTTTGATGGGACAGTGTAGAGGGAGCTTTACTCTGTATCTAACCCTGTGCTGTACCTGCCCTGGGAGTGTTTGATGGGACATTGTCGAGGGAGCTTTACTCTGTATCTAAACCGTGCTGTACCTGCCCTGGGAGTGTTTGAAGGGACAGTGTAGAGGGAATTTACTCTGTATCTAACCCCATGCTGTACCTGTCCTGGGAATGTTTGATGGGGCAGTGTAGAGGGAGATTTACTCTGTACCTAACCCGTGCTGTACCTGCCCTGGGCGTGTTTGATGGGACAGTGCAGAGGGAGCTTTACTCTGTATCTAAACCATGCTGTACCTGCCCTGGGAGTGTTTGATGGGTCAGTGTAGAGGGAGCTTTACTCTGTATCTAACCCGTGCTGTACCTGCCCTGGGAGTGTTTGATGGGACAGTGTAGAGGGAGCTTTACTCTGTATCTAACCCATGCTGTACCTGCCCTGGGAATGTTTGATGGGACAGTGTAGAGGGAGCTTTACTCTGTATCTAACCGTGCTGTACCTGCCCTGGGAGTGTTTGATGGGACATTATAGAGGGAGCTTTACTCTGTATCTAACTCGTGCTGTACCTGCCCTGGGAGTGTTTGATGGGACAGTGTAGAGGGAGCTTTACTCTGTATCTAACCCGTGCTGTACCTGCCCTGGGAGTGTTTGATGGGACATTATAGAGGGAGCTTTACTCTGTATCTAACCCGTGCTGTACCTGCCCTGGGAGTGTTTGATGGGACAGTGTCGAGGGAGCTTTACTCTGTATCTAACCCGCGCTTTACCTGCCCTGGGAGTGTTTGATGGGACAGTGGAGAGGGAGCTTTACTCTCTATCTAACCCGTGCTGTACCTGCCCTGGGAGTGTCAATGGGACAGTGTAGAGCGAGCTTTACTCTGTATCTAACCCGTGCTGTACCTGCCCTGGGAGTGTCTGATGGGACAGTGTAACGGGAGCTTTTCTCTGTATCTAACCCGTGCTGTACCTGCCCTGGGAGTGTCTGATGGGACAGTGTAAAGGGAGCTTTACTCTGTATCTAACCCAGGCTGTACCTGCCCTGGGAGTGTTTGATGGGAAAGTGTAGAGGGAGCTTTACTCTGTATCTAACCCGTGCTGTACCTGCCCTGGGATTGTTTGATGGGAAAGTGTAGAGGGAGCTTTACTCTGTATCTAACCCGTGCTGTACCTGCCACGGGAGTGTTTGATGGGACAGTGTAGAGGGAACTTTACTCTGTATCTAACCCGTGCTGCAACTGCCCTGGGAGTGTTTGATTGGACAGTGTAGACGGAGCTTTACTCTGTATCTAACCCGTGCTGTACCTGCCCTGGGAGTGTTTGATGGGACAGTGTAGAGGGAGCTTTACTCTGTATCTCACCCGTGCTGTACCTGCCCTGGGTGTGTTTGATGGGGCAGTGTAGAGGGAGATTTACTCTGTATCTAAGCCGTGCTGTACCTGCCCTGGGCGTGTTTGATGGGACAGTGTAGAGGGAGCTTTACTCTGTATCTAACCCGTGCTGTACCTGCCCTGGGAGTGTTTGATGGGGCAGTGTAGAGGGAGCTTTACTCTGTATCTAACCCATGCTGTACCTGCCCTGGGAGTGCTGGATGGGTCAGTGTAGAGGGAGCTTTACTCTGTATCTAACCCGTGCTGTACCTGCCCTGGGAGTGTTTGATGGGACAGTGTAGAGGGAGCTTTACTCTGTATCTAACCCTTGCTGTACCTGCCCTGGGAGTGTTTGATGGGACAGTGTAGAGGGAGCTTTACTCTGTATCTAACCCGTGCTGTACCTGTCCTGGGAGTGTTTGATGGGACATTATAGAGGGAGCTTTACTCTGTATCTATCCCGTGCTGTACCTGCCCTGGGAGTGTTTGATGGGACAGTGTAGAGGGAGCATTACTCTGTATCTAACCCGCGCTTTACCTGCCCTGGGAGTGTTTGATGGGACAGTGCAGAGGGAGCTTTACTCTCTATCTAACCTGTGCTGCACCTGCCCTGGGAGTGTCAATGGGACAGTGTAGAGGGAGCTTTTCTCTGTATCTAACCCGTGCTGTACCTGCCCTGGGAGTGTCTGATGGGACAGTGTAAAGGGAGCTTTACTCTGTATCTAACCCGTGCTGTACCTGCCCTGGGAGTGTTTGATGGGACAGTGTAGAGGGAGCTTTACTCTGCATCTAACTCGTGCTGTACCGGCCCTGGGAGTGTTTGATGGGACAGTGTAGAGGGAGATTTACTCTGTATCTAACCCGTGGTGTACATGAACTGGGAGTGTTTGATGGGACAGTGTAGCAGGAGATTTACTCTGTATCTAACCCATGCTGTACCTGCCCTGGGAGTGTTTGATGGGAAAGTGTAGAGGGAGCTTTACTCTGTATCTAACCCGTGCTGTACCTGCCCTGGGATTGTTTGATGGGAAAGTGTAGAGGGAGCTTTACTGTGTATCTAACCCGTGTTGTACCTGCCATGGGAGTGATTGATGGGACAGTGTAGAGGGAACTTTACTCTGTATCTAACCCGTGCTGCAACTGCCCTGGGAGTGTTTGATGGGACAGTGTAGACGGAGCTTTACTCTGTATCTAACCCGTGCTGTACCTGCCCTGGGAGTGTTTGATGGGACAGTGTAGAGGGAGATTTACTCTGTATCTCACCCGTGCTGTACCTGCCCTGGGTGTGTTTGATGGGACATTGTCGAGGGAGCTTTACTCTGAATCTAACCCGTGCTGTACCTGCCCTCGGAGTGTTTGATGGGACAGTGTAGAGGGAGCTTTACTCTGTATCTAACCCGTGCTGTACCTGCCCTGGGAGTCTTTGATGGGACATTGTCGAGGGAGCTTTACTCTGTATCTAACCCGTGCTGTACCTGCCCTGGGCGTGTTTGATGGGACAGCGTAGAGGGAGCTTTACTCTGTATCTAACCCGTGCTGTACCTGCCCTGGGAGTCTTTGATGGGACATTGTCGAGGGAGCTTTACTCTGTATCTAACCCGTGCTGTACCTGCCCTCGGAGTGTTTGATGGGACAGTGTAGAGGGAGCTTTACTCTGTATCTAACCCGTGCTGTACTGCCCTGGGAGTCTTTGATGGGACATTGTCGAGGGAGCTTTACTCTGTATCTAACCCGTGCTGTACCTGCCCTGGGCGTGTTTGATGGGACAGCGTAGAGGGAGCATTACTCTGTATCTAACCCGTGCTGTACCTGCCCTGGGAGTCTTTGATGGGACATTGTCGAGGGAGCTTTACTCTGTATCTAACCCGTGCTGTACCTGCCCTGGGCGTGTTTGATGGGACAGCGTAGAGGGAGCTTTACTCTGTATCTAACCCGTGCTGTACCTGCCCTGGGAGTCTTTGATGGGACATTGTCGAGGGAGCTTTACTCTGTATCTAACCCGTGCTGTACCTGCCCTGGGAGTGTTTGATGGGACAGTGTAGAGGGAGCTTTACTCTGTATCTAACCCATGCTGTACCTGCCGTGGGAGTGTTTGATGGGACAGTGTAGAGGGAGCTTTACTCTGTATCTAACCCGTGTTGTACCTGCCCTGGGAGTGTTTGATCGGACTGTGTATCGGGAGCTTTACTCTGTATCTAACCCGTGCTGTACCTGCCGTGGGAGTGTTTGATGGGACAGTGTAGAGGGAGCTTTACTCTGTATCTAACCCGTGCTGTACCTGCCTTGGGAGTGTTTGATGGGACAGTGTAGAGGGAGCTTTACTCTGTATCTAACCCGTGCTGTACCTGCCCTAGGAGTGTTTGATGGGACAGTGCAGAGGGAGCTTTACTCTGTATCTAACCCGTGCTGTACCTACCCTGGGAGTGTTGGATGGGACAGTGCAGAGGGAGATTTACTCTGTATCTAACCCGTGCTGTACCTGCCTTGGGAGTGTTTGATGGGACAGTGTAGTGTGAGCTTTACTCTCTATCTAACCCGTGCTGTACCTGCCCTGGGAGTGTTTGATGGGTCAGTGTAGAGGGAGCTTTACTCTGTATCTAACCCGTGCTGTACCTGCCCTGGGAGTGTTTGATGGGTCAGTGTAGAGGGAGCTTTACTCTGTATTTAACCCATGTTGTACCTGCCCTGGCAGTGTTTGATGGGTCAGTGTAGAGGGAGCTTTACTCTGTATCTAACCTGTGCTGTACCTGCCCTGGGAGTGTTTGATGGGGACAGTGTAGAGGGAGCTTTACTCTGTATCTAACCCGTGCTGTACCTGTCCTGGGAGTGTTTGATGGGACAGTGTAGAGGAAGCTTTACTCTGTATTGAACCCGTGCTGTACCTGCCCTGGGAGTGTTTGATGGGGCAGTGTAGAGGGAGCTTTACTCTGTATCTAACCCGTGCTGCACCTGCCCTGGGAGTGTTTGATGGGACATTGTCGAGGGAGCTTTACTCTGTATCTAACCCGTGCTGTACCTGCCCTGGGAGTGTTTGATGGGACAGTGTAGAGGGAGCTTTACTCTGTATCTAACCCGTGCTGTACCTGCCCTCGGAGTGTTTGATGGGACAGTGCAGAGGGAGCTTTACTCTGTATCTAACCCGTGCTGTACCTGCCCTAGGAGTGTTTGATGGGACAGTGCAGAGGGAGCTTTACTCTGTATCTAACCCGTGCTGTACCTGCCCTGGGAGTGTTTGATGGGACAGTGCAGAGGGAGCTTTACTCTGTATCTAACCCGTGCTGTACCTGCCTTGGGAGTGTTTGATGGGACAGTGTAGAGTGAGTTTTACTCTGTATCTAACCCGTGCTGTACCTGCCCTGGGAGTGTTTGATGGGTCAGTGTAGAGGGAGCTTTACTCTGTATCTAACCCATGTTGTACCTGCCCTGGCAGTGTTTGATGGGTCAGTGTAGAGGGAGCTTTACTCTGTATCTAACCCGTGCTGTACCTGCCCTGGGAGTGTTTGATGGGACAGTGTTGAGGGAGCTTTACTCTGTATCTAACCTGTGCTGTACCTGCCCTGGGAGTGTTTGATGGGGACAGTGTAGAGGGAGCTTTACTCTGTATCTAACCCGTGCTGTACCTGTCCTGGGAGTGTTTGATGGGACAGTGCAGAGGAAGCTTTACTCTGTATTTAACCTGTGCTGTACCTGCCCTGGGAGTGTTTGATGGGGCAGTGTAGAGGGAGCTTTACTCTGTATCTAACCCGTGCTGCACCTGCCCTGGGAGTGTTTGATGGGACATTGTCGAGGGAGCTCTACTCTGTATCTAACCCGTGCTGTACCTGCCCTGGGAGTGTTTGATGGGACAGTGTAGAGGGAGCTTTACTCTGTATCTAACCCGTGCTGTACCTGCCCTGGGAGTGTTTGATGGGACAGTGTAGAGCGAGCTTTACTCTGTATCTAACCCCGTGCTGTATCTGCCCTGGGAGTGTTTGATGGGACAGTGTAGAGGAAGCTTTACTCTGTGTTTAACCCGTGCTGTACCTGCCCTGGGAGTGTTTGATGGGGCAGTGTGGAGGGAGCTTTACTCTGTATCTAACCCGTGCTGCACCTGCCCTGGGAGTGTTTGATGGGACATTGTCGAGGGAGCTTTACTCTGTATCTAACCCGTGCTGTACCTGCCCTGGGAGTGTTTGATGGGACAGTGCAGAGGGAGCTTTACTCTCTATCTAACCTGTGCTGCACCTGCCCTGGGAGTGTCAATGGGACAGTGTAGAGGGAGCTTTTCTCTGTATCTAACCCGTGCTGTACCTGCCCTGGGAGTGTCTGATGGGACAGTGTAAAGGGAGCTTTACTCTGTATCTAACCCGTGCTGTACCTGCCCTGGGAGTGTTTGATGGGACAGTGTAGAGGGAGCTTTACTCTGCATCTAACTCGTGCTGTACCGGCCCTGGGAGTGTTTGATGGGACAGTGTAGAGGGAGATTTACTCTGTATCTAACCCGTGGTGTACATGAACTGGGAGTGTTTGATGGGACAGTGTAGCAGGAGATTTACTCTGTATCTAACCCATGCTGTACCTGCCCTGGGAGTGTTTGATGGGAAAGTGTAGAGGGAGCTTTACTCTGTATCTAACCCGTGCTGTACCTGCCCTGGGATTGTTTGATGGGAAAGTGTAGAGGGAGCTTTACTGTGTATCTAACCCGTGTTGTACCTGCCATGGGAGTGATTGATGGGACAGTGTAGAGGGAACTTTACTCTGTATCTAACCCGTGCTGCAACTGCCCTGGGAGTGTTTGATGGGACAGTGTAGACGGAGCTTTACTCTGTATCTAACCCGTGCTGTACCTGTCCTGGGAGTGTTTGATGGGACAGTGTAGAGGAAGCTTTACTCTGTATTGAACCCGTGCTGTACCTGCCCTGGGAGTGTTTGATGGGGCAGTGTAGAGGGAGCTTTACTCTGTATCTAACCCGTGCTGCACCTGCCCTGGGAGTGTTTGATGGGACATTGTCGAGGGAGCTTTACTCTGTATCTAACCCGTGCTGTACCTGCCCTGGGAGTGTTTGATGGGACAGTGTAGAGGGAGCTTTACTCTGTATCTAACCCGTGCTGTACCTGCCCTCGGAGTGTTTGATGGGACAGTGCAGAGGGAGCTTTACTCTGTATCTAACCCGTGCTGTACCTGCCCTAGGAGTGTTTGATGGGACAGTGCAGAGGGAGCTTTACTCTGTATCTAACCCGTGCTGTACCTGCCCTGGGAGTGTTTGATGGGACAGTGCAGAGGGAGCTTTACTCTGTATCTAACCCGTGCTGTACCTGCCTTGGGAGTGTTTGATGGGACAGTGTAGAGTGAGTTTTACTCTGTATCTAACCCGTGCTGTACCTGCCCTGGGAGTGTTTGATGGGTCAGCGTAGAGGGAGCTTTACTCTGTATCTAACCCATGTTGTACCTGCCCTGGCAGTGTTTGATGGGTCAGTGTAGAGGGAGCTTTACTCTGTATCTAACCCGTGCTGTACCTGCCCTGGGAGTGTTTGATGGGACAGTGTTGAGGGAGCTTTACTCTGTATCTAACCTGTGCTGTACCTGCCCTGGGAGTGTTTGATGGGGACAGTGTAGAGGGAGCTTTACTCTGTATCTAACCCGTGCTGTACCTGTCCTGGGAGTGTTTGATGGGACAGTGCAGAGGAAGCTTTACTCTGTATTTAACCTGTGCTGTACCTGCCCTGGGAGTGTTTGATGGGGCAGTGTAGAGGGAGCTTTACTCTGTATCTAACCCGTGCTGCACCTGCCCTGGGAGTGTTTGATGGGACATTGTCGAGGGAGCTCTACTCTGTATCTAACCCGTGCTGTACCTGCCCTGGGAGTGTTTGATGGGACAGTGTAGAGGGAGCTTTACTCTGTATCTAACCCGTGCTGTACCTGCCCTGGGAGTGTTTGATGGGACAGTGTAGAGCGAGCTTTACTCTGTATCTAACCCCGTGCTGTATCTGCCCTGGGAGTGTTTGATGGGACAGTGTAGAGGAAGCTTTACTCTGTGTTTAACCCGTGCTGTACCTGCCCTGGGAGTGTTTGATGGGGCAGTGTGGAGGGAGCTTTACTCTGTATCTAACCCGTGCTGCACCTGCCCTGGGAGTGTTTGATGGGACATTGTCGAGGGAGCTTTACTCTGTATCTAACCCGTGCTGTACCTGCCCTGGGAGTGTTTGATGGGACAGTGCAGAGGGAGCTTTACTCTCTATCTAACCTGTGCTGCACCTGCCCTGGGAGTGTCAATGGGACAGTGTAGAGGGAGCTTTTCTCTGTATCTAACCCGTGCTGTACCTGCCCTGGGAGTGTCTGATGGGACAGTGTAAAGGGAGCTTTACTCTGTATCTAACCCGTGCTGTACCTGCCCTGGGAGTGTTTGATGGGACAGTGTAGAGGGAGCTTTACTCTGCATCTAACTCGTGCTGTACCGGCCCTGGGAGTGTTTGATGGGACAGTGTAGAGGGAGATTTACTCTGTATCTAACCCGTGGTGTACATGAACTGGGAGTGTTTGATGGGACAGTGTAGCAGGAGATTTACTCTGTATCTAACCCATGCTGTACCTGCCCTGGGAGTGTTTGATGGGAAAGTGTAGAGGGAGCTTTACTCTGTATCTAACCCGTGCTGTACCTGCCCTGGGATTGTTTGATGGGAAAGTGTAGAGGGAGCTTTACTGTGTATCTAACCCGTGTTGTACCTGCCATGGGAGTGATTGATGGGACAGTGTAGAGGGAACTTTACTCTGTATCTAACCCGTGCTGCAACTGCCCTGGGAGTGTTTGATGGGACAGTGTAGACGGAGCTTTACTCTGTATCTAACCCGTGCTGTACCTGCCCTGGGAGTGTTTGATGGGACAGTGTAGAGGGAGCTTTACTCTGTATCTCACCCGTGCTGTACCTGCCCTGGGTGTGTTTGATGGGACATTGTCGAGGGAGCTTTACTCTGTATCTAACCCGTGCTGTACCTGCCCTCGGAGTGTTTGATGGGACAGTGTAGAGGGAGCTTTACTCTGTATCTAACCCGTGCTGTACCTGCCCTGGGAGTCTTTGATGGGACATTGTCGAGGGAGCTTTACTCTGTATCTAACCCGTGCTGTACCTGCCCTGGGCGTGTTTGATGGGACAGCGTAGAGGGAGCTTTACTCTGTATCTAACCCGTGCTGTACCTGCCCTGGGAGTCTTTGATGGGACATTGTCGAGGGAGCTTTACTCTGTATCTAACCCGTGCTGTACCTGCCCTCGGAGTGTTTGATGGGACAGTGTAGAGGGAGCTTTACTCTGTATCTAACCCGTGCTGTACCTGCCCTGGGAGTCTTTGATGGGACATTGTCGAGGGAGCTTTACTCTGTATCTAACCCGTGCTGTACCTGCCCTGGGCGTGTTTGATGGGACAGCGTAGAGGGAGCTTTACTCTGTATCTAACCCGTGCTGTACCTGCCCTGGGAGTCTTTGATGGGACATTGTCGAGGGAGCTTTACTCTGTATCTAACCCGTGCTGTACCTGCCCTGGGCGTGTTTGATGGGACAGCGTAGAGGGAGCTTTACTCTGTATCTAACCCGTGCTGTACCTGCCCTGGGAGTCTTTGATGGGACATTGTCGAGGGAGCTTTACTCTGTATCTAACCCGTGTTGTACCTGCCCTGGGAGTGTTTGATCGGACTGTGTATCGGGAGCTTTACTCTGTATCTAACCCGTGCTGTACCTGCCGTGGGAGTGTTTGATGGGACAGTGTAGAGGGAGCTTTACTCTGTATCTAACCCGTGCTGTACCTGCCTTGGGAGTGTTTGATGGGACAGTGTAGAGGGAGCTTTACTCTGTATCTAACCCGTGCTGTACCTGCCCTAGGAGTGTTTGATGGGACAGTGCAGAGGGAGCTTTACTCTGTATCTAACCCGTGCTGTACCTACCCTGGGAGTGTTGGATGGGACAGTGCAGAGGGAGCTTTACTCTGTATCTAACCCGTGCTGTACCTGCCTTGGGAGTGTTTGATGGGACAGTGTAGAGTGAGCTTTACTCTGTATCTAACCCGTGCTGTACCTGCCTTGGGAGTGTTTGATGGGACAGTGTAGTGTGAGCTTTACTCTGTATCTAACCCGTGCTGTACCTGCCCTGGGAGTGTTTGATGGGTCAGTGTAGAGGGAGCTTTACTCTGTATCTAACCCGTGCTGTACCTGCCCTGGGAGTGTTTGATGGGTCAGTGTAGAGGGAGCTTTACTCTGTATCTAACCCATGTTGTACCTGCCCTGGCAGTGTTTGATGGGTCAGTGTAGAGGGAGCTTTACTCTGTATCTAACCTGTGCTGTACCTGCCCTGGGAGTGTTTGATGGGGACAGTGTAGAGGGAGCTTTACTCTGTATCTAACCCGTGCTGTACCTGTCCTGGGAGTGTTTGATGGGACAGTGTAGAGGAAGCTTTACTCTGTATTGAACCCGTGCTGTACCTGCCCTGGGAGTGTTTGATGGGGCAGTGTAGAGGGAGCTTTACTCTGTATCTAACCCGTGCTGCACCTGCCCTGGGAGTGTTTGATGGGACATTGTCGAGGGAGCTTTACTCTGTATCTAACCCGTGCTGTACCTGCCCTGGGAGTGTTTGATGGGACAGTGTAGAGGGAGCTTTACTCTGTATCTAACCCGTGCTGTACCTGCCCTCGGAGTGTTTGATGGGACAGTGCAGAGGGAGCTTTACTCTGTATCTAACCCGTGCTGTACCTGCCCTAGGAGTGTTTGATGGGACAGTGCAGAGGGAGCTTTACTCTGTATCTAACCCGTGCTGTACCTGCCCTGGGAGTGTTTGATGGGACAGTGCAGAGGGAGCTTTACTCTGTATCTAACCCGTGCTGTACCTGCCTTGGGAGTGTTTGATGGGACAGTGTAGAGTGAGTTTTACTCTGTATCTAACCCGTGCTGTACCTGCCCTGGGAGTGTTTGATGGGTCAGTGTAGAGGGAGCTTTACTCTGTATCTAACCCATGTTGTACCTGCCCTGGCAGTGTTTGATGGGTCAGTGTAGAGGGAGCTTTACTCTGTATCTAACCCGTGCTGTACCTGCCCTGGGAGTGTTTGATGGGACAGTGTTGAGGGAGCTTTACTCTGTATCTAACCTGTGCTGTACCTGCCCTGGGAGTGTTTGATGGGGACAGTGTAGAGGGAGCTTTACTCTGTATCTAACCCGTGCTGTACCTGTCCTGGGAGTGTTTGATGGGACAGTGCAGAGGAAGCTTTACTCTGTATTTAACCTGTGCTGTACCTGCCCTGGGAGTGTTTGATGGGGCAGTGTAGAGGGAGCTTTACTCTGTATCTAACCCGTGCTGCACCTGCCCTGGGAGTGTTTGATGGGACATTGTCGAGGGAGCTCTACTCTGTATCTAACCCGTGCTGTACCTGCCCTGGGAGTGTTTGATGGGACAGTGTAGAGGGAGCTTTACTCTGTATCTAACCCGTGCTGTACCTGCCCTGGGAGTGTTTGATGGGACAGTGTAGAGCGAGCTTTACTCTGTATCTAGCCCCGTGCTGTATCTGCCCTGGGAGTGTTTGATGGGACAGTGTAGAGGAAGCTTTACTCTGTGTTTAACCCGTGCTGTACCTGCCCTGGGAGTGTTTGATGGGGCAGTGTAGAGGGAGCTTTACTCTGTATCTAACCCGTGCTGCACCTGCCCTGGGAGTGTTTGATGGGACATTGTCGAGGGAGCTTTACTCTGTATCTAACCCGTGCTGTACCTGCCCTGGGAGTGTTTGATGCGACAGTGTAGATGGAGCTTTACTGTGTATCTAACCCGTGCTGTACCTGCCCTAGGAGTGTTTGATGGGACAGTGCAGAGGGAGCTTTACTCTGTATCTAACCCGTGCTGTACCTGCCTTGGGAGTGTTTGATGGGACAGTGCAGAGGGAGCTTTACTCTGTATCTAACCCGTGCTGTACCTGCCTTGGGAGTGTTTGATGGGACAGTGTAGTGTGAGCTTTACTCTGTATCTAACCCGTGCTGTACCTGCCCTGGGAGTGTTTGATGGATCAGTGTAGAGGGAGCTTTACTCTGTATCTAACCCGTGCTGTACCTGCCCTGGGAGTGTTTGATGGGACAGTGCAGAGGGAACTTTACTCTGTATCTAACCCGTGCTGTACCTGCCTTGGGAGTGTTTGATGGGACAGTGTAGAGTGAGCTTTACTCTGTATCTAACCCATGTTGTACCTGCCCTGGCAGTGTTTGATGAGTCAATGTAGAGGGAGCTTTACTCTGTATCTAACCCCGTGCTGTACCTGCCCTGGGAGTGTTTGATGGGACAGTGTAGAGGGAGCTTTACTCTGTATCTAACCCGTGCTGTACCTGCCCTGGGAGTGTTTGATCGGACAGTGTAGAGGGAGCTTTACTCTGTATCTAACCTGTGCTGTACCTGCCCTGGGAGTGTTTGATGTGCCAGTGTAGAGGGAGCTTTACTCTGTATCTAACCTGTGCTGTAGCTGCCCTGGGAGTGTTTGATGGGACAGTGTCGAGGGAGCTTTATTCTGTATCTAACCCGTGCTGTTCCTGCCCTGGGAGTGTTTGATGGGACAGTGTAGAGGGAGCTTTACTCTGTATCTAACCCGTGCTGTACCTGCCCTGGGAGTGTTTGATGGGACAGTGTAGAGGGAGCTTTAAATGTTAAAGATTATGCTTACGATGTCGTTAAGACGTAATTAAGATCGAAAGGTGAACGAGTCCGCTGGAGTTCGGCGAGCGTCAGCATCCGTTGCTCTGACGATGTATTCGGTACTTTCTCCAACTCCACCGGGTCTGCAACCTCCGACCCTTGCCATGACGGCCGGCCCTCCATTGCCTTTGCCCTCCGCAGTGTCTCCAGCACCGAGCAGACGCCAGGGGACTTTGGGCTCTCTCCCAAATCCAGCTTGACCTGGGCCCTGTTCGGGGAGGGAGGCTGGGAACTGGGGCCTAGCTCAGGCTGGGCATGGGTCCGGTCTGCTGCCTGGGCGAGGCTTTCAATGACCTCCTCAGGCTCTTCCTGGGCCTGGTCTGGAGCCTGGGCCTGGATTTCAAGGCCGTCCTTAGGCTCTCCCTGGGCCTGGCCTGGAGCCCTGGCCTGGATTTCAAGGCCGCCCTCAGGCTCTTCCTGGGCCTGCTCTGGTGCCCCGGCCTGGATTTCAAGGTTGTCCTCAAGCTCTTCCTGGGCCTGCTCTGGCGCCTGGGCCTGGATTTCCAGCTCCTCTTCAGGCTCTTCCTGCGCCTGCTCTGGAGCCTGCGTCCAGATTTCTGGCTGAGTCCGGGTAGGCCCGTCCCCCCTCTTCAGGCGCCGCCCGATGAACTTCTGCACCCCGAACCTGCCCGGCGAGCGGGGCCGGCGTGGTGGGCCTGTGCGGGTCGAGGGTGGGGATCCACGGCCTCTCTCGCCCTCCTGGGCCCCAGGCTCGGGGCCTAGCTCCAAACTGACCTCCGAGTTCCCCGGGGGTGTCACCACCAGCTGGGGGATCTGACCGACCTTCTCCGATGGGCTGCGGGGAGAGAGAGACAAGAGGAGTATCAGTCAATGGGAACGTAGAGCTTGCCAGAGCAGAAACAGGACACACAACCAAGAGAGTCTCCCCATCCACTCTGATCCCCCACCCATTTAATATCCCCCAGTCCAATCCCCCTCCCCTTTAATATCTCCCAGTCTAATCTCCCTCCCATTTAATATTCCACCCAGTCATAAAAACATAGAAGACAGGAGCAGGAGTAGGCCATTCGGCCCCTCGAGCCTGCTCCGCCATTCAATGAGATCATGGCTGATCATCCAAATTCAGTACCCTGTCCCTGCTTTCTCCCCATATCCCTTGATCCCTTTAGCCTTAAGGGTTCTGGACTCCCCTGCCATCGGGAACATCCTTTAGAAGAATGAGAGGGGATCTCATTGAAACTTATAAAATTCTAACAGGACTAGACAGACTAGATGCAGGAAGGATGTTCCCGATGGCGGAGGAGTCCAGAACCAGGGGTCACAGTCTAAGGATAAGGGGTAAGCCATTTAGGACTGAGATGAGGAGGAATTTCTTCACCTAGAGAGAGGTG
Source organism: Somniosus microcephalus (assembly GCF_052327205.1). Classification (NCBI taxonomy): domain Eukaryota; kingdom Metazoa; phylum Chordata; class Chondrichthyes; order Squaliformes; family Somniosidae; genus Somniosus; species Somniosus microcephalus. The sequence goes on along the minus strand of NW_028225181.1, from coordinate 60,818,851 downwards.
AACCTGTGGAATTCTCTACCACAGAAGGCAGTTGAGGCCAATTCATTAAATATATTCACGAAGGAGTTAGATATATTTCTTAAGGCTAAAGGGATCAAGGGATATGTGGAGAAAGCAGGGACAGGGTACTGAATTTAGATGATCAGCCTTGATCTCATTGAATGGTGGAGCAGGCTCGAGGGGCCGAATGGCCTACTCCTGCTCCTATCTTCTGTGTTTTTATGTTTCTAAGAGGTCTTTCAGAGAGAGAGGGCACGGCGGGGAGGGGTGATGGGATGGATATTTCTGTGATTATTGGATCTGATATGCCGAGACTAACCTGACTTGTCCCTCACTGGAATCTCTCCTGGTGGGAGCGGGGGAGCTTGGAGCAGAGTTCCCGCCATTCTGGCCCTCTTCCTGCTGTTGATTAAACTGCTGATGATAGGTCAATGCCTCTCGGGATCGAAGCAACTCCAACTGCTTCTGTGTGAATAATATTTTGGCATTTCTTAACTTCTAAACCTTGTTTTAAAAACATTTAAGCCCCACCTCCTCTAATTGATGTTGGGGTTCGTGTGCTCTCGGCCACCTTCTCCGTGTGCAAGCCCCATGCAGTGAGTATTCGGCAGCATATTCAACCGTAGGAGGCATCACATACCAGCACACAAACCCATTCTCAACCAAAACCCACACACTTTTCCAAGTAGGGGTCACTGGACAGGGATCGGGAGCAGGAACCCAGGCTGATTCACCACCTCGCTAACCCAGGGGTCACTGGAAAGGGATCAGGAGCAGGAACCCGAGCTGATTCAACCTCCTCCCTAACCCAGGGGTCACTGGACAAGGATCAGGAGAAGGAACCCAGGCTAATTCACACCCTCCCTAACGCAGGGGTCACTGGACAGGGATCAGGAGCAGGAGCCCGGGCTGATTCACCCCTTCCCTAACCCAGGGGTCACTGGGCAGGGATCAGGAGCAGGAACCCGGGCTGATTCACCCCCTCCCTAACCCAGGGGTCACTGGACAGGGATCAGGAGCAGGAACCGGGTCGATTCACCCCCTCCCTAACCCAGGGGTCACTGGACAGGGATCAGGAGCAGGAACCCAGGCTGATTCACCCCCTCCCTAACCCAGGGGTCACTGGACAGGGATCAGGAGCAGGAACCCGGGCTGATTCACCCCCTCCCTAACCCAGGGGTCACTGGACAGGGTTCAGGAGCAGGAACCCGGGCTGATTCACCCCCTCCCTAACCCAGGGGTCACTGGACAGAGATCAGGAGCAGGAACCCGGGCTGATTCACCCCCTCCCTAACCCAGGGGTCACTGGACAGAGATCAGGAGCAGGAACCCGGGCTGATTCACCCCCTCCCTAACCCAGGGGTCACTGGACCGGGATCAGGAGCAGGAACCCGGGCTGATTCACCCCCTCCCTAACCTAGGTATAACTGGACAGGGATCAGGACAGGAGCAGGAACCCGGGCTAATTCACCCCCTCCCTAACCCAGGGGGTCACTGGACAGGGATCAGGAGCAGGAACCCGGGCTGATTCACCTCCTCCCTAACCCAGGGGTAACTGGACAGGGATCAGGAGCAGGAACCCGGGCTAATTCACCCCCTCCCTAACCCAGGGGTCACTGGACAGGGATCAGGAGCAGGAGCCCGGGCTGATTCACCCCCTCCCTAACCCAGGGGTCACTGGACAGGGATCAGGAGCAGGAACCCGGGCTAATTCACCCCCTCCCTAACCCAGGGGTCACTGGACAGGGATCAGGAGCAGGAGCCCGGGTCGATTCACCCCCTCCCTAACCCAGGGGTCACTGGACAGGGATCAGGAGCAGGAACCCGGGCTGATTCACCCCCCTCCCTAACCCAGGGGTCACTGGACAGGGATCAGGAGCAGGATCCCGGGCTGATTCACCACCTCCCTAACCCAGGGGTCACTGGACAGGGATCAGGAGCAGGAACCCGGGCTGATTCACCCTCCTCCCTAACCCAGGGGTCACTGGACAGGGATCAGGAGCAGGAACCCAGGCTGATTCACCCCCTCCCTAACCCAGGGGTCTCTGGACAGGGATCAGGAGCAGGAACCCGGGCGGATTCACCCTCCTCCCCAACCCAGGGGTCACTGGACAGGGATCAGGAGCAGGAACCCAGGCTGATTCACCCCCTCCCTAACCCAGGGGTCACAAGACAGGGATCAGGAGCAGGAACCCGGGCTGATTCACCCTCTCCCTAACCCAGGGGTCACTGGACAGGGATCAGGAGCAGGAACCCGGGCTGATTCACCCCCTCCCTAACCCAGGGGCCACTGGACAGGGTTCAGGAGCAGGAACCCGGGCTGATTCACCCCCTCCCTAACCCAGGGGTCACTGGACAGGGTTCAGGAGCAGGAACCCGGGCTGATTCACCCCCTCCCTATCCCAGGGGCTCAGTAACACACCGGGTGAGATCAAGCTGACTCACCCCAGGCCGGAGAGAAAGCCTGATGGGGCCCGAGTTAACCCAAAGTCTCCTCACCTTTTGTTGAAAGCTTCACTCACCTGGGCCATGGAGAGGCTGTCCGTCCACTCCTTGCACAGGGCGCTGGTCGGAGCCTGGAATGTGTAGGCCGCAACCACACAGTGCATCTCGTTCACATACATCAGCAGGAACGTACCTGCAGAGAAAGATCCCGTGCGCAACAGGGTCAACACCATATCTAACCCCGTGCTGTACCTGCCCTGGGAGTGTTTGATGGGACAGTGTAGAGGGAGCTTTACTCTGTATCTAACCCGTGCTGTACCTGCCCTGGGAGTGTTTGATGGGACAGTGTAGAGGGAGCTTTACTCTGTATCTAACCCGTGCTGTACCTGAGCTGGGAGTGTTTGATGGGACAGTGTAGAGGGAGCTTTACTCTGTATCTAACCCGTGCTGTACCTGCCCTGGGAGTGTTTGATGGGACAGTGTAGAGGGAGCTTTACTCTGTATCTAACCCGTGCTGTACCTGCCCTGGGAGTGTTTGATGGGGCAGTGTAGAGGAAGCTTTACTCTGTATCTAACCCGTGCTGTACCTGCCCTGGGAGTGTTTGATGGGACAGTGTAGAGGGAGCTTTACTCTGTATCTAACCCGTGCTGTACCTGCCCTGGGAGTGTTTGATGGGACAGTGTAGAGGGAGCTTTACTCTGTATCTAACCTGAGCTGTACCTGCCCTGGGAGTGTTTGATGGGACAGTGTAGAGGGAGCTTTACTCTGTGTCTAACCCGTGCTGTACCTGCCCTGGGAGTGTTTGTTGGGACAGTGTAGAGTGAGCTTTACTCTGTATGTAACTCGTGCTGTACCTGCCCTGGGAGTGTTGATGGGACAGTGTAGAGGGAGCTTTACTCTGTATCTAACCCGTGCTGTACCTGCCCTGGGAGTGTTTGATGGGACAGTGTAGAGGGAGCTTTACTCTGTATCTAACCCGTGCTGTACCTGCCCTGGGAGCGTTTGATGTGACAGTGTAGAGGGAGCTTTACTCTGTATCGAACCCATGCTGTACCTGCCCTGGGAGTGCTTGATGGGACAGTGTAGAGGGAGCTTTAGGAAAATTGATGGGACTGAAGGCCGATAAATCCCCAGGGCCTGATAATCTACATCCCAGTGTACTTAAGGAAGTGCCCCTAGAAATAGTAGATGCATTTCTGGTCATCTTCCAGAACTCGATCGACTCTGGAACAGTACCCATGGATTGGCGGGTAGCTAATGTTACCACACTATTCAAAAAAGGTGGTAGAGAAAAAGCGGGTAATTATAGACCGGTAAGCCTGACATCGGTAGTGGAGAAAATGCTGGAGTCTATTCTAAAAGATGTAATAGCAGAGCACTTGGAAAGCAGTGACAGGATCGGACAAAGTCAACATGGATTTACCAAAGGTAAATCATGCTTGACTAATCTACTGGAATCTTTTGAGGATGTAACTGGTAAAATAGATAAGGGAGAAGCAGTGAATGTGGTGTATTTGGACTTTCAGAAGGCTTTCGATAAGGTCCCACATAAGAGATTAGCGTGCAAAATTAAGGCACATGGGATTGGGGGCAAGGTATTGACTTGGATAGAGAACTGGTTGGTGGACAGAAAGCAAAGAGTTGGAATAAACGGGTCGTTTTCCGAGTGGCAGGCAGTGACTAGTGGGGACCCGCAAGGATCGGTCCTAGGACCCCAGCTGTTCACAATATATATTAATGATCTGGACGAGGGAATTGGATGTAATATCTCCAAATTTGCAGACGACACAAAGCTGGGTGGGAGGGTAAGCTGTGAGGAGGATGTCGTGAAACTCCAGTACGATTTGGACAGGTTGGGTGATTGGGCAGAAACATGGCAAATGCACTAAAATGTGGATAAATGTGAGGTTATCCACTTTGGTGGCAAAAACAGGAAGGCAGATTATTATTTTAATGGCAATAGATTGGGTGAAGGGGAAGTGCAAAGAGACCTGGGTGTTCTTGTGCACCAGTCGCTGAAGGTAAGCATGTAGGTGCAGCAGGCGGTTAAGAAGGCAAATGGTATGTTGGCCTTCGCAGCAAGAGGGTTCGAGTACAGGAACAAGGATGTCTTGCTACAGTTGTACAGGGCCTTGGTGAGACCGCAGCTTGAGTATTGTGTGCAGTTTTGGTCGCATTACCTGAGGAAGGACGTTCTTGACATGGAAGGAGTGCAGCGAAGATTCACCAGGCTGATACCTGGGATGGCAGGAATGACGTATGAGGAGAGATTGTGTCAATTGGGCTTATACTCACTGGAGTTTAGAAGATTGAGAGGGGATCTCATCGAAACCTATAAAATTCTGTCAGGCCTGAACAGACTAGATGCAGGAAGGATGTTTCTGATGGCCGGGGAGTCCAGAACCAGGGGTCACAGTCTAAGGGTAAGGGGCAAGCCATGTTGGACTGAAATGAGGAGGAATTTCTTCACCCAGAGAGTGGTGAACCTGTGGAATTCTCTGCCACAGAGGGCGGTGGAGGCCAGTTCATTAAATATATTCAAGAAAGAGTTGGATATACTTCTTAAAGCTAAAGGGATCAAGGGATATGGGGAGAAGGCAGAGACAGGGTACTGAATTTGGATGATCAGCCATGATCTCATTGAATGGCGGAGAAGGCTCGAAGGGCCGAATGGGCTACGCCTGCTCCTATCTTCTATGTTTCTATGTTTCTATGTATCTAACCCGTGCTGTACCTGCCCTGGGAGTGTTTGATGGGACAGTGTAGAGGGAGCTTTACTCTGAATCTAACCCGAGCTGTACCTGCCCTGGGAGTGTTAGATGGGACAGTGTAGAGGGAGCTTTACTCTGTATCTAACCCGTGCTGTACCTGCCCTGGGAGTGTTTGATGGGACAGTGTAGAGGGAGCTTTACTCTGAATCTAACCCCGCGCTGTACCTGCCCTGGGAGTGTTTGATGGGACAGTGTAGAGGGAGCTTTTCTCTGTATCTAACACGTGCTGTACCTGCCCTGGGAATGTTTCATGGGACAGTGTAGAGGGAGCTTTACTCTGTAAATAACCCGAGCTGTACCTACCCTGGGAGTGTTTGATGGGGACAGTGTAGAGGAAGCTTTAATCTGTGTCTAAACAATGCTGTACCTGCCCTGCGAGTGCTTGATGGGACAGTGTAGAGGGAGCTTTACTCTGTATCTAACCCGTGCTGTACCTGCCCTGGGAGTGTTTGATGGGACAGTGTAGAGGGAGCTTTACTGTGTATCAAACCCGTGCTGTACCTGCCCTGGGAGTGTTTGATGGGACAGTGTAGAGGGAGCTTTACTCTGTATCTAACACGTCCTGCACCTGCCCTGGGAGTGTTTGATGGGACAGTGTCGAGGGAGCTATACTCTGTATCTAACCCGTGCTGTACCTACCCTGGGTGTGTTTGATGGGACAGTGTAGAGGGAGCTTTACTCTGTATCTAACACGTCCTGCACCTGCCCTGGGAGTGTTTGATGGGACAGTGTCGAGGGAGCTTTACTCTGTATCGAACCCGTGCTGCACCTGCCCTGGGAGTGTTTGAAGGGGCAGTGTACAGTGAGCTTTACTCTGTATCTAACCCGTGATGTACCTGCCCTGGGACTGTTTGACAAGACAGTGTGGAGGCTGCTTTATTCTGTATCTAATCCATGCTGTTCCTGCCCTGGGAGTGTTTGATGGGACAATGCAGAGGACGCTTTCCTCTGTATCTAACCTGTGCCGAGCCTGCCCTGGGAGTGTTTGATGGGACAGTGTAGAGGGGGCTTTACACTGTATCTAACCCGTGCTGTACCTGCCCTGGGAGTGTTTGATGGGACAGTGTAGAGGGGGCTTTACACTGTATCTAACCCGTGCTGTACCTGCCCTGGCAGTGTTTGATGGGACAGTGTAGAGGGAGCTTTACTCTGTATCTAACACGTGCTGTACCTGCCCTGGGAGTGTTTGATGGGACAGTGTAGAGGAAGCTTTACTCTGTATCTAACCCATGCTGTATCTACCCTGGGCGTGTTTGATGGGAAAGTGTAGAGGGAGCTTTACTCTGTATCTAACCCGTGCTGTACCTGCCCTGGGAATGTTTGATGGGACAGTGCAGAGGGAGCTTTACTCTGTATCTAACCCATGCTGTACCTGCCCTGGGAGTGTTTGATGGGACAGTGTAGAGGGAGATTACTCTGTATCTAACCCGTGCTATACCTGCCCTGGGAGTGTTTGATGGGACAGTGTAGAGGAAGCTTTACTCTCTATCTAACCCGTGCTGTACCTGCCCTGGGAGTGTTTGATGGGACAGAGTAGAGGGAGATTTACGCTGTAACTAACCCGAGCTGTAACTACCCTGGGTGTGTTTGATGGGGACAGTGTAGAGGGAGCTTTACTCTGTATCTAACCCCGTGCTGAACCTGCCCTGGGAGTGTTTGATGGGACAGAGTAGAGGGAGCTTTACTCTGTATCTAACCCGTGCTGTACCTGCCCTGGGAGTGTTTGATGGGACAGTGTAGAGGGAGATTTACGCTGTAACTAACCCGAGCTGTAACTACCCTGGGTGTGTTTGATGGGGACAGTGTAGAGGGAGCTTTACTCTGTATCTAACCCCGTGCTGAACCTGCCCTGGGAGTGTTTGATGGGACAGTGTAGAGGGAGCTTAACTCTGTATCTAATCCCGTGCTGAACCTGCCCTGGGAGTGTTTGATGGGACAGTGTAGAGGAAGCTTTGCTCTGTATCTAACCCATGCTGTACCTGCCCTGGGAGTGTTTGATGGGACAGTGTCGAGGGAGCTTCACTCTGTATCTAACCAGTGCTGTGCCTTCCCTGGGAGTGTTTGATGGGACAGTGTAGAGGAAGCTTTGCTCTGTGTCTAACCCGTGCTGTACCTGCCCTGGGAGTGTTTGATGGGACAGTGTAGAGGTAGCTTGACTCTGTATCTAACCCGTGCTGTTCCTGCCCTGGGAGTGTTTGATGGGACAGTGTAGAGGGAGCTTTACTCTGTATCTAACCCGTGCTGTACCTGCCCTGGGAGTGTTTGATGGGACAGTGTAGAGGGAGCTTTAATCTGTATCGAACCCGTGCTGTACCTGCCCTGGGAGTGTTTGATGGGACAGTGCAGAGGAAGCTTTGCTCTGTGTATAACCCGTGCTGTACCTGCCCTGGGAGTGTTTGATGGGAGAGTGTAGAGGGAGCTTTACTCTGTATCTAACCCGTGCGGTACCTGCCCTGGGAGTTTTTGATGGGACAGTGTAGAGGAAGCTTTGCTCTGTATCTAACCCGTGCTGTACCTGCCATGGGAGTGTTTGATGGGTTAGTGTAGAGGGAGCTTTACTCTGTATCTATCCGGTGCTGTACCTGCCCTGGCAGTGTTTGATGGGACAGAGTAGAGGGAGCTTTACTCTATATCTAACCCCGTGGTGTACCTGCCCTGGGAGTGTTTGATGGGACAGTGTAGAGGGAGCTTTACTCTGTATCCACCCCGTGCTGTACCTGCCCTGGGAGTGTTTGATGGGACAGTGTAGAGGAAGCTTTGCTCTGTGTCTAACCCGTGCTGTACTAGCCCTGGGAGTGTTTGATGGGACAGTGTAGAGGGAGCTTTACTCTGCATCTAACCCGTGCTGTACCTGCCCTGGGAGTGTTTGATGGGACAGTGTAGAGGGAGCTTTACTCTGTATCTAACCCGTGCTGTACCTGCCCTGGGAGTGTTTGATGGGGCAGTGTAGAGCGAGCTTTACTCTGTATCTAACCCCTGCTGTACCTGCCCTGGGAGTGTTTGATGGGACAGTGTAGAGGGAGCTTTACTGTGTATCAAACCCGTGCTGTACCTGCCCTGGGAGTGTTTGATGGGACAGTGTAGAGGGAGCTTTACTCTGTATCGAACACGTCCTGCACCTGCCCTGGGAGTGTTTGATGGGACAGTGTCGAGGGAGCTATACTCTGTATCTAACCCGTGCTGTACCTGCCCTGGGTGTGTTTGATGGGACAGTGTAGAGGGAGCTTTACTCTGTATCTAACACGTCCGGCACCTGCCCTGGGAGTGTTTGATGGGACAGTGTCGAGGGAGCTTTACTCTGTATCTAACCCGTGCTGCACCTGCCCTGGGAGTGTTTGAAGGGGCAGTGTACAGTGAGCTTTACTCTGTATCTAACCCGTGATGTACCTGCCCTGGGACTGTTTGACAAGACAGTGTGGAGGGAGCTTTACCTTGTATCTAACCCGTGCTGTACCTGCCCTGGGAGTGTTTGATGGGACAGTGTAGAGGCTGCTTTACTCTGTATCTAATCCATGCTGTTCCTGCCCTGGGAGTGTTTGATGGGACAATGCAGAGGACGCTTTCCTCTGTATCTAACCTGTGCCGAGCCTGCCCTGGGAGTGTTTGATGGGACAGTGTAGAGGGGGCTTTACACTGTATCTAACCCGTGCTGTACCTGCCCTGGGAGTGTTTGATGGGAAAGTGTAGAGGGAGCTTTACTCTGTACCTAACCCGTGCTGTACCTGCCCTGGCAGTGTTTGATGGGAAAGTGTAGAGGGAGCTTTACTCTGTATCTAACCCGTGCTGTACCTGCCCTGGGAATGTTTGATGGGACAGTGTAGAGGGAATTGTACTCTGTATCTAATCCCGTGCTGTAACTGCCCTGGGAATGTTTGATGGGACAGTGTAGAGGGAGATTACTCTGTATCTAACCCGTGCTATACCTGCCCTGGGAGTGTTTAATGGGACAGTGTAGAGGAAGCTTTACTCTCTATCTAACCCGTGCTGTACCTGCCCTGGGAGTGTTTGATGGGACAGTGTAGAGGGAGCTTTACTCTGTATCTAACCCCGTGCTGAACCTGCCCTGGGAGTGTTTGATGGGACAGTGTAGAGGGAGCTTAACTCTGTATCTAACCCCGTGCTGAACCTGCCCTGGGAGTGTTTGATGGGAGAGTGTAGAGGGAGCTTTACTCTGTATGTAACTCGTGCTGTACCTGCCCTGGGAGTGTTTGATGGGACAGTGTAGAGGAAGCTTTGCTCTGTATCTAACCCATGCTGTACCTGCCCTGGGAGTGTTTGATGGGACAGTGTAGAGGGAGCTTCACTCTGTATCTAACCCATGCTGTACCTGCCCTGGGAGTGTTTGATGGGACAGTGTAGAGGAAGCTTTGCTCTGTGTCTAACCCTTGCTGTACCTGCCCTGGGAGTGTTTGATGGGACAGTGTAGAGGGAGCTTTACTCTGTATCTAACCCGTGCTGTACCTGCCCTGGGAGTGTTTGATGGGACAGTGTAGAGGGAGCTTTACTCTGTATCGAACCCGTGCTGTACCTGCCCTGGGAGTGTTTGATGGGACAGTGTAGAGGGAGCTTTACTCTGTGTCTAACCCGTGCTGTACCTGCCCTGGGAGTGTTTAATGGGAAAGTGTAGAGGGAGCTTTACTCTGTATCTAACCCGTGCTGTGCCTGCCCTGGGAGTGTTTGATGGGACAGTGTAGAGGGAGCTTTACTCTGTATCTAACCCGTTCTGTACCTGCACTGGGAGTGTTTGATGGGACAGTGTCGAGGGAGCTTTACTCTGTATCTAACCCGTGCTGTACCTGCCCTGGGAGTGTTTGATGGGACAGTGTAGGGGGAGCTTTACTCTGTATCTAACCCGTTCTGTACTTGCCCTGGGAGTGTTTGATGGGACAGTGTAGTGGGAGCTTTACTCTGTATCTAACCCGTTCTGTACCTGCCCTGGGAGTGTTTGATGGGGCAGTGTAGAGGGAGCTTTACTCTGTATCTAACCCGTGCTGTACCTGCCCTGGGAGTGTTTGATGGGACAGTGTAGAGGGAGCTTTACTCTGTATCTAACCCGTGCTGTACCTGCCCTGGGAGTGTTTGATGGGACAGTGTAGGGGAAGGTTTACTCTGTGTCTAACCCGTGCTGTACCTGCACTGGGAGTGTTTGATGGGACAGTGTAGAGGGAGCTTTACTCTGTATCTAACCCGTGCTGTACCTGACCTGGGAGTGTTTGATGGGACAGTGTAGAGGGAGCTTTACTCTGTGTCTAACCCGTGCTGTACCTGCCCTGGGAGAGTTTGATGGGACAGTGTAGAGGGAGCTTTACTCTGTATCTAACCCGTGCTGTACCTGCCCTGGGAGTGTTTGATGGGACAGTGTAGAGGGAGCTTTACTCTGTATCTAACGCTGTGCTGTACCTGCCCTGGGAGTGTTTGATGGGAGAGTGTAGAGGGAGCTTTACTCTGTGTCTAACCCGTGCTGTACCTGCCCTGGGAGTGTTTGATGGGTCAGTGTAGAGGGAGCTTTACTCTGTATCTAACGCTGTGCTGTACCTGCCCTGGGAGTGTTTGATGGGAGAGTGTAGAGGGAGCTTTACTCTGTGTCTAACCCGTGCTGTACCTGCCCTGGGAGTGTTTGATGGGACAGTGTAGAGGGAGCTTTACTCTGTATCTAACGCTGTGCTGTACCTGCCCTGGGAGTGTTTGATGGGAGAGTGTAGAGGGAGCTTTACTCTGTGTCTAACCCGTGCTGTACCTGCCCTGGCAGTGTTTGATGGGACAGTGTAGAGGGAGCTTTACTCTGTATCTAACGCCGTGCTGTACCTGCCCTGGGAGTGTTTGATGGGACAGTGTAGAGGGAGCTTTACTCTGTATCTAACCCGCGCTGTACTGCCCTGGGAGTGTTTGATGGGACAGTGTAGAGGGAGCTTTACTCTGTATCTAACCCGTGCTGTACCTGCCCTGGGAATGTTTGTTTGGACAGTGTTGAGGGAGCTTTACTCTGTGTCTAACCCGTGCTGTACCTGCCCTGGGAGTGTTTGATGGAACAGTGTAGGGGGAGCTTTACTCTGTATCTAACCCGTTCTGTACCTGCCCTGGGAGTGTTTGATGGGACAGTGTAGGGGAAGGTTTACTCTGTATCTAACCCGTTCTGTACCTGCCCTGGGAGTGTTTGATGGGGCAGTGTAGAGGGAGCTTTACTCTGTATCTAACCCGTGCTGTACCTGCCCTGGGAGTGTTTGATGGGACAGTGTAGGGGAAGGTTTACTTTGTGTCTAACCCGTGCTGTACCTGCCCTGGGAGTGTTTGATGGGACAGTGTAGAGGGAGCTTTACTCTGTATCTAACCCGTGCTGTACCTGCCCTGGGAGTGTTTGATGGGACAGTGTAGAGGGAGCTTTACTCTGTATCTAACCCGTGCTGTACCTGCCCTGGGAGTGTTTGATGGGACAGTGTAGAGGGAGCTTTACTCTGTGTCTAACCCGTGCTATACCTGCCCTGGGAGTTTTTGATGGGACAGTGTAGAGGGAGCTTTACTCTGTATCTAACCCGTGCTGTACCTGCCCTGGGAGTGTTTGATGGGGCAGTGTAGAGGGAGCTTTACTCTGTATCTAACCCCGTGCTGTACCTGCCCTGGGAGTGTTTGATGGGACAGTGTAGATGGAGCTTTACTCTGTATCTAACCCGTGCTGTACCCGCCCTGGGAGTGTTTGATGGGACAGTGTAGAGGGAGCTTTACTCTGTATCTAACCTGTGCTGTACCTGCCCTGGGAGTGTTTGATGGGGCAGTGTAGAGAGAGCTTTACTCTGTGTCTAACCTGTGCTGTACCTGCCCTGGGAGTGTTTGATGTGACAGTGTAGAGGGAGCTTTACTCTGTGTCTAACCCGTGCTGTACCTGCCCTGGGAGTGTTTGATGGGGCAGTGTAGAGGGAGCTTTACTCTGTATCTAACCTGTGCTGTACCTGCCCTGGGAGTGTTTGATGGGGCAGTGTAGAGAGAGGTTTACTCTGTATCTAACCCGTGCTGTACCTGCCCTGGGAGTGTTTGATGGGACAGTGTAGAGGGAGCTTTACTCTGTATCTAACCCGTGCTGTACCTGCCCTGGGAGTGTTTGATGGGACAGTGTAGAGGGAGCTTTACTCTGCATCTAACCCGTGCTGTACCTGCCCTGGGAGTGTTTGATGGGACAGTGTAGAGGGAGCTTTACTCTGTATCTGACCCGTGCTGTACCTGCCCTGGGAGTGTTTGATGGGACAGTGTAGAGGGAGCTTTACTCTGTATCTAACCCCGTGCTGTACCTGCCCTGGGAGTGTTTGATGGGACAGTGTAGAGGGAGCTTTACTCTGTATCTAACCCGTGCTGTACCTGCTCTGGGAGTGTTTGATGGGACAGTGTAGAGGGAACTTTACTCTGCATCTAACCCGTGCTGTACCTGCCCTGGGAGTGTTTGATGGGGCAGTGTAGAGAGAGCTTTACTCTGTATCTAACCCGTGCTGTACCTGCCCTGGGAGTGTTTGATGGGGCAGTGTAGAGAGAGCTTTACTCTGTGTCTAACCCACACTGTGCCTGTTGAGTCATGTGGTGTTGGGGTTGGTGGTGTTGAAGTTTGTGGTGTTTTCAGTTCTGACCTGGGTCTTTGAGTTCCCTGGAAACGACCTTTTCCAGCATGAGAGGTTGGCGAATCACCTTCACCCGGTTGGCTTTCTTCAGTGGTTTGGTGATGAGGAAGAGGTCGGTGAACAGGAGACAATGGACCTCGATCTGAGAGAGGAAGAGAGGAGATGGGGCATGAGTTCTCGGTGCGTCTCCAGCTCGCCTTCTCAGTGGGGTAGACTTGGAGCCTTTCCTCTCCCTCCAGCACCCAGCCCCAGTTATCAGTCATAGAATCATAGAGTCATAGAGTTATACGGCACAGATAAAGCCACTCCGGCACATCGAGTCCGCGCCGGCCATCAAGCCCTGTCTATTCTAATCCCATTTTCCAGCACTTGGTCCGTAGCCTTGTATGCTATGGCGTTTCAAGTGCTCATCTAAATGCTTCTTGAATGTTGTGAGGGTTCCTGCCTCTACCATCCTTTCAGGCAGTGAGTTCCAGATTCCAACCACCCTCTGGGTGAAAAAGTTCCTCCTCAAATCCCCTCTAAACCTCCTGCCCCTTACCTTGAAACTATGCCCCCTGGTTATTGACCCCTCTACTATGGGGAAACGTTCCTTTCTATCTACCCTATCTAATACCCTCATAATTTTGTACACCTCAATCAGGTCCCCCCTCAGCCTTCTCTGCTCTAAGGAAAACAACCCCAGCCTGTCCAGTCTCTCTTCATAGCTGAAGCGCTCCAGCCCAGGTAACATCCTGGTGAATCTCCTCTGCACCCTCTCTAATGCAATCACATCCTTCCTATTGTTGTGTATGTAACCTGTTCCACCTTAAGAGAGCTTAAGCCTGTTCCACCTTAAGAGATGTACTACTTTCTCAGGCTGCTGTAGACGTAATACCGGGGGTGAACACACCGGTATATAAGCACTGTGCAGTAATCTTGTATTCAGTATAGTCCCTACCTCCAACCAGTAAAGACCTGTTTTTATTGTTACTCATTAGTCTGTGTCTTAATTAACTAAATAATTCACAGACTTAACACCTATAGTGTGGCGACCTAACTGCACACAGTATTCCAGCTGTGGCCTAACTAGCGTTTTGTACAGCTCCATCATAACCTCCCTGCTCTTATATTCTATGCCTTGGCTAATGAAGGCAAGTATCCCATATGCCTTTTTAGCAACCTTATCCACCTGTCCTGCTGCCTTCAGGGATCTATGTACATGCACACCAAGGTCCCTCTGATCCTCCGTCCTTCCTGTGGTCCTACCATTCATTGTGTGTTCCCTTGCCTTGTTAGTCCTCCCAAAATCATCACCTCACACTTTTCAGGGTTAAATTCCATTTGCCACTGTTCCGCCCGTCTGACCAACCCGCAAGGTAACCTCCCACTCAGAACTGTTGGGCACAAGGCCTTCAATGGAGGGCAGCTGTCACGGGAGATGCAGCCAGGATTTGACCTGGATTTGGACTGTTTAGGCCTGCAGCAAGGGGAGAGAATGGGGGAGAGGGAGAGGACAAGAGGGAGGGAGCGATGGAGTGAGGCAGCGCAAGAGGGAGGGAGAGAGACAGTGAAAGAGGGAGGAGGGAGAGTAAGAGGGAGGGACAGAGGGAGGGAGATAGTGAAAGTGGGAGGAGGGAGAGCAAGAGGGAGGGAGGGAGGGGGAAAGAGCAAGAGGGAGCGATAGAGTGAGGCAGAGCAAGAGGGAGGGAGTGAGAGAGAAAGAGCAAGAGGGAGAGAGACAGATCAAGAGCGAGAAAGGGAGAGAGACAGTGACATGAATCAGTCATTCATGAAAGAAAGACTTATGAAATAATACTGAGCGGCCTGCGGGTGGCGCTGTCCAGGGAGAGTATAAATACTCGGGCACGGGCCCAGCTTGCTCAGGGCATTCTTAACAGGAACTAGTGAAGGACACAACTGGACCTCCTTGTTGTAAAACAGTTGATTAAAGCTTTGTTTAACGCTTAGACCAAGTGCCTCGTAGTGTTCTTACATCAGAAAGAGCAAAAGGGCGGGAGGGAAGGAGAGAGACAGTGAAAGAGGGAGGGAGGGAGGGAGGCAATGAAAGAGGGAGGGAGGGAGGGAGGGAGGGAGGCAATGAAAGAGGGAGGGAGGGAGGGAGGCAATGAAAGAGGGAGGGAGGGAGGTAGGGAGGGAGGGAGGGAGGCAATGAAAGAGGGAGGGAAGGAGGGAGGCAATGAAAGAGGGAGGGAGGGAGTGACAGAGTGAAAGAGGGAGGGAGGGAGTGAGTGAGTGAGGCAATGAAAGAGGGAGGGAGTGAGACAGTGAAAGAGGGAGGAGGGAGAGCAAGAGGGAGGGATGGAGTGAGGCAGAGCAAGAGGGAGGGAGGGAGTGAGTGAGGCAGTGAAAGAGGGATGACGGAGAGCAAGAGGGAGGGGGGATGGAGTGAGGCAGAGCAAGTGTGAGAGAGGGAGAGAGAGACAGCAAGAGGGAGGGAGGGAGTGAGGCAGAGCAAGAGGGAGGGAGGGAGTGAGACAGTGAAAGAGGGAGGAGGGAGAGCAAGAGGGATAGGGGGATGGAGTGAGAAAGAGCAATAGGGAGGGAGGGAGAGAGACAGAACAAGAGGGAGGGAGAGAGGGAGGGAGAGAGGGAGAGAGACAGAGAAAGAGAGGGAGAGGGATTGAGAGAGAGTGGAGTGGAGAGAGGGATGTAGAGAGAGACGGAGAATGGGAGAGAGAGGGATTGAGAGAGAGTGGAGCGGAGAGAGGGATGTAGAGAGAGAGAGAGAGAGAGAGAGAGAGACGGAGAATGGGTGAGAGAGGGATTGAGAGAGAGTGGAGCGGAGAGAGGGATGTAGAGAGAGAGAGAGAGAGAGAGAGAGAGAGACGGAGAATGGGTGAGAGAGGGATTGAGAGAGAGTGGAGTGGAGAGAGGGATGTAGAGAACGAGAGAGAGAGAGAGAGAGACGGAGAATGGGAGAGAGAGGGATTGAGAGAGAGTGGAGTGGAGAGAGGGATGTAGAGAGAGAGAGAGAGAGAGAGAGAGAGAGACGGAGAATGGGAGGGAGAGGGATTGAGAGAGAGTGGAGCGGACAGAGGGATTCGGGTCATTCTCCAATCACTGGCGAGGCAGCGAGCGAGACCCGGGGGTAGCACAGTGCCAAAGGCCAAAGAGTTAAGGAAGAGCAGTGGAGGCCCACAGTTTGCGGGGTGAGGAGTCCCACAGTTTGGGGGGTGAGGAGTCCCCACAGTTTGGGGGGTGAGGAGTCCCACAGTTTGGGGGGTGAGGAGTCCCCACAGTTTGGGGGGTGAGGAGTCCCACAGTTTGGGGGGTGAGGAGTCCCACAGTTTGGGGGGTGAGGAGTCCCACAGTTTTGGGGGGTGAGGAGTCCCACAGTTTGGGGGTGAGGAGTCCCCACAGTTTGGGGGGTGAGGAGTCCCACAGTTTGGGGGTGAGGAGTCCCCACAGTTTGGGGGGGTGAGGAGTCCCACAGTTTTGGGGGTGAGGAGTCCCACAGTTTGGGGGTGAGGAGTCCCCACAGTTTGGGGGGTGAGGAGTCCCCACAGTTTGGGGGGTGAGGAGTCCCCACAGTTTGGGGGGTGAGGAGTCCCCACAGTTTGGGGGGTGTGGTGTCCCCACAGTTTGGGGGGTGAGGAGTCCCCACAGTTTGGGGTGGTGAGGAGTCCCACAGTTTGGGGGTGAGGAGTCCCACAGTTTGGGGGGTGAGGAGTCCCACAGTTTGGGGGGTGAGGAGTCACCACAGTTTGGGGGGTGAGGAGTCCCCACAGTTTGGGGGGTGAGGAGTCCCCACAGTTTGGGGGGTGAGGAGTCCCACAGTTTGGGGGGTGAGGAGTCCCCACAGTTTGGGGGGGTGAGGAGTCCCACAGTTTGGGGGGTGAGGAGTACCACAGTTTGGGGGTGAGGAGTCCCACAGTTTGGGGGGTGAGGAGTCCCACAGTTTGGGGGGTGAGGAGTCCCACAGTTTGGGGGGGTGAGGAGTCCCACAGTTTGGGGGGGTGAGGAGTCCCACAGTTTGGGGGGTGAGGAGTCCCACAGTTTGAGGGGTGAGGTGTCCCACAGTTTAGGGGGGTGAGGAGTCCCACAGTTTGGGGGGTGAGGAGTCCCCACAGTTTGTGGGGGTGAGGAGTCCCCACAGTTTGTGGGGGTGAGGAGTCCCCACAGTTTGGGGGGGTGAGGAGTCCCACAGGTTGGGGGGTGAGGAGTTCCACAGTTTAGGGGGTGAGGAATCCCCACAGTTTGCGGGGTGAGGAGTCCCACAGTTTGGGGGGTGCGGAGTCCCCACAGTTTGAGGGGTGAAAAGTTCCCACAGTTTGGGGGGTGAGGAATCCCCACAGTTTGGGGGGTGAGGAGTCCCCACAGTTTGGGGGGGTTAGGAGTCCCACAGTTTGGGGGGTGAGGAGTACCACAGTTTGGGGGTGAGGAGTCCCACAGTTTGGGGGGTGAGGAGTCCCACAGTTTGGGGGGTGAGGAGTCCCACAGTTTGGGGGGGTGAGGAGTCCCCACAGTTTGGGGGGTGAGGAGTCCCACAGTTTGGGGGGGTGAGGAGTCCCACAGTTTGGGGGGGTGAGGAGTCCCACAGTTTGGGGGGTTGAGGAGTCCCACAGTTTGGGGGGGTGAGGAGTCCCACAGTTTGGGGGGTGAGGAGTCCCACAGTTTGGGGGGGTGAGGAGTCCCACAGTTTGGGGGGGTGAGGAGTCCCACAGTTTGGGGGGGTGAGGAGTCCCACAGTTTGGGGGGGTGAGGTGTCCCACAGTTTAGGGGGGTGAGGAGTCCCACAGTTTGGGGGGTGAGGAGTCCCCACAGTTTGTGGGGGTGAGGAGTCCCCACAGTTTGGGGGGGGGTGAGGAGTCCCCACAGTTTGGGGGGTGAGGAGTCCCCACAGTTTGTGGGGGTGAGGAGTCCCCACAGTTTGGGGGGGTGAGGAGTCCCCACAGTTTGGGGGGGGTGAGGAGTCCCACAGGTTGGGGGGTGAGGAGTTCCACAGTTTGGGGGGTGAGGAGCTCACAGTTTGGGGGGTGAAAAGTCCCACAGTTTGGGGGGTGAGGGGATGCACAGTTTGGGGGGTGAAGAGTCCCACAATTTGGGGGGTGAGGAGTCCCACAATTTGGGGGGGTGAGGAGTCCCACAGTTTGGGGGGTGAGGAGCCCCCAGTTTCGGGGGTGAGGAGTCCCACAGTTTGCGGGGTGAGGAGTCCCACAGTTTGGAGGGTGAGGAGTCCCCACAGTTTGGGGGGTGAGGAGTCCCACAGTTTGGGGGGTGAGGAGTCCCACAGTTTGGGGGGTGAGGAGTTCACAGTTTGGGGGGTGAGGAGTCCCACAGTTTGGGGGGTGAGGAGTCCCCACAGTTTGGGGGGTGAAAAGTCCCACAGTTTGGGGGGTGAAGAGTCCCACAATTTGGGGGGTGAGGAGTCCCACAATTTGGGGGGGTGAGGAGTCCCCACAGTTTGGGGGGTGAGGAGTCCCACAGTTTAGGGGGGTGAGGAGTCCCCACAGTTTAGGGGGGTGAGGAGTCCCCACAGTTTAGGGGGGTGAGGAGTCCCCACAGTTTAGGGGGGTGAGGAGTCCCCACAGTTTGGGGGGGTGAGGAGTCCCCACAGTTTGGGGGGTGAGGAGTCCCACAGTTTGGGGGG
Organism: Somniosus microcephalus; assembly: GCF_052327205.1. Classification (NCBI taxonomy): domain Eukaryota; kingdom Metazoa; phylum Chordata; class Chondrichthyes; order Squaliformes; family Somniosidae; genus Somniosus; species Somniosus microcephalus. The sequence continues at coordinate 60,800,440 of NW_028225181.1, read as the reverse complement.
TGAGGAGTCCCCACAGTTTGGGGGGTGAGGAGTCCCCACAGTTTGGGGGGTGAGGAGTCCCCACAGTTTGGGGGGTGAGGAGTCCCCACAGTTTGGGGGGTGAGGAGTCCCACAGTTTAGGGGGGTGAGGAGTCCCACAGTTTGGGGGGGTGAGGAGTCCCCACAGTTTGGGGGGTGAGGAGTCCCCACAGTTTGGGGGGTGAAAAGTCCCACAGTTTGGGGGGTGAAGAGTCCCACAATTTGGGGGGTGAGGAGTCCCACAATTTAGGGGGGTGAGGAGTCCCCACAGTTTGGGGGGTGAGGAGTCCCACAGTTTAGGGGGGTGAGGAGTCCCCACAGTTTAGGGGGGTGAGGAGTCCCCACAGTTTAGGGGGGTGAGGAGTCCCCACAGTTTAGGGGGGTGAGGAGTCCCCACAGTTTGGGGGGGTGAGGAGTACCCACAGTTTGGGGGGTGAGGAGTCCCACAGTTTGGGGGGTGAGGAGTCCCCACAGTTTGGGGGGTGAGGAGTCCCCACAGTTTGGGGGGTGAGGAGTCCCCACAGTTTGGGGGGTGAGGAGTCCCCACAGTTTGGGGGGTGAGGAGTCCCACAGTTTGGGGGGTGAGGAGTCCCACAGTTTAGGGGGGTGAGGAGTCCCACAGTTTGGGGGGGTGAGGAGTCCCCACAGTTTGGGGGGTGAGGAGTCCCACAGTTTGGGGGGTGAGGAGTCCCCACAGTTTGGGGGGTGAGGAGTCCCCACAGTTTGGGGGGTGAGGAGTCCCCACAGTTTGGGGGGTGAGGAGTCCCACAGTTTGGGGGTGAGGAGCCCCACAGTTTGGGGGGTGAGGAGTCCCCACAGTTTGGGGGGTGAGGAGTCCCACAGTTTGGGGGTGAGGAGTCCCACAGTTTGGGGGGTGAGGAGTCCCCACAGTTTGGGGGGTGAGGAGTCCCCACAGTTTGGGGGGTGAGGAGTCCCACAGTTTGGGGGGTGAGGAGTCCCCACAGTTTGGGGGGGTGAGGAGTCCCCACAGTTTGGGGGTGAGGAGTCCCCACAGTTTGGGGGGTGAGGAGTCCCACAGTTTGGGGGGTGAGGAGTCCCCACAGTTTGGGGGGTGAGGAGTCCCACAGTTTGGGGGGTGAGGAGTCCCCACAGTTTGGGGGGTGAGGAGTCCCACAGTTTGGGGGGTGAGGAGTCCCACAGTTTGGGGGGTGAGGAGTCCCACAGTTTGGGGGGTGAGGAGTCCCCACAGTTTGGGGGGGTGAGGCTTCCCACAGTTTGGGGGTGAGGAGTCCCACAGTTTGGGGGTGAGTAGTCCCCACAGTTTGGGGGTGAGGAGTCCTCACAGTTTGGGGGTGAGGAGTCCCACAGTTTGGGGGGTGAGGTGTCCCACAGTTTGGGGGGTGAGGAGTCCCACAGTTTGTGGGGTGAGGAGTCCCCACAGTTTGGGGGGTGAGGAGTCCCACAGTTTGGGGGGTGAGTAGTCCCCACAGTTTGGGGGGTGAGGAGTCCCCACAGTTTGGGGGTGAGGAGTCCCACAGTTTGGGGGTGAGTAGTCCCCACAGTTTGGGGGTGAGGAGTCCTCACAGTTTGGGGGGTGAGGAGTCCCACAGTTTGGGGGGTGAGGAGTCCCACAGTTTGGGGGGGTGAGGAGTCCCACAGTTTGGGCGGTGAGGAGTCCCACAGTTTGGGGAGGTGAGGAGTCCCCACAGTTTGGGGGGTGAGGAGTCCCACAGTTTGGGGGGTGAGGAATCTCACAGTTTGGGGGGTGAGGAGTCCCCACAGTTTGGAGTGTGAGGAGTCCCATACCTTGCTGTCCTTCCCTTCCTTCATCTTGAGACTTCCTTCGAGCATCAGTTGTCTGATGTACTGTGGACTGATCCCAACCATGGGGAGCGTGAGGTCAAGCATCGAGAATTCCTGCACATTCTGCAATCAGTCAAAGAAACAATGGAGTTTATCAAACTCACGCACCCCTCTATAAATCCTAGCCCGTAACTCAGCACCCCAGACACCCGCACCCCCGGGTATCTGTTATTCTACATAAAACCCCCTAAACCCCTCGATTAGATTCCAGCCTGTAACTCACTCCCGGGTATCTGTTATTCTACATAAAACCCCCCCTAAACCCCTCGATTAGATTCCAGCCTGTAACTCACTCCCGGGTATCTGTTATTCTACATAAAACCCCCCCTAAACCCCTCGATTAGATTCCAGCCTGTAACTCACTCCCGGGTATCTGTTATTCTATATATAAACCCCTCGAACCCCTCGATTAGATTCCAGCCTGTAACTCACTTCCGGGTATCTGTTATTCTATATATAAACCCCCCCCGAACCCCTCGATTAGATTCCAGCCTGTAACTCACTCCCGGGTATCTGTTATTCTATATATAAACCCCCCGAACCCCGTGTTTAGATTCCAGCCTGTAACTCACTCCCGGGTATCTGTTATTCTATATATAAACCCCCCGAACCCCTCAATTAGATTCCAGCCTGTAACTCACTCCCGGGTATCCGTTATTCTATATATAAACCCCCCCGAACCCCCCGATTAGATTCCAGCCTGTAACTCACTCCCGGGTATCTGTTATTCTATATATAAACCCCCCGAACCCCTCGATTAGATTCCAGCCTGTAACTCACTCCCGGGTATCGGTTATTCTATATATAAACCCCCCGAACCCCCCGATTAGATTCCAGCCTGTAACTCACTCCCGGGTATCTGTTATTTCTATATATAAACCCCCCTGAACCCCTCGATTAGATTCCAGCCTGTAACTCACTCCCGGGTATCCGTTATTCTATATATAAACCCCCCGAACCCCTCGATTAGATTCCAGCCTGTAACTCACTCCCGGGTATCTGTTATTCTATATATAAACCCCACTGAACCCCTCGATTAGATTCCAGCCTGTAACTCACTCCCGAGAATCTGTTATTCTATATATAAACCCCCCGAACCCCTCGATTAGATTCCAGCCTGTAACTCACTCCCGGGTATCTGTTATTCTATATATAAACCTCCCAAACCCCTCGATTAGATTCCAGCCTGTAACTCACTCCCGGGTATCTGTTATTCTGTATATAAACCTCCCAAACCCCTCGATTAGATTCCAGCCTGTAACTCACTCCCGGGTATCTGTTATTCTATATATAAACCCCTCGAACCCCTCGATTAGATTCCAGCCTGTAACTCACTCCCGGGTACCTGTTATTCTATATATAAACCCCTTGAACCCCTCGATTAGATTCCAGCCTGTAACTCACTCCCAGATATCTGTTATTCTAAATACAAACCCACGAACCCCCGATCAGATTCCAGCCTGTAACTCACTCCCAGGTATCTGTTATTATTCTATATATAAACCCCCCGAACCCCTCGATTAGATTCCAGCCTGTAACTCACTCCCGGGTATCTGTTATTCTATATATAAACCCCCCGAACCCCGTGTTTAGATTCCAGCCTGTAACTCACACCCAGGTATCTGTTATTCTATATATATATAAACCCTCCGAACCCCATGATTTGATTCCAGCCTGTAACTCACTCCCGGGTATCTGTTATTCTATATATAAACCCCCGAACCCCCCGATTAGATTCCAGCCTGTAACTCACTCCCGGGTATCTGTTATTCTATATATAAACCCCCCAAACCCCTCGATTAGATTCCAGCCTGTAACTCACTCCCGGGTATCTGTTATTCTATATATAAACCCCCCGAACCCCTCGATTAGATTCCAGCCTGTAACTCACTCCCGGGTATCTGTTAGTCTATATATAAACCCCCCGAACCCCTCGATTAGATTCCAGCCTGTAACTCACTCCCGCGTATCTGCTATTCAATATAAAATCCCCGAACACCTCGATTAGTTTCCAGCCTTTAACTTACTCCCGGGTATCTGTTATTCTATATATAAACCCCCCGAACCCCTCGATTAGATTCCAGCCTGTAACTCACTCCCGGGTATCTGTTATTCTATATATAAACCCCCGAACCCCTCGATTAGATTCCAGCCTGTAACTCACTCCCGGGTATCTGTTATTCTATATATAAACCCCCCGAACCCCTCGATTAGATTCCAGCCTGTAACTCACTGCCGGGTGTCTGTTATTCTATATATAAACCCCCCGAACCCCTCGATTAGATTCCAGCCTGTAACTCACTGCCGGGTGTCTGTTATTCTATATATAAACCCCCCGAACCCCTCGATTAGATTCCAGACTGTAACTCACTCCCGGGTATGTTATTCTATATATAAACCCCCCAAACCCCTCGATTAGATTCCAGCCTGTAACTCACTCCCGTGTATCTGTTATTCTATATATAAAACCCCCCGAACTCCGCAATTAGATTCCAGCCTGTAACTCACTCCCGGGTATCTGTTATTCTATATATAAAACCCCCGAACCCCTCGATTAGATTCCAGCCTGTAACTCACTCCCGGGTATCTGTTATTCTATATATAAACCCCCGAACCCCTCCATTAGATTCTAGCCTGTAACTCACTCCCGGGTATCTGTTATTCTATATATAAACCCCCCGAACCCCTCCATTAGATTCCAGCCTGTAACTCACTCCCGGGTATCTGTTATTCTATATATAAACCCCCCGAACCCCTCGATTAGATTCTAGCCTGTAACTCACTCCCGGGTATCTGTTATTCTTTCTATAAACCCCCCTGAACCCCTCGATTAGATTCCAGCCTGTAACTCACTCCCGGGTATCTGTTATTCTATATATTAGCCCATCTCACCCGCTCCACCTCCTCACTGCTCCCCTCCACCACATCGTAAGAACGGATTTGGCTCGCGATCAGAGCCAGCTTTTGTTGCTCCTCCCGCATTTGCATCTGGGAGTTGATCCAGCGGATAAAGTTCTCCACAGTCGCGATCTGAAAGGCAAGCAGCCCAGTTTAGCGCCCACCGTACACGCTTTGATAGAATGATACAGCACAAAAGGAGGCCATTCGGCCCAACACACTGACAGCGCTTTGGTAGCGATATCCCACAGAGGATATCGCCTGAGGAAGAGAGTGTTTGAAGACCAGGGCTTTAAACCCGGCACCAAGCTCATGGTCTACAGAGCAGCAGTGATACCCACCCTGCTATATACTTAGTTACTAGCTCCTTCATAGTTTTCATCTTTGGATTTGGGTGTTTCATCTTACTTTCCCTTTACTCAGGTCCTGCCGCGGTCGCCAGTGTAAGCCTCGTTGTCCTATTCTCAGGCTTGTAGTTCGTTTTGACCCGCGAATTACAAGGGAAATAATTGATTCCTGCCCTGCTGTGTGCCTCAGAGACATGGACCATGTACAGCAGGCACCTCAAAGCACTGGAGAGGTACCACCAATGCTGCCTCTGCAAGATCCTGCAAATCCATTGGCAGGATAGGCGCACCAACGTCAGTGTTCTCGCTTAGGCCAACATCCCCAGCATCGAAGCTTTGACCACGCTCGATCAGCTCCGATGGATGGGCCACATCGTCCGCATGCCCGATAGGAGACTCCCAAAACAAGCGCTCTACTCGGAGCTCCGACACGGCATGAGAGCCCCAGGTGGGCAGAGGAAACGCTTCAAGGACACCCTCAAAGCCTCCTTGAAAAAGTGCAACATCCCCACCGACACCTGGGAATCCGGGGCCTAAGACCACACAAAGTAGTGGAGAAGCAGCCGGGAAGACGCCGAACACCTCGAGTCTCTTCGCCGGGAGCAAGCGGAAGCCAAGCGCAAACAGCGGATGGAGCGCACGTCAACCCAAGCACCCCACCCAGCCGCCCCTTCAACCACCGTCTGCCCCACCTGTGACAGAGACTGTCGGTCCCGCATTGGACTCATCAGTCACCTGAGAACTCATTTTTAATGTGGAAGCAAGTCATCCTCGGTTCCGAGGGACTGCCTAAGAAGAAGAAGAAGAGAGATGTCCACTTAGTCCCACTTCCCTGGTCTTTCCCCATAGCCGTGCACAGTTTCTCCTCTTCAAATATTTCGCCAATTCCCTTTCGAAAGTTACTCTTGAATCAGTATCTACTGCCCTTTCAGGCAGCGCCTTCCAGCTCACAAGAAAACGCTGTGTGTAAACATTTCTGTGCGTTGGAGGCAGTTCAGAGAAGGTTTACTGGACTAATACCTGGAATGGGGGTGTTTTCTTATGAGGAAAGGTTGATCAGGCTAGGCTTGTATCCGCTGGAGTTTAGAAGAGTAAGAGGTGACTTGATTGAAACATAGAAGATCCTGAGGGGTCTGGACAGGGTGGATGTGGAGAGTTAGTTTCCTCTTGTGGGAGAATCTGGAACTAGGGGTCACTGTTTAAAAATAAGGGGTCACCCATTTAAGACAGAGATGAGGAGAAATTTTTTCTCACAGAGGGTCGTGAGTCTTTGGAACTCTCTTCCTCAGAGGGCAGTGGAAGCAGAATATTTTTAAGGCAGAGGTCAATGGATTCTTGATAAGCAAGGGGGTGAAAGGTCATCGGGGGTAGGCGGGAATGTGGAGTCATCAAAACCCCTTGTGATTTCGAACACCTCTATCAAATCTCCCCTAAACCTTCTCTGCTCCAAGGAGAACAATCCCAGCTTCTCCAGTCTCTCCACATAACTGAAGTCCCTCATCCCTGGTACCATTCTGGTCAATCTCCCCTTAACCTTCTCTGCTCTAAGGAGAACAACCCCAGCTTCTCCAGTCTCTCCACGTAACTGAAGTCCCTCATCCCTGGTACCATTCTGGTCAATCTCCCCCTTAACCTTCTCTGCTCCAAGGAGAACAACCTCAGCTTCTCCAGTCTCTCCACGTAACTGAAGTCCCTCATCCCTGGTACCATTCTGGTCAATCTCCCCCTTAACCTTCTCTGCTCTAAGGAGAACAACCCCAGCTTCTCCAGTCTCTCCACATAACTGAAGCCCCTCATCCCTGGTACCATTCTGGTCAATCTCCCCCTTAACCTTCTCTGCTCTAAGGAGAACAACCCCAGCTTCTCCAGTCTCTCCATGTAACTGAAGCCCCTCATCCCTGGTACCATTCTGGTCAATCTCCTCCTTAACCTTCTCTGCTCTAAGGAGAACAATCCCAGCTTCTCCAGTCTCTCCACATAACTGAAGCCCCTCATCCCTGGTACCATTCTGGTCAATCTCCCCCTTAACCTTCTCTGCTCTAAGGAGAACAACCCCAGCTTCTCCAGTCTCTCCACATAACTGAAGCCCCTCATCCCTGGTACCATTCTGGTAAATCTCCCCCTTAACCTTCTCTGCTCCAAGGAGAACAACCCCAGCTTCTCCAGTCTCTCCACAGAACTGAAGTCCCTCATCTCTGGTACCATTCTGGTCAATCTCCCCCTTAACCTTCTCTGCTCTAAGGAGAAAAACCCCAGCTTCTCCAGTCTCTCCACATAACTGAAGCCCCTCATCCCTGGTACCATTCTGGTCAATCTCCCCCTTAACCTTCTCTGCTCTAAGGAGAACAATCCCAGCTTCTCCAGTCTCTCCATGTAACTGAAGCCCCTCATCCCTGGTACCATTCTGGTCAATCTCCTCCTTAACCTTCTCTGCTCTAAGGAGAACAATCCCAGCTTCTCCAGTCTCTCCACATAACTGAAGCCCCTCATCCCTGGTACCATTCTGGTCAATCTCCCCCTTAACCTTCTCTGCTCTAAGGAGAACAACCCCAGCTTCTCCAGTCTCTCCACATAACTGAAGTCCCTCATCCCTGGTACCACTCTGGTCAATCTCCCCTTAACCTTCTCTGCTCCAAGGAGAACAATCCCAGCTTCTCCAGTCTCTCCATGTAACTGAAGCCCCTCATCCCTGGTACCATTCTGGTCAATCTCCCCTTAACCTTCTCTGCTCTAAGGAGAACAACCCCAGCTTCTCCAGTCTCTCCACGTAACTGAATTCCCTCATCCCTGGTACCACTCTGGTCAATCTCCCCTTAACCTTCTCTGCTCTAAGGAGAACAACCCCAGCTTCTCCAGTCTCTCCACATAACTGAAGTCCCTCATCCCTGGTACCATTCTGGTCAATCTCCCCTTAACCTTCTCTGCTCTAAGGAGAACAACCCCAGCTTCTCCAGTCTCTCCACGTAACTGAATTCCCTCATCCCTGGTACCACTCTGGTCAATCTCCCCTTAACCTTCTCTGCTCTAAGGAGAACAACCCCAGCTTCTCCAGTCTCTCCACATAACTGAAGCCCCTCATCCCTGGTACCACTCTGGTCAATCTCCCCTTAACCTTCTCTGCTCTAAGGAGAACAATCCCAGCTTCTCCAGTCTCTCCATGTAACTGAAGCCCCTCATCCCTGGTACCACTCTGGTCAATCTCCCCCTTAACCTTCTCTGCTCTAAGGAGAACAACCCCAGCTTCTCCAGTCTCTCCACATAACTGAAGTCCCTCATCCCTGGTACCACTCTGGTCAATCTCCCCTTAACCTTCTCTGCTCTAAGGAGAACAACCCCAGCTTCTCCAGTCTCTCCATGTAACTGAAGTCCCTCATCCCTGGTACCATTCTGGTCAATCTCCCCTTAACCTTCTCTGCTCTAAGGAGAACAACCCCAGCTTCTCCAGTCTCTCCACATAACTGAAGTCCCTCATCCCTGGTACCACTCTGGTCAATCTCCCCTTAACCTTCTCTGCTCCAAGGAGAACAATCCCAGCTTCGCCAGTCTCTCCACAGAACTGAAGTCCCTCATCCCTGGTACCATTCTGGTCAATCTCCCCTTAACCTTCTCTGCTCTAAGGAGAACAACCCCAGCTTCTCCAGTCTCTCCACGTAACTGAATTCCCTCATCCCTGGTACCACTCTGGTCAATCTCCCCTTAACCTTCTCTGCTCTAAGGAGAACAACCCCAGCTTCTCCAGTCTCTCCACATAACTGAAGCCCCTCATCCCTGGTACCACTCTGGTCAATCTCCCCTTAACCTTCTCTGCTCTAAGGAGAAAAATCCCAGCTTCTCCAGTCTCTCCATGTAACTGAAGCCCCTCATCCCTGGTACCATTCTGGTCAATCTCCCCTTAACCTTCTCTGCTCCAAGGAGAACAATCCCAGCTTCTCCAGTCTCTCCACATAACTGAAGCCCCTCATCCCTGGTACCATTCTGGTCAATCTCCCCTTAACCTTCTCTGCTGTAAGGAGAACAACCCCAGCTTCTCCAGTCTCTACACAGAACTGAAGTCCCTCATCCCTGGTCCCATTCTGGTCAATCTCCCCTTAACCTTCTCTGCTCTAAGGAGAACAATCCCAGCTTCTCCAGTCTCTCCACATAACTGAAGTCCCTCATCCCTGGTACCATTCTGGTCAATCTCCCCCTTAACCTTCTCTGCTCTAAGGAGAACAATCCCAGTGATGTAAGAAAAAGGAGACTTACCATCAAGTAACTTTAAAGTAAGCTTTAAGTAACTTATAAACACACTATATACAAGAGAGGTCTTTACCATGCCTCTGGTAGAAGCCTCTTACAATACTGAACAGACCAGTATTTATACCAGTCCAACAGGAAGTGACATATGACAGGAAGTGAGGTATGTACACAGTTCATAGTTCACAGGAAGTGATGACATAACTTCCCGGAAGTTAGCATTTTTATCACATTCTTCCCTCCTGCAGGATTAGAAGGCTGTGGTCTACCTTTTGGTCCGCAGCCGCCGAACAAGGAAGAGTCGCACCCGTTTGGATTCCCGTCGTAGAGGGTCGCTGGTCCGCTTACATGCGGTTGGCCATTGGTCAGAGTCTGTGTGGCCTGGATTGCCCTGTGAAGGGTCGGGGAGATCATGGCTTCGAGTACGAGCCCCAATAGGTTCAAAGTCGGACTGCCTCTGTTCAGAGGGAGGTGCAGAGCTGGTCTGTGGCGGATCAGTACTTTCATGCGCGGTACTGGGAGGGTCGCAACCTTGAGCACGGGGTTCTACCGGCACCAAGCTAGTTGGTGTCCGATCAGGATCCTGGAGAGGGGTACCCGATAGGTCCCAAGAGTTTCCTGGTGAAATGCCATCACCCGATGTCCCACTAGGTCCTGGTGGGCAGGGAGCCAGATCCCGTAATGATACGGTAGATTCTCGGCCGTCGGAATATCGTATGTTTGCATAGGTGGGGTTGGCATCGGTTAGTTCAACCTCGTCTACGAGAGGGTCATTTTTAGACGTCCGAACGTATCTTCGGAGTAATACAGGTCCAGGAGTAGTTAGCCATGACGGGAGTGATGTCCCATGAGATGAGCGACGCTGGAATCCAAAGAACCGCTCATGAGGTGTAGTATTTGTGGCTGTAGAAAGCAGGGACCGTATAGAGTGCAATGCATCCGGAAGCACTGTTTCCCATTGCTGGTCTGGTAGGCCCCGAGATCTTAAAGCGAGACGTACGGAATTCCAGATGATACCGTTATACCTCTCTACCTGCCCATTTCCGATGGGATGGTATGGTGTTGTTTTGCTTGTAGCAATTCCCCGTTCTGAGAGGTAGTCCTTGAGTTCCCTTGACATAAAGGATGGACCCCGATCTGAGTGAATATAAGCCGGCATGCCACAGAGAGAAAATACCTGCTCAAGGCAGCAGATTACTGTGGACGCCAGCATATTGGAGCAGGGGAAGGCAAACGGAAAACGTGAATATTCGTCGATCATGGTGAGCAAATATGTGTTCCGAGTTGAAGAGGGCACTGGGCCCTTAAAATCGATGCTAAGTCGTTGCATCGGTTGGGTTGCATGTATGAGTATACCAGCTGAGGGGCGGAAGAACTGAGGTTTTAATTCCGCACAAAGCCGGCATTCTGAGCATATTTTCTTTACATCTCCAGTGGAAAAAGGGAGATTCCGTGATCGTACGAAATGTAGCATGCGCGTAACGCCAGGATGACACAAACCATTGTGGACATCCATGAGAGTGGAGGATGACATAGTGGAGCAGAATGCCCGTGTGAGGGTGTCCGGGGCCACATTCTCCTTGCCAGGCTGATAGAGAATGGTATAACCAAAAGAGGCCAGTTCCATCCTCCAAAGTTGTATTTTATTATTCTTAATTTTGGTTCGTTTTCGATTATCGAGCATGAAGGCGACTGATCGTTGGTCCGTGATCAATGTAAAGTGCTGGCGAGCTAGAAAATGGTTCCACTTCCGTACTGCCTCTATGATGGCTGTGGCTTCTTTCTCAACCGGAGGATAATGTAGCTCGGCACCTTGTAAGGTCCTGGACATAAATGCTACAGGACGACCTTCCTGATTCAGAGTAGCCGAGATCGCCACCTCCGAGGCATCACATTCAACCACGAAAGGGAGATTCTCATCGATGGAGTGAAGAGCCGCTTTCTCCAACTGTTTTTTGAGAAGGTTAAAGGCTGCAACAGCTGCTGTTCCCAGTGGAAATGATCTAGCATGCAGCAAGGGTTGGATTTTGTCCGAAAAATGAGGAATCCATTTAGCGTAGTATGCAAACAGACCGAGAGCCCGACGTAAAGAAGCCGGATTCTTAGGTGACGGGAGCTCTTGGAGCGGGCGAAGTCTTTCTGGGTCTGGCTTAATGATACCATTGCCTACGCAGTAGCCAAGGATGTTGATGGTCGGTTGCGACTCAACAGATTTGGATTCATTCAGGGTCAAATTACGGCGATGGAGGGCATCCCGAAATTTTTGGAGGTTGGAGTCGTGTTCCTGTTGATCGTGACCTGCAATGGTAATGTTATCAAGATAGGGAAAAGTGTCCCTTAGGTTTTCCTGCTTAACCAGGCCATCCATTGCCCATTGAAAGGCAGCCACTCCATTAGTAACCCCGAATGGGAGGCGACGAAATTGGTACAGCCGTCCATTAGCCTCAAAGGCTGTGTACTGCTTATCTGAGACCTTCAAGGGTAACTGATGATAGGCACTTTTTAAATCGTAAGTTGAGAACACTTTGTATTCGGCCAGTTTATTAACCATATCATCAATGCGTGGCAATGGGTAGGCGTCCAAGTCGGTATATTGATTGATGGTTTGCGAATAATCGATGCATAGTCGCTGTTTGTGAGGTTTTAGAGGGTTCTTGACAATGACGACTTGAGCCCGCCAGGGCGACGAACATGGTTCAATGATATCCTCTGCTAGAAGTCGAGAGATTTCAGCCGCAATAAAAGATTGGTCTTCCTGATTAAAGCGCCGCGATTTCGTTATTATCGGTTGGCATTGAGGCGGAATACTGGCAAATAATGAGGGTTCATCAAGTGAAGCTGCTGATAATGCACAAAAAGGTAATTTAGATGGTATATTAGAAATAGTAAGTCCGGGTTTGGATCCACCAAACTCAATGGTGAGTTTCTTATGCTGTTTTTGGAAGTCCAGCCCTAAGAGGAGATCACTACATAGGTCTTTGAGCACTGAAAGTCGGGTGGAGGGATACATACGACCATGAAGTGTCATATCAACAACACAAAAGCCGGAGATTCTGGTATTAAGTGATGACTGGGCCATCGCAATTGCCTGGTCCGATGGGAAGACATATAGTTTCAATTTCGCAACAATCTGTTCCTTAATGAAACTATCAGTACTTCCTGAGTCAATTAAGGCATCTAAGGTATGCCCTTTAATTGAAATTTTTGTGGCTGCCTGAGACAGGTTCTGTGGGCAAGCAGCTGTAATTGGTGTCGTTGCACAGAGAGTGGCTAAAACTCTCGGTGTGCTTCTTCGGGAGAGAGCTCGAGAGGAAGCTTGATAGGTCCTAGCTGGAGCATCTTGATAGGCCCTAATTGGGGCAGTTCGGTAGGTCTTAGCTGGATTGGCCCTCGTAGAGGCCCTTGATAGGCAAACTTTAGCAAAGTGTCCTTTTTTCCCGCAATAACTGCAGATTGCATTGCGAGCAGGGCAGGTTTTCCTAGGGTGAAAAGCATCTCCACAAAAGAAGCATTCCTTCCTAGATTGCCAAGAGGCTGCTAAAGTGGGGTCGTCCTCCTCTTCTTCATCAGAATTATCAGAATTAGATTCCCCCATGATAGGGTTCACCTGAGACCGCTTGAATTGTCTGGTTGCAGCTACAGCAGCAGATCGAGATCTGGGCAGCTGATAGAGGTCTGCATTTCTCTTTGCCAAATCCAGTGAACAAGCTAGGTCAAAAGCTTTTTGTAGCTCAAGTGTTTTACTTTCTAGTAGACGCTGGCGTATAAATGGAGAGGCAATCCCGCAGATGAAAGCATCACGAATCATTTCTTGGCGGTACAGCTCAGCTGAGGCTGCCTGAAAGTTACAATCTACGCTGAGCCTGCGAAGTTCTTGCAGGAATTCGTCAATTGATTCCCCTGGCCCTTGTCGGGCTGTGGCCAGTAGATGTCTAGCATAGACCTCATTTGGGGTCTTCGCATACAGTTTCTTAAGTGCCCGAATCACCTCTTCGTAATTATCCCAGTCATCAACATATTCGAACACTTTTGGGGTCACATAATTGACAAGTATCTTCAATTTAGCAGGAGCATCCACTTTACATTCATCCAGAAAATTCTCAAAAGTACGATACCAATGCTTCCATACCCTGCCAGCTGCTGGTGTATTCGGGTCCAAGTCCAGACGAATAGGTCTAAGGATTTTCTCCATGATGGGTGGTTCCCTGGATCCTTAACTTCCGAGTTTGTCTGAAGGTCTAGTATTTGTCAGTGTAAATACTAAGTTACTTAAATTGATGTAAGAAAAAGGAGACTTACCATCAAGTAACTTTAAAGTAAGCTTTAAGTAACTTATAAACACACTATATACAAGAGAGGTCTTTACCATGCCTCTGGTAGAAGCCTCTTACAATACTGAACAGACCAGTATTTATACCAGTCCAACAGGAAGTGACATATGACAGGAAGTGAGGTATGTACACAGTTCATAGTTCACAGGAAGTGATGACATAACTTCCCGGAAGTTAGCATTTTTATCACACCCAGCTTCTCCAGTCTCTCCACATAACTGAAGCCCCTCATCCCTGGTACCATTCTGGTCAATCTCCCCTTAACCTTCTCTGCTGTAAGGAGAACAACCCCAGCTTCTCCAGTCTCTACACAGAACTGAAGTCCCTCATCCCTGGTACCATTCTGGTCAATCTCCCCTTAACCTTCTCTGCTGTAAGGAGAACAACCCCAGCTTCTCCAGTCTCTCCACGTAACTGAAGTCCCTCATCCCTGGTACCATTCTGGTCAATCTCCCCTTAACCTTCTCTGCTCTAAGGAGAACAATCCCAGCTTCTCCAGTCTCTCCACATAACTGAAGCCCCTCATCCCTGGTCCCATTCTAGTAAATCTCCTCTGCACCCTCTCCAAGGCCTTGACATCCTTCCTAAAGTGTGGTGCCAAGAATTGGACACAATACTACAGCTGGGGCCTAACCAGTGGATTTATAAAAAGTTTGAGCATAACTTCCCTGCTTTGGTACTCTATGTCTCTGTTTATAAAGCTAAAAACCACATATGTTTATTTAAGAACAGGCTTATTATCAACCTGTCCTGTCACCTTTCCCCCATTTATAACATGTTAAAAAAATTTCTGTCTGTGAGAGTCGGTGCTTGGGTGCAGAATATTCCTTCCGGAACATTCGGATAGGTTAATGGAGGGGGAATAGCGTCCCTCGGAGACGATTGTCCCGAGATACCAACCCTGGTGCTCAAGTTCTGATACTGAGCCCCACACACAGATTAACAAATAGTTTAGCCTAGGCTCCATTCCCGGCCTGTGATCAGTGCCAGTGGAACCCTCACCACAGTGAGAGACAGTATCTGTGGGAATCGTACCCCAGTGAGATTCAGTGACTGTGGGACCCGTACCCCAGTGAGATTCAGTGTCTGTGGGACCCGTACCCCAGTGAGAGACAGTGTCTGTGGGAATCGTACCCCAGTGAGATTCAGTGACTGTGGGACACATACTTCAGTGAGAGACAGTGTCTGTGGAAATCGTACCTCAGTGAGAGTCAGTGTCAGTGGGACCAGTACCCCAGTGAGAGTCAGTGTCAGTGGGACCAGTACCCCAGTGAGAGTCAGTGTCAGTGGGACCAGTACCCCAGTGAGAGTCAGTGTCTATGGGACCCGTACCCCAGTGAGAGTCAGTGTCTGCGTGACCTGTACCCAATTGAGTGTCAGTGTGTGTGGGACCCGTTCCCCAGTGAGAGTCAGTGTCTGTGGGACCCGTACCCACTGAGAGTCAGTGTGTGTGGGACACGTACCCCAGTGAGAGTCAGTGTCTGTGGGACATGTACCCCATTGAGAGTCTGTATCTGTGGGACCAGTACCCCAGTGAGAGTCAGTGTCTGTGGGACCCGTACCCCAGTGAGAGTTAGTGACTGTGGGACCCGTACCCCAGTGAGAGTCAGTGTCTGTGGGACACATACCCCAGTGAGAGTCAGTGTGTGTGGGACCCGTACCCCAGTGAGAGTCAGTGTCTGTGGGACCCGTAACCCAGTGAGAGTCAGTGTCTGTGCGACCCGTACCCCAGTGAGAGTCAGTGACTGTGGGACACGTACACCTGTGAGAGTCAGTGTCTGTGGGACCAGTACCCCAGTGAGAGTCAGTGTCTGTGGGACCCGTACCCCAGTGAGAGTCAGTGTCTGTGGGACCCGTACCCCAGTGAGAGTCAGTGTCTGTGGGACCCGTACCACAGTGTGAGTCAGTGACTGTGGGACCCGTACCCCAGTGAGAGCCAGTGTGTGTGGGACCCGTACCCCAGTGAGAGCCAGTGTGTGTTGCACCCATACCCCAGTGAGAGTCAGTGTCTGTGGGACCCATACCCCAGTGAGAGTCAGTGTCTGTGGGACCCATACCCCAGTGAGAGGCAGTGTCTGTGGGACCCGTACCCCAGTGAGAGTCAGTGTCTGTGGGACCCGTGCCCCAGTGAGAGTCAGTGTCTGTCGGACCCATACCCCAGTGAGAGCCAGTGTCGGTGAGACCCGTACCCCAGTGAGAGTCAGTGTCTGTGGGACCCATACCCCAGTGTGAGTCAGTGTCTGTGGGACCCATACCCCAGTGAGAGTCAGTGTCTGTGGGAACTGTACCCCAGTGAGAGTCAGTGTCTGTGGGACCCATACCCCAGTGTGAGTCAGTGTCTGTGGGACCCATACCCCAGTGTGAGTCAGTGTCTGTGGGACCCATACCCCAGTGAGAGTCAGTGTCTGTGGGACCCGTACCCCAGTGAGAGTCAGTGTGTGTGGGACCCGTACCCCAGTGAGAGTCAGTGTCAGTGGGACCCATACCCCAGTAAGAGTCAGTGTCTGTGGGACCCGTACCCCAGTGAGAGTCAGTGTCTGTGGGACCCGTACCCCAGTGAGAGTCAGTGTCTGTAGAACCCGCACCCCAGTGAGAGTCAGTGTCTGTGGGACCCGTACCCCAGTGAGAGTCAGTGTCTGTAGAACCCGTACCCCAGTGAGAGTCAGTGTCTGTGGGACCAGTACCCCAGTGAGAGTCAGTGTCTGTGGGACCCGTACCCAAGTGAGAGTCAGTGTCTGTGGGACCCGTACCCCAGTGAGAGTCAGTGTCTGTGTGACCCGTACCCCAGTGAGAGTCAGTGTCTGTGTGATCCGTACCCCAGTGAGAGTCAGTGTCTGTGGGACCCGTACCCCAGTGAGAGTCAGTGTCTGTGGGACCAGTACCCCAGTGAGAGTCAGTGTCTGTGGGACCTGTACACCATTGAGAGTCAGTGTGTGTGGGACCCATACCCGAGTGAGAGTCAGTGTCTGTGGGAGCTGTACCCCAGTGAGAGTCAGTGTGTGTGGAACCCGTACCCCAGTGAGAGTCAGTGTCTGTGGGACCCGTACCACATTGAGAGTCACTGTCTGTGGGACCTGTACTACAGTGAAAATCAGTGTCAGTAGCACCCATACCCCAGTGAGAGTCAGTGTCTGTGGAACCCGTACCCCAGTGAGAGTCAGTGTCTGTGGGACCCGTACTGCAGTGAGAGTCAGTGTCTGTGAGACCCGTACCCCAGTGAGAGCCAGTGACTGTGGGACCCGTACCCCAGTGAGAGTCAGTGTCTGTGGGACCCGTACCCCAGTGAGAGTCAGTGTCTGTGGAACCCATACCCCAGTGAGGGTCAGTGTCTGTGGGACCTGTACCCCAGTGAGAGTCAGTCTCTGTTGGACCCGTACCCCAGTGAGAGTCAGTGTCTGGGGAACCCGTACCCCAGTGAGATTCAGTGACTGTGGGACCCGTACCCCAGTGAGAGTCAGTGTCTGGGGAACCCGTACCCCAGTGAGATTCAGTGACTGTGGGACCCGTACCCCAGTGAGAGTCAGTGTCTGGGGAACCCGTACCCCAGTGAGAGTCAGTGTCTGTGGGACCCGTACCCCAGTTAGAGTCAGTGTCTGTGGGACCCGTACCCCAGTGAGATTCAGTGACTGTGGGACCCGTACCCCAGTGAGAGTCAGTGTCTGTGGGACCCGTACCCCAGTGAGAGGTCAGTGTCTGTGGGACCCGTACCCAGTGAGAGTCAGTGTGTGTGGGACCCGTACCCCAGTGAGAGTCAGTGTGTGTGGGACCCGTACCCCAGTGAGAGTCAGTGTCTGTGGGACCCATACCCCAGTGAGAGTCAGTGTCTGTGGGACCCGTACCTCAGTGAGAGTCAGTGTCTGTGGACCCGTACCCCAGTGAGAGTCAGTGTCTGGGACCCGTACCCAGTGAGAGTCAGTGTCTGTGGGACCCGTACCCCAGTGAGAGTCAGTGTCTGTGGGACCCGTACCCCAGTGAGAGTCAGTGTCTGTGGGGCCCGTACCCCAGTGAGAGTCAGTGTCTGTGGGACCCGTACCCAGTGAGAGTCAGTGTCTGTGGGACCTGTACCCCAGTGAGAGTCAGTGTCTGTGGGACCCGTACCCAGTGAGAGCCAGTGTCTGTGGGTCCATACCCCAGTGAGACTCAGTGTCTGTGGGACCCGTACCCAGTGAGAGTCAGT
>NW_028225181.1:60669303-60782109 GCF_052327205.1 Somniosus microcephalus | reverse complement strand
GAGGGAGCTTTACTCTGTATCTAACCCGTGCTGTACCTACCCTGGGGAGCGTTTGATGGGACAGTGTAGAGGGAGCTTTACTCTGTATCTAACCCGTGGTGTACCTGCCCTGGGAGTGTTTGATGGGACAGTGTAGTGGGAGCTTTACTCTGTATCTAACCCGTTCTGTACCTGCCCTGGGAGTGTTTGATGGGACAGTGTAGAGGGAGCTTTACTCTGTATCTAACCCGTTCTGTACCTGCCCTGGGAGTGTTTGATGGGGCAGTGTAGAGGGAGCTTTACTCTGTATCTAACCCGTGCTGTACCTGCCCTGGGAGTGTTTGATGGGACAGTGTAGGGGAAGGTTTACTTTGTGTCTAACCCGTGCTGTACCTGCCCCGGGAGTGTTTGATGGGACAGTGTAGAGGGAGCTTTACTCTGTATCTAACCCGTGCTGTACCTGCCCTGGGAGTGTTTGATGGGACAGTGTAGGGGAAGGTTTACTCTGTGTCTAACCCGTGCTGTACCTGCCCTGGGAGTGTTTGATGGGACAGTGTAGAGGGAGCTTTACTCTGTATCTAACCCGTGCTGTACCTGCCCTGGGAGTGTTTGATGGGACAGTGTAGAGGGAGTTTTACTCTGTATCTAACCCGTGCTGTACCTGCCCTGGGAGTGTTTGATGGGACAGTGTAGAGGGAGCTTTACTCTGTATCTAACCCATGCTGTACCTGCCCTGGGAGTGTTTGATGGGACAGTGTAGAGGGAGCTTTACTCTGTGTCTAACCCGTGCTGTACCTGCCCTGGGAGAGTTTGATGGGACAGTGTAGAGGGAGCTTTACTCTGTATCTAACCCGTGCTGTACCTGCCCTGGGAGTGTTTGATGGGACAGTGTAGAGGGAGCTTTACTCTGTATCTAACGCCGTGCTGTACCTGCCCTGGGAGTGTTTGATGGGACAGTGTAGAGGGAGCTTTACTCTGTGTCTAACCCGTGCTGTACCTGCACTGGGAGTGTTTGATGGGTCAGTGTAGAGGGAGCTTTACTCTGTATCTAACGCCGTGCTGTGCCTGCCCTGTGAGTGTTTGATGGGACAGTGTAGAGGGTGCTTTACTCTGTATCTAACCCGTGGTGTACTGCCCTGGGAGTGTTTGATGGGACAGTGTAGAGGGAGCTTTACTCTGTATCTAACCCGTGCTGTACTGCCGTGGCAGTGTTTGATGGGACAGTGTAGAGGGAGCTTTACTCTGTATCTAACCCGTGCTGTACCTGCCCTGGGAGTGTTTGATGGGACAGTGTAGAGGAAGCTTTACTCTGTATCTAACCCATGCTGTATCTACCCTGGGCGTGTTTGATGGGAAAGTGTAGAGGGAGCTTTACTCTGTATCTAACCCGTGCTGTACCTGCCCTGGGAATGTTTGATGGGACAGTGTAGAGGAAATTGTACTCTGTATCTAACCCCGTGCTGTAACTGCCCTGGGAGTGTTTGATGGGACAGTGTAGAGGGAGATTACTCTGTATCTAACCCGTGCTATACCTGCCCTGGGAGTGTTTGATGGGACAGTGTAGAGGAAGCTTTACTCTCTATCTAACCCGTGCTGTACCTGCCCTGGGAGTGTTTGATGGGACAGTGTAGAGGGAGATTTACGCTGTAACTAACCCGAGCTGTAACTACCCTGGGTGTGTTTGATGGGGACAGTGTAGAGGGAGCTTTACTCTGTATCTAACCCCGTGCTGAACCTGCCCTGGGAGTGTTTGATGGGACAGTGTAGAGGGAGCTTTACTCTGTATCTATCCCGTGCTGTCCCTGCCCTGGAGTGTTTGATGGGACAGAGTAGAGGGAGCATTACTCTATATCTAACCCCGTGGTGTACCTGCCCTGGGAGTGTTTGATGGGACAGTGTAGAGGGAGCTTTACTCTGTATCTAACCCGTGCTGTACCTGCCCTGGGAGTGTTTGATGGGACAGTGTAGAGGAAGCTTTGCTCTGTGTCTAACCCGTGCTGTACTAGCCCCTGGGAGTGTTTGATGGGACAGTGTAGAGGGAACTTTACTCTGTATCTAACCCGTGCTGTACCTGCCCTGGGAGTGTTTGATGGGACAGTGTAGAGGGAGCTTTACTCTGCATCTAACCCGTGCTGTACCTGCCCTGGGAGTGTTTGATGGGACAGTGTAGAGGGAGCTTTACTCTGTATCTAACCCGTGATGTACCTGCCCTGGGAGTGTTTGATGGGGCAGTGTAGAGCAAGCTTTACTCTGTATCTAACCCCTGCTGTACCTGCCCTGGGACTGTTTGATGGGACAGTGTAGAGGGAGCTTTACTCTGTATCTAACCCGTGCTGTACCTGCCCTGGGAGTGTTTGTTTGGACAGTGTTGAGGGAGCTTTACTCTGTGTCTAACCCGTGCTGTACCTGCCCTGGGAGTGTTTGATGGGACAGTGTAGAGGGAGCTTTACTCTGTATCTAACCTGTGCTGTACCTGCCCTGGGAGTGTTTGATGGGACAGTGTCGAGGGAGATTTACTCTGTTTCTAACACGTGCTGTACCTGCCCTGGGAGTGTTTGATGGGACAGTGTAGAGGAAACTTTACTCTGTGTCTAACCCGTGCTGTACCTGCCCTGGGAGTGTTTAATGGGACAGTGTAGAGGGAGACTTACTCTGTATCTAACCCGTGCTGTACCTGCCCTGGGAGTGTTTGATGGGACAGTGTAGAGGGAGCTTTACTCTGTATCTAACCCGTTCTGTACCTGCACTGGGAGTGTTTGATGGGACAGTTTCGAGGGAGCTTTACTCTGTATCTAACCCGTGCTGTACCTGCCCTGGGAGTGTTTGATGGGACAGTGTAGGGGGAGCTTTACTCTGTATCTAACCCGTTCTGGACCTGCCCTGGGAGTGTTTGATGGGACAGTGTAAAGGGAGCTTTACTCTGTATCTAACCTGTGCTGTACCTGCCCTGGGAGTGTTTGATGGGACAGTGTAGAGGGAGCTTTACTCTGTATCTAACCCGTGCTGTACCTGCCCTGGGAGCGTTTGATGGGACAGTGTAGAGGGAGCTTTACTCTGTATCTAACCCATGGTGTACCTGCCCTGGGAGTGTTTGATGGGACAGTGTAGTGGGAGCTTTACTCTGTATCTAACCCGTTCTGTACCTGCCCTGGGAGTGTTTGATGGGACAGTGTGGAGGGAGCTTTACTCTGTATCTAACCCGTTCTGTACCTGCCCTGGGAGTGTTTGATGGGGCAGTGTAGAGGGAGCTTTACTCTGTATCTAACCCGTGCTGTACCTGCCCTGGGAGTGTTTGATGGGACAGTGTAGGGGAAGGTTTACTTTGTGTCTAACCCGTGCTGTACCTGCCCTGGGAGTGTTTGATGGGACAGTGTAGAGGGAGCTTTACTCTGTATCTAACCCGTGCTGTACCTGCCCTGGGAGTGTTTGATGGGACAGTGTAGAGGGAGCTTTACTCTGTGTCTAACCCGTGCTGTACCTGCCCTGGGAGAGTTTGATGGGACAGTGTAGAGGGAGCTTTACTCTGTATCTAACCCGTGCTGTACCTGCCCTGGGAGTGTTTGATGGGACAGTGTAGAGGGAGCTTTACTCTGTGTCTAACCCGTGCTGTACCTGCACTGGGAGTGTTTGATGGGTCAGTGTAGAGGGAGCTTTACTCTGTATCTAACGCCGTGCTGTACCTGCCCTGGGAGTGTTTGATGGGACAGTGTAGAGGGAGATTTACTCTGTATCTAACCCGTGCTGTACTGCCCTGGGAGTGTTTGATGGGACAGTGTAGAGGGAGCTTTACTCTGTATCTAACCCGTGCTGTACCTGCCCTGGGAGTGTTTGATTGGACAGTGCAGAGGGAGCTTTACTCTGCATCTAACCCGTGCTGTACCTGCCCTGGGAGTGTTTGATGGGACAGTGTCGAGGGAGCTTTACTCTGTATCTAACCCGTGCTGTACCTGCCCTGGGAGTGTTTGATGGGGCAGTGTAGAGCGAGCTTTACTCTGTATCTAACCCCTGCTGTACCTGCCCTGGGACTGTTTGATGGGACAGTGTAGAGGGAGCTTTACTCTGCATCTAACCCGTGCTGTACCTGCCCTGGGAGTGTTTGATGGGACAGTGTAGAGGGAGCTTTACTCTGTATCTAACCCGTGCTGTACTGCCCTGGCAGTGTTTGATGGGACAGTGTAGAGGGAGCTTTACTCTGTATCTAACCCGTGCTGTACCTGCCCTGGGAGTGTTTGATGGGACAGTGTAGAGGAAGCTTTACTCTGTATCTAACCCATGCTGTATCTACCCTGGGCGTGTTTGATGGGAAAGTGTAGAGGGAGCTTTACTCTGTATCTAACCCGTGCTGTACCTGCCCTGGGAATGTTTGATGGGACAGTGTAGAGGAAATTGTACTCTGTATCTAACCCCGTGCTGTAACTGCCCTGGGAGTGTTTGATGGGACAGTGTAGAGGGAGATTACTCTGTATCTAACCCGTGCTATACCTGCCCTGGGAGTGTTTGATGGGACAGTGTAGAGGAAGCTTTACTCTCTATCTAACCCGTGCTGTACCTGCCCTGGGAGTGTTTGATGGGACAGTGTAGAGGGAGATTTACGCTGTAACTAACCCGAGCTGTAACTACCCTGGGTGTGTTTGATGGGGACAGTGTAGAGGGAGCTTTGCTCTGTATCTAACCCCGTGCTGAACCTGCCCTGGGAGTGTTTGATGGGACAGTGTAGAGGGAGCTTTACTCTGTATCTATCCCGTGCTGTCCCTGCCCTGGGAGTGTTTGATGGGACAGAGTAGAGGGAGCTTTACTCTATATCTAACCCCGTGGTGTACCTGCCCTGGGAGTGTTTGATGGGACAGTGTAGAGGGAGCTTTACTCTGTATCTAACCCGTGCTGTACCTGCCCTGGGAGTGTTTGATGGGACAGTGTAGAGGAAGCTTTGCTCTGTGTCTAACCCGTGCTGTACTAGCCCTGGGAGTGTTTGATGGGACAGTGTAGAGGGAACTTTACTCTGTATCTAACCCGTGCTGTACCTGCCCTGGGAGTGTTTGATGGGACAGTGTAGAGGGAGCTTTACTCTGCATCTAACCCGTGCTGTACCTGCCCTGGGAGTGTTTGATGGGACAGTGTAGAGGGAGCTTTACTCTGTATCTAACCCGTGATGTACCTGCCCTGGGAGTGTTTGATGGTGCAGTGTAGAGCAAGCTTTACTCTGTATCTAACCCCTGCTGTACCTGCCCTGGGACTGTTTGATGGGACAGTGTAGAGGGAGCTTTACTCTGTATCTAACCCGTGCTGTACCTGCCCTGGGAGTGTTTGTTTGGACAGTGTTGAGGGAGCTTTACTCTGTGTCTAACCCGTGCTGTACCTGCCCTGGGAGTGTTTGATGGGACAGTGTAGAGGGAGCTTTACTCTGTATCTAACCTGTGCTGTACCTGCCCTGGGAGTGTTTGATGGGACAGTGTCGAGGGAGATTTACTCTGTTTCTAACCCGTGCTGTACCTGCCCTGGGAGTGTTTGATGGGACAGTGTAGAGGAAACTTTACTCTGTGTCTAACCCGTGCTGTACCTGCCCTGGGAGTGTTTAATG
Organism: Somniosus microcephalus; assembly: GCF_052327205.1. NCBI lineage: Eukaryota > Metazoa > Chordata > Chondrichthyes > Squaliformes > Somniosidae > Somniosus > Somniosus microcephalus. The sequence goes on along the minus strand of NW_028225181.1, from coordinate 60,776,552 downwards.
GGACAGTGTAGAGGGAGACTTACTCTGTATCTAACCCGTGCTGTACCTGCCCTGGGAGTGTTTGATGGGACAGTGTAGAGGGAGCTTTACTCTGTATCTAACCCATTCTGTACCTGCACTGGGAGTGTTTGATGGGACAGTTTCGAGGGAGCTTTACTCTGTATCTAACCCGTGCTGTACCTGCCCTGGGAGTGTTTGATGGGACAGTGTAGGGGGAGCTTTACTCTGTATCTAACCCGTTCTGGACCTGCCCTGGGAGTGTTTGATGGGACAGTGTAGAGGGAGCTTTACTCTGTATCTAACCCGTGCTGTACCTGCCCTGGGAGCGTTTGATGGGACAGTGTAGAGGGAGCTTTACTCTGTATCTAACCCATGGTGTACCTGCCCTGGGAGTGTTTGATGGGACAGTGTAGTGGGAGCTTTACTCTGTATCTAACCCGTTCTGTACCTGCCCTGGGAGTGTTTGATGGGACAGTGTGGAGGGAGCTTTACTCTGTATCTAACCCGTTCTGTACCTGCCCTGGGAGTGTTTGATGGGGCAGTGTAGAGGGAGCTTTACTCTGTATCTAACCCGTGCTGTACCTGCCCTGGGAGTGTTTGATGGGACAGTGTAGGGGAAGGTTTACTTTGTGTCTAACCCGTGCTGTACCTGCCCTGGGAGTGTTTGATGGGACAGTGTAGAGGGAGCTTTACTCTGTATCTAACCCGTGCTGTACCTGCCCTGGGAGTGTTTGATGGGACAGTGTAGAGGGAGCTTTACTCTGTGTCTAACCCGTGCTGTACCTGCCCTGGGAGAGTTTGATGGGACAGTGTAGAGGGAGCTTTACTCTGTATCTAACCCGTGCTGTACCTGCCCTGGGAGTGTTTGATGGGACAGTGTAGAGGGAGCTTTACTCTGTGTCTAACCCGTGCTGTACCTGCACTGGGAGTGTTTGATGGGACAGTGTAGAGGGAGATTTACTCTGCATCTAACCCGTGCTGTACTGCCCTGGGAGTGTTTGATGGGACAGTGTAGAGGGAGCTTTACTCTGTATCTAACCCGTGCTGTACCTGCCCTGGGAGTGTTTGATTGGACAGTGCAGAGGGAGCTTTACTCTGCATCTAACCCGTGCTGTACCTGCCCTGGGAGTGTTTGATGGGACAGTGTCGAGGGAGCTTTACTCTGTATCTAACCCGTGCTGTACCTGCCCTGGGAGTGTTTGATGGGGCAGTGTAGAGCGAGCTTTACTCTGTATCTAACCCCTGCTGTACCTGCCCTGGGACTGTTTGATGGGACAGTGTAGAGGGAGCTTTACTCTGTATCTAACCCGTGCTGTACCTGCCCTGGGAGTGTTTGTTTGGACAGTGTTGAGGGAGCTTTACTCTGTGTCTAACCCGTGCTGTACCTGCCCTGGGAGTGTTTGATGGGACAGTGTCGAGGGAGCTTTACTCTGTATCTAACCCATGCTGTACCTGCCCTGGGAGTGTTTGATGGGACAGTGTAGAGGGAGCTTTACTCTGTGTCTAACCCGTGCTGTACCTGCCCTGGGAGAGTTTGATGGGACAGTGTAGAGGGAGCTTTACTCTGTATCTAACCCGTGCTGTACCTGCCCTGGGAGTGTTTGATGGGACAGTGTAGAGGGAGCTTTACTCTGTATCTAACGCCGTGCTGTACCTGCCCTGGGAGTGTTTGATGGGACAGTGTAGAGGGAGCTTTACTCTGTGTCTAACCCGTGCTGTACCTGCACTGGGAGTGTTTGATGGGTCAGTGTAGAGGGAGCTTTACTCTGTATCTAACGCCGTGCTGTGCCTGCCCTGGGAGTGTTTGATGGGACAGTGTAGAGGGAGCTTTACTCTGTATCTAACCCGTGCTGTACTGCCCTGGGAGTGTTTGATGGGACAGTGTAGAGGGAGCTTTACTCTGTATCTAACCCGTGCTGTACTGCCCTGGCAGTGTTTGATGGGACAGTGTAGAGGGAGCTTCACTCTGTATCTAACCAGTGCTGTGCCTTCCCTGGGAGTGTTTGATGGGACAGTGTAGAGGGAGCTTTGCTCTGTGTCTAACCCGTGCTGCACCTGCCCTGGGAGTGTTTGATGGGACAGTGTAGAGGGAGCTTGACTCTGTATCTAACCCGTGCTGTACCTGCCCTGGGAGTGTTTGATGGGACAGTGTAGAGGGAGCTTGACTCTGTATCTAACCCGTGCTGTACCTGCCCTGGGAGTGTTTAATGGGACAGTGTAGAGGGAGCTTTACTCTGTATCTAACCCGTGCTGTACCTGCCCTGGGAGTATTTGATGGGACAGTGTAGAGGGAGCTTCACTCTGTATCTAACCAGTGCTGTGCCTTCCCTGGGAGTGTTTGATGGGACAGTGTAGAGGAAGCTTTACTCTGTATCTAACCCGTGCTGTACCTGCCCTGCGAGTGTTTGATGGGGCAGTGTAGAGGGAGCTTTGCTCTGTGTCTAACCCTTGCTGTACCTGCCCTGGGAGTGTTTGATGGGACAGTGTAGAGGGAGCTTGACTCTGTATCTAACCCGTGCTGTAACTGCCCTGGGAGTGTATGATGGGACAGTGTAGAGGGAGCTTTACTCTGTATCTAACCCGTGCTGTACCTGCCCTGGGAGTGTTTGATGGGACAGTGTAGAGGGAGCTTCACTCTGTATATTACCGGTGCTCTATCTGCCCTGGGAGTGTTTGATGGAACAGTGTAGAGGGAGCTTTACTCTGTATCGAACCCGTGCTGTACCTGCCCTGGGAGTGTTTGATGGGACAGTGTAGAGGAAGCTTTGCTCTGTGTATAACCCGTGCTGTACCTGCCCTGGGAGTGTTTGATGGGAGAGTGTAGAGGGAGCTTTACTCTGTATCTAACCCGTGCGGTACCTGCCCTGGGAGTTTTTGATGGGACAGTGTAGAGGAAGCTTTGCTCTGTATCTAACCCGTGCTGTACCTGCCATGGGAGTGTTTGATGGGTTAGTGTAGAGGGAGCTTTACTCTGTATCTATCCCGTGCTGTACCTGCCCTGGGAGTGTTTGATGGGACAGAGTAGAGGGAGCTTTACTCTATATCTAACCCCGTGGTGTACCTGCCCTGGGAGTGTTTGATGGGACAGTGTAGAGGGAGCTTTACTCTGTATCTAACCCGTGCTGTACCTGCCCTGGGGGTGTTTGATGGGACAGTGTAGAGGAAGCTTTGCTCTGTGTCTAACCCGTGCTGTACTAGCCCTGGGAGTGTTTGATGGGACAGTGTAGAGGGAACTTTACTCTGTATCTAACCCGTGCTGTACCTGCCCTGGGAGTGTTTGATTGGACAGTGCAGAGGGAGCTTTACTCTGCATCTAACCCGTGCTGTACCTGCCCTGGGAGTGTTTGATGGGACAGTGTCGAGGGAGCTTTACTCTGTATCTAACACGTGCTGTACCTGCCCTGGGAGTGTTTGATGGGGCAGTGTAGAGCGAGCTTTACTCTGTATCTAACCCCTGCTGTACCTGCCCTGGGACTGTTTGATGGGACAGTGTAGAGGGAGCTTTACTTTGTATCTAACCCGTGCTGTACCTGCCCTGGGAGTGTTTGTTTGGACAGTGTTGAGGGAGCTTTACTCTGTGTCTAACCCGTGCTGTACCTGCCCTGGGAGTGTTTGATGGGACAGTGTAGAGGGAGCTTTACTCTGTATCTAACCTGTGCTGTACCTGCCCTGGGAGTGTTTGATGGGACAGTGTCGAGGGAGATTTACTCTGTATCTAACCCGTGCTGTACCTGCCCTGGGAGTGTTTGATGGGACAGTGTAGAGGGAGCTTTACTCTGTGTCTAACCCGTGCTGTACCTGCCCTGGGAGTGTTTAATGGGACAGTGTAGAGGGAGACTTACTCTGTATCTAACCCGTGCTGTACCTGCCTGGGAGTGTTTGATGGGACAGTGTAGAGGGAGCTTTACTCTGTATCTAACCCGTTCTGTACCTGCACTGGGAGTGTTTGATGGGACAGTGTCGAGGGAGCTATACTCTGTATCTAACCCGTGCTGTACCTGCCCTGGGAGTGTTTGATGGGTCAGTGTAGGGGGAGCTTTACTCTGTATCTAACCCGTTCTGTACCTGCCCTGGGAGTGTTTGATGGGACAGTGTAGGGGAAGGTTTACTCTGTATCTAACCCGTGCTGTACCTGCCCTGGGAGTGTTTGATGGGACAGTGTAAAGGGAGCTTTACTCTGTATCTAACCCATGCTGTACCTGCCCTGGGAGTGTTTGATGGGACAGTGTAGAGGGAGCTTTACTCTGTATCTAACCCATTCTGTACCTGCCCTGGGAGTGTTTGATGGGACAGTGTAGAGGGAGCTTTACTCTGTATCTAACCCGTGCTGTACCTGCCCTGGGAGTGTTTGATGGGACAGTGTAGTGGGAGCTTTACTCTGTATCTAACCCGTTCTGTACCTGCCCTGGGAGTGTTTGATGGGACAGTGTAGAGGGAGCTTTACTCTGTATCTAACCCGTGGTGTACCTGCCCTGGGAGTGTTTGATGGGACAGTGTAGTGGGAGCTTTACTCTGTATCTAACCCGTTCTGTACCTGCCCTGGGAGTGTTTGATGGGACAGTGTAGAGGGAGCTTTACTCTGTATCTAACCCGTTCTGTACCTGCCCTGGGAGTGTTTGATGGGGCAGTGTAGAGGGAGCTTTACTCTGTATCTAACCCGTGCTGTACCTGCCCTGGGAGTGTTTGATGGGACAGTGTAGGGGAAGGTTTACTTTGTGTCTAACCCGTGCTGTACCTGCCCCGGGAGTGTTTGATGGGACAGTGTAGAGGGAGCTTTACTCTGTATCTAACCCGTGCTGTACCTGCCCTGGGAGTGTTTGATGGGACAGTGTAGGGGAAGGTTTACTCTGTGTCTAACCCGTGCTGTACCTGCCCTGGGAGTGTTTGATGGGACAGTGTAGAGGGAGCTTTACTCTGTATCTAACCCATGCTGTACCTGCCCTGGGAGTGTTTGATGGGACAGTGTAGAGGGAGCTTTACTCTGTGTCTAACCCGTGCTGTACCTGCCCTGGGAGAGTTTGATGGGACAGTGTAGAGGGAGCTTTACTCTGTATCTAACCCGTGCTGTACCTGCCCTGGGAGTGTTTGATGGGACAGTGTAGAGGGAGCTTTACTCTGTATCTAACGCCGTGCTGTACCTGCCCTGGGAGTGTTTGATGGGACAGTGTAGAGGGAGCTTTACTCTGTGTCTAACCCGTGCTGTACCTGCACTGGGAGTGTTTGATGGGACAGTGTAGAGGGAGCTTTACTCTGTATCTAACCCGTGCTGTACTGCCCTGGGAGTGTTTGATGGGACAGTGTAGAGGGAGCTTTACTCTGTATCTAACCCGTGCTGTACTGCCCTGGCAGTGTTTGATGGGACAGTGTAGAGGGAGCTTTACTCTGTATCTAACCCGTGCTGTACCTGCCCTGGGAGTGTTTGATGGGACAGTGTAGAGGAAGCTTTACTCTGTATCTAACCCATGCTGTATCTACCCTGGGCGTGTTTGATGGGAAAGTGTAGAGGGAGCTTTACTCTGTATCTAACCCGTGCTGTACCTGCCCTGGGAATGTTTGATGGGACAGTGTAGAGGAAATTGTACTCTGTATCTAACCCCGTGCTGTAACTGCCCTGGGAGTGTTTGATGGGACAGTGTAGAGGGAGATTACTCTGTATCTAACCCGTGCTATACCTGCCCTGGGAGTGTTTGATGGGACAGTGTAGAGGAAGCTTTACTCTCTATCTAACCCGTGCTGTACCTGCCCTGGGAGTGTTTGATGGGACAGTGTAGAGGGAGATTTACGCTGTAACTAACCCGAGCTGTAACTACCCTGGGTGTGTTTGATGGGGACAGTGTAGAGGGAGCTTTACTCTGTATCTAACCCCGTGCTGAACCTGCCCTGGGAGTGTTTGATGGGACAGTGTAGAGGGAGCTTTACTCTGTATCTATCCCGTGCTGTCCCTGCCCTGGGAGTGTTTGATGGGACAGAGTAGAGGGAGCTTTACTCTATATCTAACCCCGTGGTGTACCTGCCCTGGGAGTGTTTGATGGGACAGTGTAGAGGGAGCTTTACTCTGTATCTAACCCGTGCTGTACCTGCCCTGGGAGTGTTTGATGGGACAGTGTAGAGGAAGCTTTGCTCTGTGTCTAACCCGTGCTGTACTAGCCCTGGGAGTGTTTGATGGGACAGTGTAGAGGGAACTTTACTCTGTATCTAACCCGTGCTGTACCTGCCCTGGGAGTGTTTGATGGGACAGTGTAGAGGGAGCTTTACTCTGCATCTAACCCGTGCTGTACCTGCCCTGGGAGTGTTTGATGGGACAGTGTAGAGGAAGCTTTACTCTGTATCTAACCCGTGATGTACCTGCCCTGGGAGTATTTGATGGGGCAGTGTAGAGCAAGCTTTACTCTGTATCTAACCCCTGCTGTACCTGCCCTGGGACTGTTTGATGGGACAGTGTAGAGGGAGCTTTACTCTGTATCTAACCCGTGCTGTACCTGCCCTGGGAGTGTTTGTTTGGACAGTGTTGAGGGAGCTTTACTCTGTGTCTAACCCGTGCTGTACCTGCCCTGGGAGTGTTTGATGGGACAGTGTAGAGGGAGCTTTACTCTGTATCTAACCTGTGCTGTACCTGCCCTGGGAGTGTTTGATGGGACAGTGTCGAGGGAGATTTACTCTGTTTCTAACCCGTGCTGTACCTGCCCTGGGAGTGTTTGATGGGACAGTGTAGAGGAAACTTTACTCTGTGTCTAACCCGTGCTGTACCTGCCCTGGGAGTGTTTAATGGGACAGTGTAGAGGGAGACTTACTCTGTATCTAACCCGTGCTGTACCTGCCCTGGGAGTGTTTGATGGGACAGTGTAGAGGGAGCTTTACTCTGTATCTAACCCGTTCTGTACCTGCACTGGGAGTGTTTGATGGGACAGTTTCGAGGGAGCTTTACTCTGTATCTAACCCGTGCTGTACCTGCCCTGGGAGTGTTTGATGGGACAGTGTAGGGGGAGCTTTACTCTGTATCTAACCCGTTCTGGACCTGCCCTGGGAGTGTTTGATGGGACAGTGTAAAGGGAGCTTTACTCTGTATCTAACCTGTGCTGTACCTGCCCTGGGAGTGTTTGATGGGACAGTGTAGAGGGAGCTTTACTCTGTATCTAACCCGTGCTGTACCTGCCCTGGGAGCGTTTGATGGGACAGTGTAGAGGGAGCTTTACTCTGTATCTAACCCATGGTGTACCTGCCCTGGGAGTGTTTGATGGGACAGTGTAGTGGGAGCTTTACTCTGTATCTAACCCGTTCTGTACCTGCCCTGGGAGTGTTTGATGGGACAGTGTGGAGGGAGCTTTACTCTGTATCTAACCCGTTCTGTACCTGCCCTGGGAGTGTTTGATGGGGCAGTGTAGAGGGAGCTTTACTCTGTATCTAACCCGTGCTGTACCTGCCCTGGGAGTGTTTGATGGGACAGTGTAGGGGAAGGTTTACTTTGTGTCTAACCCGTGCTGTACCTGCCCTGGGAGTGTTTGATGGGACAGTGTAGAGGGAGCTTTACTCTGTATCTAACCCGTGCTGTACCTGCCCTGGGAGTGTTTGATGGGACAGTGTAGAGGGAGCTTTACTCTGTGTCTAACCCGTGCTGTACCTGCACTGGGAGTGTTTGATGGGTCAGTGTAGAGGGAGCTTTACTCTGTATCTAACGCCATGCTGTACCTGCCCTGGGAGTGTTTGATGGGACAGTGTAGAGGGAGATTTACTCTGTATCTAACCCGTGCTGTACTGCCCTGGGAGTGTTTGATGGGACAGTGTAGAGGGAGCTTTACTCTGTATCTAACCCGTGCTGTACCTGCCCTGGGAATGTTTGTTTGGACAGTGTTGAGGGAGCTTTACTCTGTGTCTAACCCGTGCTGTACCTGCCCTGGGAGTGTTTGATGGAACAGTGTAGGGGGAGCTTTACTCTGTATCTAACCCGTTCTGTACCTGCCCTGGGAGTGTTTGATGGGACAGTGTAGGGGAAGGTTTACTCTGTATCTAACCCGTTCTGTACCTGCCCTGGGAGTGTTTGATGGGACAGTGTAGGGGAAGGTTTACTTTGTGTCTAACCCGTGTTGTACCTGCCCTGGGAGTGTTTGATGGGACAGTGTAGAGGGAGCTTTACTCTGTATCTAACCCGTGCTGTACCTGCCCTGGGAGTGTTTGATGGGACAGTGTAGAGGGAGCTTTACTCTGTATCTAACCCGTGCTTTACCTGCCCTGGGAGTGTTTGATTGGACAGTGTAGAGGGAGCTTTACTCTGTGTCTAACCCGTGCTGTACCTGCCCTGGGAGTTTTTGATGGGACAGTGTAGAGGGAGCTTTACTCTGTATCTAACCCGTGCTGTACCTGCCCTGGGAGTGTTTGATGGGGCAGTGTAGAGAGAGCTTTACTCTGTGTCTAACCTGTGCTGTACCTGCCCTGGGAGTGTTTGATGTGACAGTGTCGAGGGAACTTTACTCTGTATCTAACCCGTGCTGTACCTGCCCTGGGAGTGTTTGATGGGGCAGTGTAGAGAGAGCTTTACTCTGTGTCTAACCCACACTGTACCTGTTGAGTCATGTGGTGTTGGGGTTGGTGGTGTTGAGGTTTGTGGTGTTTTCAGTTCTGACCTGGGTCTTTGAGTTCCCTGGAAACGACCTTTTCCAGCATGAGAGGTTGGCGAATCACCTTCACCCGGTTGGCTTTCTTCAGTGGTTTGGTGATGAGGAAGAGGTCGGTGAACAGGAGACAATGGACCTCGATCTGAGAGAGGAAGAGAGGAGATGGGGCATGAGTTCTCGGTGCGTCTCCAGCTCGCCTTCTCAGTGGGGTAGACTTGGAGCCTTTCCCCTCCCTCCAGCACCCAGCCCCAGTTATCAGTCATAGAATCATAGAGTCATAGAGTTATACGGCACAGATAAAGCCACTTCGGCCCATCGAGTCCGCGCCGGCCATCAAGCCCTGTCTATTCTAATCCCATTTTCCAGCACTTGGCCCATAGCCTTGTATGCTATGGCGTTTCAAGTGCTCATCTAAATGCTTCTTGAATGTTGTGAGGGTTCCTGCCTCTACCACCCTTTCAGGCAGTGAGTTCCAGATTCCAACCACCCTCTGGGTGAAAAAGTTCCTCCTCAAATCCCCTCTAAACCTCCTGCCCCTTACCTTGAAACTATGCCCCCTGGTTATTGACTCCTCTACTAAGGGGAAAAGTTCCTTTTTATCTACCCTATCTATGCCCCTCATAATTTTGTACACCTCAATCAGGTACCCCCTCAGCCTTCTCTGCTCTAAGGAAAACAACCCCAGCCTGTCCAGTCTCTCTTCATAGCTGAAGCGCTCCAGCCCAGGTAACATCCTGGTGAATCTCCTCTGCACCCTCTCCAATGCAATCACATCCTTCCTATTGTTGTGTATGTAACCTGTTCCACCTTAAGAGAGCTTAAGCCTGTTCCACCTTAAGAGCTGTACTACTTTCTCAGGCTGCTGTAGACGTAATACCGGGGGTGAACACACCGGTATATAAGCACTGTGCAGTAATCTTGTATTCAGTATAGTCCCTACCTCCAACCAGTAAAGACCTGTTTTTATTGTTACTCATTAGTCTGTGTCTTAATTAACTAAATAATTCACAGACTTAACACCTATAGCGTGGCGACCTAACTGCACACAGTATTCCAGCTGTGGCCTAACTAGCGTTTTGTACAGCTCCATCATAACCTCCCTGCTCTTATATTCTATGCCTCGGCTAATGAAGGCAAGTATCCCATATGCCTTTTTAGCAACCTTATCCACCTGTCCTGCTGCCTTCAGGGATCTATGTACATGCACACCAAGGTCCCTCTGATCCTCCGTCCTTCCTATGGTCCTACCATTCATTGTGTATTCCCTTGCCTTGTTAGTCCTCCCAAAATCATCACCTCACACTTTTCAGGGTTAAATTCCATTTGCCACTGTTCCGCCCGTCTGACCAACCCGCAAGGTAACCTCCCACTCAGAACTGTTGGGCACCAGGCCTTCAATGGAGGGCAGCTGTCACGGGAGATGCAGCCAGGATTTGACCTGGATTTGGACTGTTTAGGCCTGCAGCAAGGGGAGAGAATGGGGGTGAGGGAGAGGACAAGAGGGAGGGAGGGATGGAGTGAGGCAGCGCAAGAGGGAGGGAGAGAGACAGTGAAAGAGGGAGGAGGGAGAGTAAGAGGGAGGGACAGAGGGAGGGAGATAGTGAAAGTGGGAGGAGGGAGAGCAAGAGGGAGGGAGGGAGGGGGAAAGAGCAAGAGGGAGCGATAGAGTGAGGCAGAGCAAGAGGGAGGGAGGGAGGGAGTGAGAGAGAAAGAGCAAGAGGGAGAGAGACAGATCAAGAGCGAGAAAGGGAGAGAGACAGTGACATGAATCAGTCATTCATGAAAGAAAGACTTATGAAATAATACTGAGCGGCCTGCGGGTGGCGCTGTCCAGGGAGAGTATAAATACTCGGGCATGGGCCCAGCTTGCTCAGGGCATTCTTAACAGGAACTAGTGAAGGACACAACTGGACCTCCTTGTTGTAAAACAGTTGATTAAAGCTTTGTTTAACGCTTAGACCAAGTGCCTCGTAGTGTTCTTACATCAGAAAGAGCAAAAGGGCGGGAGGGAAGGAGAGAGACAGTGAAAGAGGGAGGGAGGGAGGGAGGCAATGAAAGAGGGAGGGAGGGAGTGAGGCAATGAAAGAGGGAGGGAGGGAGGGAGGCAATGAAAGAGGGAGGGAGGGAGGTAGGGAGGCAATGAAAGAGGGAGGGAGGCAATGAAAGAGGGAGGGAAGGAGGGAGGCAATGAAAGAGGGAGGGAGGGAGTGACACAGTGAAAGAGGAAGGGAGGGAGTGAGTGAGTGAGGCAATGAAAGAGGGAGGGAGTGAGACAGTGAAAGAGGGAGGAGGGAGAGCAAGAGGGAGGGATGGAGTGAGGCAGAGCAAGAGGGAGGGAGGGAGTGAGTGAGGCAGTGAAAGAGGGATGACGGAGAGCAAGAGGGAGGGGGGATGGAGTGAGGCAGAGCAAGTGTGAGAGAGGGAGAGAGAGACAGCAAGAGGGAGGGAGGGAGTGAGGCAGAGCAAGAGGGAGGGAGGGAGTGAGACAGTGAAAGAGGGAGGAGGGAGAGCAAGAGGGATAGGGGGATGGAGTGAGAAAGAGCAATAGGGAGGGAGGGAGAGAGACAGAGCAAGAGGGAGTGAGGGAGAGAGGGAGAGAGACAGAGCAAGAGGGAGGGAGAGAGGGAGGGAGAGAGGGAGAGAGACAGAGAATGGGAGGGAGAGGGATTGAGAGAGAGTGGAGTGGAGAGAGGGATGTAGAGAGAGACGGAGAATGGGAGAGAGAGGGATTGAGAGAGAGTGGAGCGGAGAGAGGGATGTAGAGAGAGAGAGAGAGAGAGAGAGACGGAGAATGGGTGAGAGAGGGATTGAGAGAGAGTGGAGCGGAGAGAGGGATGTAGAGAGAGAGAGAGAGAGAGAGAGAGAGATGGAGAATGGGTGAGAGAGGGATTGAGAGAGAGTGGAGTGGAAAGAGGGATGTAGAGAACGAGAGAGAGAGAGAGAGAGACGGAGAATGGGAGAGAGAGGGATTGAGAGAGAGTGGAGTGGAGAGAGGGATGTAGAGAGAGAGAGAGAGAGAGACGGAGAATGGGAGGGAGAGGGATTGAGAGAGAGTGGAGCGGACAGAGGGATTCGGGTCATTCTCCAATCACTGGCGAGGCAGCGAGCGAGACCCGGGGGTAGCACAGTGCCAAAGGCCAAAGAGTTAAGGAAGAGCAGTGGAGGCCCACAGTTTGCGGGGTGAGGAGTCCCACAGTTTGGGGGGTGAGGAGTCCCCACAGTTTGGGGGGTGAGGAGTCCCCACAGTTTGGGGGGTGAGCAGTCCCACAGTTTGGGGGGTGAGGAGTCCCCACAGTTTGGGGGGTGAGGAGTCCCACAGTTTGGGGGTGAGGAGTCCCACAGTTTGGGGGGTGAGGAGTCCCACAGTTTTGGGGGGTGAGGAGTCCCACAGTTTGGGGGTGAGGAGTCCCCACAATTTGGGGGGTGAGGAGTCCCACAGTTTGGGGGTGAGGAGTCCCCACAGTTTGGGGGGTGAGGAGTCCCACAGTTTGGGGGGTGAGGAGTCCCCACAGTTTGGGGGGTGAGGAGTCCCCACAGTTTGGGGGGGTGAGGAGTCCCACAGTTTTGGGGGTGAGGAGTCCCACAGTTTGGGGGTGAGGAGTCCCCACAGTTTGGGGGGTGAGGAGTCCCCACAGTTTGGGGGGTGAGGAGTCCCACAGTTTGGGGGGTGAGGAGTCCCCACAGTTTGGGGGGTGAGGAGTCCCCACAGTTTGGGGGGTGAGGAGTCCCCACAGTTTGGAGGGTGAGGAGTCCCCACAGTTTGGGGGTGAGGAGTCCCCACAGTTTGGGGGGTGAGGAGTCTCACAGTTTGGGGGGTGAGGAGTCTCACAGTTTAGGGGGTGAGGAGTCCCCACAGTTTGGGGTGGTGAGGAGTCCCACAGTTTGGGGGGTGAGGAGTCCCACAGTTTGGGGGGTGAGGAGTCCCACAGTTTGGGGGGTGAGGAGTCACCACAGTTTGGGGGGTGAGGAGTCCCCACAGTTTGGGGGGTGAGGAGTCCCACAGTTTGGGGGGGTGAGGAGTCCCACAGTTTGGGGGGTGAGGAGTCCCACAGTTTGTGGGGTGAGGTGTCCCACAGTTTAGGGGGGTGAGGAGTCCCACAGTTTGGGGGGTGAGGAGTCCCCACAGTTTGTGGGGGTGAGGAGTCCCCACAGTTTGGGGGGTGAGGAGTCCCACAGTTTGTGGGGTGAGGTGCCCACAGTTTAGGGGGGTGAGGAGTCCCACAGTTTGGGGGGTGAGGAGTCCCACAGTTTGGGGGGTGAGGTGTCCCCACAGTTTGGGGGGTGAGGAGTCCCACAGTTTGGGAGGTGAGGAGTCCCACAGTTTGGGGGGTGAGGAGTCCCACAGTTTGGGGGGTGAGGAGTCCCCACAGTTTGGGGGGTGAGGAGTCCCCACAGTTTGGGGGGTGAGGAGTCCCCACAGTTTGGGGGGTGAGGAGTCCCACAGTTTGGGGGGTGAGGGGCCCCACAGTTTGGGGGGTGAGGAGTCCCACAGTTTGGGGGGTGAGGAGTCCCCACAGTTTGGGGGGTGAGGAGTCCCACAGGTTGGGGGGTGAGGAGTCCCCACAGTTTGGGGGGTGAGGAATCCCCACAGTTTGCGGGGTGAGGAGTCCCACAGTTTGGGGGGTGAGGAGTCCCACAGTTTGGGGGGTGAGGAGTCCCACAGTTTGGGGGGTGAGGAGTCCCACAGTTTGGGGGGTGAGGAGTCCCACAGTTTGGGGGGTGAGGAGTCCCACAGTTTGGGGGGGTGAGGAGTCCCACAGTTTGGGGGGTGAGGAGTCCCACAGATTGGGGGGTGAGGAGTCCCCACAGTTTGGGGGGTGAGGAGTCCCACAGTTTGGGGGTGAGGAGTCCCACAGTTTGGGGTTTGAGGAGTCCCACAGTTTGGGGGGGTGAGGAGTCCCACAGTTTGGGGGTTGAGGAGTCCCACAGTTTGGGGGGGTGAGGAGTCCCACAGTTTGGGGGGTGAGGAGTCCCACAGTTTGGGGGGTGAGGAGTCCCACAGTTTGGGGGGTGAGGAGTCCCACAGTTTGGGGGGTGAGGAGTCCCCACAGTTTGGGGGGTGAGGAGTCCCACAGTTTGGGGGTGAGGAGTCCCACAGTTTGGGGGGTGAGGAGTCCCACAGTTTGGGGGGTGAGGAGTCCCACAGTTTGGGGGGTGAGGAGTCCCCACAGTTTGGGGGGTGAGGAGTCCCACAGTTTGGGGGTGAGGAGTCCCACAGTTTGGGGGTTGAGGAGTCCCACAGTTTGGGGGGTGAGGAGTCCCCACAGTTTGGGGGGGGTTGGAGTCCCACAGTTTGGGGGGTGAGCAGTACCACAGTTTGGGGGTGAGGAGTCCCACAATTTGGGGGGTGAGGAGTCCCACAGTTTGGGGGGTGAGGAGTCCCACAATTTGGGGGGGTGAGGAGTCCCACAGTTTGGGGGGGTGAGGAGTCCCACAGTTTGGGGGGTGAGGAGTCCCACAGTTTGTGGGGTGAGGTGTCCCACAGTTTAGGGGGGTGAGGAGTCCCACAGTTTGGGGGGTGAGGAGTCCCCACAGTTTGTGGGGGTGAGGAGTCCCCACAGTTTGGGGGGGTGAGGAGTCCCCACAGTTTGGGGGTGAGGAGTCCCACAGGTTGGGGGGTGAGGAGTCCCCACAGTTTGCGGGGTGAGGAGTCCCACAGTTTGGGGGGTGAGGAGTTCACAGTTTGGGGGGTTAAAAGTCCCACAGTTTGGGGGGTGAGGGGATGCACAGTTCGTGGGGTGAAGAGTCCCACAATTTGGGGTGTGAGGAGTCCCACAATTTGGGGGGGTGATAAGTCCCACAGTTTGGGGGGTGAGGAGTCCCACAGTTTGGAGGGTGAGGAGTCCCACAGTTTGGGGGGTGAGGAGTTCACAGTTTGGGGGGTGAAAAGTCCCACAGTTTGGGGGGTGAGGGAATGCACAGTTTGGGGGGTGAAGGGTCCCACAATTTGGGGGGTGAGGAGTCCCACAATTTGGGGGGGTGAGGAGTCCCCACAGTTTGGGGGGTGAGAGGTCCCCACAGTTTGGGGGGTGAGGAGTCCCCACAGTTTGGGGGGTGAGGAGACCCCACAGTTTGGGGTGAGGAGTCCCCACAGTTTGGGGGGTGAGGAGTCCCACAGTTTGGGGTGAGGAGTCCCCACAGTTTGGGGGGTGAGGAATCCCCACAGTTTGGGGGGTGAGGAGTCCCACAGTTTGGAGGGTGAGGAGTCCCCACAGTTTGCGGGGTGAGGAGTTCACAGTTTGGGGGGTGAAGAGTCCCACAGTTTGGGGGGTGAGGAGTCCCACAGTTTGCGGGGTGAGGAGTTCACAGTTTGGGGGGTGAAGAGTCCCACAATTTGGGGGGTGAGGAGTCCCACAGTTTGGGGGGTGAGGAGCCCCCACAGTTTAGGGGTGAGGAGTCCCCACAGTTTGGGGGTGAGGAGTCCCACAGTTTGGGGGGTGAGGAGTCCTCACAGTTTGGGCGGTGAGGAGTCCCCACAGTTTGGGGGTGAGGAGTCCCACAGTTTGGGGGGTGAGGAGTCCTCACAGTTTGGGCGGTGAGGAGTCCCCACAGTTTGGGGGGTGAGGAGTCCCCACAGTTTGGGGGGTGAGGAGTCCCCACAGTTTGGGGGGTGAGGAGTCCCCACAGTTTGGGGGGTGAGGAGTCCCCACAGTTTGGGGGTGAGGAGTCCCACAGTTTGGGGGCTGAGGAGTCCCCACAGTTTGGGGGGTGAGGAGTCCCACAGTTTGGGGGTGAGGCTTCCCACAGTTTGGGGCTGAGGAGTCCCCACTGTTTGGGGGGTGAGGAGTCCCACAGTTTGGGGGGTGAGGTGTCCCCACAGTTTGGGGGTGAGGCTTCCCACAGTTTGGGGCTGAGGAGTCCCCACAGTTTGGGGGGTGAGGAGTCCCACAGTTTGGGGGGTGAGGAGTCCCACAGTTTGGGGCTGAGAAGTCCCCACAGTTTGGGGGGTGAGGAGTCCCCACAGTTTGGGGGGTGAGGAGTCCCCACAGTTTGGGGGGTGTGGTGTCCCCACAGTTTGGGGGGTGAGGAGTCCCCACAGTTTGGGGTGGTGAGGAGTCCCACAGTTTGGGGGGTGAGGAGTCCCACAGTTTGGGGGGTGAGGAGTCCCACAGTTTGGGGGGTGAGGAGTCACCACAGTTTGGGGGGTGAGGAGTCCCCACAGTTTGGGGGGTGAGGAGTCCCACAGTTTGGGGGGTGAGGAGTCCCCACAGTTTGGGGGGTGAGGAGTCCCACAGTTTGGGGGGGTGAGGATTCCCACAGTTTGGGGGGTGAGGAGTCCCACAGTTTGTGGGGTGAGGTGTCCCACAGTTTAGGGGGGTGAGGAGTCCCACAGTTTGGGGGGTGAGGAGTCCCCACAGTTTGTGGGGGTGAGGAGTCCCCACAGTTTGGGGGGTGAGGAGTCCCACAGTTTGTGGGGTGAGGTGCCCACAGTTTAGGGGGGTGAGGAGTCCCACAGTTTGGGGGGTGAGGAGTCCCACAGTTTGGGGGGTGAGGTGTCCCCACAGTTTGGGGGGTGAGGAGTCCCACAGTTTGGGAGGTGAGGAGTCCCACAGTTTGGGGGGTGAGGAGTCCCACAGTTTGGGGGGTGAGGAGTCCCCACAGTTTGGGGGGTGAGGAGTCCCCACAGTTTGGGGGGTGAGGAGTCCCCACAGTTTGGGGGGTGAGGAGTCCCACAGTTTGGGGGGTGAGGAGTCCCACAGTTTGGTGGGTGAGGAGTCCCACAGTTTGGGGGGGTGAGGAGTCCCACAGTTTGGGGGGTGAGGAGTCCCACAGATTGGGGGGTGAGGAGTCCCCACAGTTTGGGGGGTGAGGAATCCCCACAGTTTGCGGGGTGAGGAGTCCCACAGTTTGGGGGGTGAGGAGTCCCACAGTTTGGGGGGTGAGGAGTCCCACAGTTTGGGGGGTGAGGAGTCCCACAGTTTGGGGGGTGAGGAGTCCCACAGTTTGGGGGGTGAGGAGTCCCACAGTTTGGGGGGGTGAGGAGTCCCACAGTTTGGGGGGTGAGGAGTCCCACAGATTGGGGGGTGAGGAGTCCCCACAGTTTGGGGGGTGAGGAGTCCCACAGTTTGGGGGTGAGGAGTCCCACAGTTTGGGGGTTGAGGAGTCCCACAGTTTGGGGGGGTGAGGAGTCCCACAGTTTGGGGGTTGAGGAGTCCCACAGTTTGGGGGGGTGAGGAGTCCCACAGTTTGGGGGGTGAGGAGTCCCACAGTTTGGGGGGTGAGGAGTCCCACAGTTTGGGGGGTGAGGAGTCCCACAGTTTGGGGGGTGAGGAGTCCCCACAGTTTGGGGGGTGAGGAGTCCCACAGTTTGGGGGTGAGGAGTCCCACAGTTTGGGGGGTGAGGAGTCCCACAGTTTGGGGGGTGAGGAGTCCCACAGTTTGGGGGGTGAGGAGTCCCCACAGTTTGGGGGGTGAGGAGTCCCACAGTTTGGGGGTGAGGAGTCCCACAGTTTGGGGGTTGAGGAGTCCCACAGTTTGGGGGGTGAGGAGTCCCCACAGTTTGGGGGGGGTTGGAGTCCCACAGTTTGGGGGGTGAGCAGTACCACAGTTTGGGGGTGAGGAGTCCCACAGTTTGGGGGGTGAGGAGTCCCACAATTTGGGGGGTGAGGAGTCCCACAGTTTGGGGGGTGAGGAGTCCCACAATTTGGGGGGGTGAGGAGTCCCACAGTTTGGGGGGGTGAGGAGTCCCACAGTTTGGGGAGTGAGGAGTCCCACAGTTTGTGGGGTGAGGTGTCCCACAGTTTAGGGGGGTGAGGAGTCCCACAGTTTGGGGGGTGAGGAGTCCCCACAGTTTGTGGGGGTGAGGAGTCCCCACAGTTTGGGGGGGTGAGGAGTCCCCACAGTTTGGGGGTGAGGAGTCCCACAGGTTGGGGGGTGAGGAGTCCCCACAGTTTGCGGGGTGAGGAGTCCCACAGTTTGGGGGGTGAGGAGTTCACAGTTTGGGGGGTGAAAAGTCCCACAGTTTGGGGGGTGAGGGGATGCACAGTTCGGGGGGTGAAGAGTCCCACAATTTGGGGGGTGAGGAGTCCCACAATTTGGGGGGGTGAGGAGTCCCACAGTTTGGGGGGTGAGGAGTCCCACAGTTTGGAGGGTGAGGAGTCCCACAGTTTGGGGGGTGAGGAGTTCACAGTTTGGGGGGTGAAAAGTCCCACAGTTTGGGGGGTGAGGGAATGCACAGTTTGGGGGGTGAAGGGTCCCACAATTTGGGGGGTGAGGAGTCCCACAATTTGGGGGGGTGAGGAGTCCCCACAGTTTGGGGGGTGAGCGGTCCCCACAGTTTGGGGGGTGAGGAGTCCCCACAGTTTGGGGGGTGAGGAGACCCCACAGTTTGGGGTGAGGAGTCCCCACAGTTTGGGGGGTGAGGAGTCCCACAGTTTGGGGTGAGGAGTCCCCACAGTTTGGGGGGTGAGGAATCCCCACAGTTTGGGGGGTGAGGAGTCCCACAGTTTGGAGGGTGAGGAGTCCCCACAGTTTGCGGGGTGAGGAGTTCACAGTTTGGGGGGTGAAGAGTCCCACAGTTTGGGGGGTGAGGAGTCCCACAGTTTGCGGGGTGAGGAGTTCACAGTTTGGGGGGTGAAGAGTCCCACAATTTGGGGGGTGAGGAGTCCCACAGTTTGGGGGGTGAGGAGCCCCCACAGTTTAGGGGTGAGGAGTCCCCACAGTTTGGGGGGTGAGGAGTCCCACAGTTTGGGGGGTGAGGAGTCCTCACAGTTTGGGCGGTGAGGAGTCCCCACAGTTTGGGGGTGAGGAGTCCCACAGTTTGGGGGGTGAGGAGTCCTCACAGTTTGGGCGGTGAGGAGTCCCCACAGTTTGGGGGGTGAGGAGTCCCCACAGTTTGGGGGGTGAGGAGTCCCCACAGTTTGGGGGGTGAGGAGTCCCCACAGTTTGGGGGGTGAGGAGTCCCCACAGTTTGGGGGTGAGGAGTCCCACAGTTTGGGGGCTGAGGAGTCCCCACAGTTTGGGGGGTGAGGAGTCCCACAGTTTGGGGGTGAGGCTTCCCACAGTTTGGGGCTGAGGAGTCCCCACAGTTTGGGGGGTGAGGAGTCCCACAGTTTGGGGGGTGAGGTGTCCCCACAGTTTGGGGGTGAGGCTTCCCACAGTTTGGGGCTGAGGAGTCCCCACAGTTTGGGGGGTGAGGAGTCCCACAGTTTGGGGGGTGAGGAGTCCCACAGTTTGGGGCTGAGAAGTCCCCACAGTTTGGGGGGTGAGGAGTCCCACAGTTTGGGGGGTGAGGTGTCCCACAGTTTGGGGGGTGAGGAGTCCCACAGTTTGGGGCTGAGGAGTCCCCACAGTTTGGGGGGTGAGGAGTCCCACAGTTTGGGGGTGAGGTGTCCCACAGTTTGGGGGGGTGAGGAGTCCCCACAGTTTGGGGGGTGGGGAGTCCCCACAGTTTGGGGGGTGAGGGGTCCCCACAGTTTGGGGGGTGAGGGGTCCCCACAGTTTGGGGGGTGTGGAGTCCCCACATTTTGGGGGGTGAGGAGTCCCCACAGTTTGGGGGGTGAGGAGTCCCACAGTTTGGGGGGTGAGGAGTCCTCACAGTTTGGGGGGTGAGGAGTCCCCACAGTTTGGGCGGTGAGGAGTCCCCATAGTTTGGGGGTGAGGAATCCCACAGTTTGGGGGGTGAGGAGTCCTCACAGTTTGGGGGGTGAGGAGTCCCCACAGTTTGGGCGGTGAGGAGTCCCCATAGTTTGAGGGTGAGGAATCCCACAGTTTGGGGGGTGAGGAGTCCCACAGTTTGGGGGGTGAGGAGTCCCCACAGTTTGCGGGGGTGAGGAGTCCCCATAGTTTGGGGGGTGAGGCTTCCCACAGTTTGGGGGGTGAGGAGTCCCCACAGTTTGGGGGGTGAGGAGTCCCCACAGTTTGGGGGGTGAGGAGTCCCACAGTTTGGGGGGTGAGGAGTCCCACAGTTTGGGGGGCGAGGAGTCCTCACAGTTTGGGCGGTGAGGAGTCCTCACAGTTTGGGGGGTGAGGAGTCCCCACAGTTTGGGGGGTGAGGCTTCCCACAGTTTGGGGGGTGAGGAGTCCCCACAGTTTGGGGGGTGAGGAGTCCCCACAGTTTGGGGGGTGAGGAGTCCCACAGTTTGGGGGGTGAGGAGTCCCACAGTTTGGGGGGCGAGGAGTCCTCACAGTTTGGGCGGTGAGGAGTCCTCACAGTTTGGGGGTGAGGAGTCTCACAGTTTGGGGGGTGAGAGGAGTCCCCACAGTTTGGGGGGGTGAGGAGTCTCACAGTTTGGGCAGTGAGGAGTCCCCATAGTTTGGGGGGTGAGGAGTCCCCACAGTTTGGGAGGGTGAGGAGTCCCACAGTTTGGGGGGTGAGGAGTCCCACTGTTTGGGGGGTGAGGAGTCCCACAGTTTGGGGGGTGAGGAGTCCCAGTGAGGAGTCCCACAGTTTGGGAGGTGAGGAGTCCCCACAGTTTGGGGGGTGAGGAGTCCTCACAGTTTGGGGGGTGAGGAGTCCCCACAGTTTGGGGGGTGAGGAGTCTCACAGTTTGGGGGGTGAGGAGTCCCACAGTTTGGGGGGGTGAGGAGTCTCACAGTTTGGGGGGTGAGGAGTCCCACAGTTTGGGTGGGTGAGGAGTCCCACAGTTTGGGGGTGAGGAGTCCCCACAGTTTGGGGGGTGAGGAGTCCCCACAGTTTGGGGGGGTGAGGAGTCCCCACAGTTTGGGGGGTGAGGAGTCCCCACAGTTTGGGGGGTGAGGAGTCCCACAGTTTGGGGGGTGAGGAGTCCCACAGTTTGGGGGTGAGGAGTCCCACAGTTTGGGGAGGTGAGGAGTCCCCACAGTTTGGGGGTGAGGAGTCCCACAGTTTGGGGGGTGAGGAGTCCACAGTTTGGGGGGTGAGGAGTCCACAGTTTGGGGGTGAGGAGTCCCACAGTTTGGGGGGTGAGGAGTCACACAGTTTGGGGGGTGAGGAGTCCCCACAGTTTGGAGGGTGAGGAGTCCCACAGTTTGGGGGGTGAGGAGTCCCACAGTTTGGGGGGTGAGGAGTCCCACAGTTTGGGGGTGAGGAGTCCCACAGTTTGGGGGGTGAGGAGTCCCCACAGTTTGGGGGGTGAGGAGTCCCACAGTTTGGGGGGTGAGGAGTCCCACAGTTTGGGGGGTGAGGAGTCCCCACAGTTTGGGGGGTGAGGAGTCCCACAGTTTGGGGGTGAGGAGTCCCCACAGTTTGGGGGGTGAGGAGTCCCACAGTTTGGGGGTGAGGAGTCCCCACAGTTTGGGGGGTGAGAGAGTCCCACAGTTTGGGGGGTGAGGAGTCCCCACAGTTTGGGGGGTGAGGAGTCCCCACAGTTTTGGGGGGTGAGGAGTCCCACAGTTTGGGGGGTGAGGAGTCCCCACAGTTTGGGGGGTGAGGAGTCCCACAGTTTGGGGGTGAGGAGTCCCCACAGTTTGGGGGGTGAGGAGTCCCACAGTTTGGGGGTGAGGAGTCCCCACAGTTTGGGGGGTGAGGAGTCCCACAGTTTGGGGGGTGAGGAGTCCCCACAGTTTGGGGGGTGAGGAGTCCCCACAGTTTGGGGGGGTGAGGAGTCCCCACAGTTTGGAGGGTGAGGAGTCCCCACAGTTTGGGGGGTGAGGAGTCCCCACAGTTTGGGGGGTGAGGAGTCTCACAGTTTGGGGGGTGAGGAGTCTCACATTTTGGGGGGTGAGGAGTCCCCACAGTTTGGGGGGTGAGGAGTCCCCACAGTTTGGGGGGTGAGGAGTCCCCACAGTTTGGGGGGTGAGGAGTCCCCACAGTTTGGGGGGTGTGGTGTCCCCACAGTTTGGGGGGTGAGGAGTCCCCACAGTTTGGGGTGGTGAGGAGTCCCACAGTTTGGGGGGTGAGGAGTCCCACAGTTTGGGGGGTGAGGAGTCCCACAGTTTGGGGGGTGAGGAGTCACCACAGTTTGGGGGGTGAGGAGTCCCCACAGTTTGGGGGGTGAGGAGTCCCACAGTTTGGGGGGTGATGAGTCCCCACAGTTTGGGGGTGAGGAGTCCCACAGTTTGGGGGGTGAGGAGTCCCACAGTTTGGGGGGTGAGGAGTCCCACAGTTTGGGGGGGTGAGGAGTCCCACAGTTTGGGGGGTGAGGAGTCCCACAGTTTGTGGGGTGAGGTGTCCCACAGTTTAGGGGGGTGAGGAGTCCCACAGTTTGGGGGGTGAGGAGTCCCCACAGTTTGTGGGGGTGAGGAGTCCCCACAGTTTGGGGGGTGAGGAGTCCCACAGTTTGTGGGGTGAGGTGCCCACAGTTTAGGGGGGTGAGGAGTCCCACAGTTTGGGGGGTGAGGAGTCCCACAGTTTGGGGGGTGAGGAGTCCCACAGTTTGGGGGGTGAGGAGTCCCACAGTTTGGGGGGTGAGGAGTCCCACAGTTTGGGAGGTGAGGAGTCCCACAGTTTGGGGGGTGAGGAGTCCCACAGTTTGGGGGGTGAGGAGTCCCCACAGTTTGGGGGGTGAGGAGTCCCCACAGTTTGGGGGGTGAGGAGTCCCCACAGTTTGGGGGGTGAGGAGTCCCACAGTTTGGGGGGTGAGGGGCCCCACAGTTTGGGGGGTGAGGAGTCCCACAGTTTGGGGGGTGAGGAGTCCCCACAGTTTGGGGGGTGAGGAGTCCCACAGGTTGGGGGGTGAGGAGTCCCCACAGTTTGGGGGGTGAGGAATCCCCACAGTTTGCGGGGTGAGGAGTCCCACAGTTTGGGGGGTGAGGAGTCCCACAGTTTGGGGGGTGAGGAGTCCCACAATTTGGGGGGTGAGGAGTCCCACAGTTTGGGGGGTGAGGAGTCCCACAGTTTGGGGGGTGAGGAGTCCCACAGTTTGGGGGGGTGAGGAGTCCCACAGTTTGGGGGGTGAGGAGTCCCACAGTTTGGGGGGTGAGGAGTCCCCACAGTTTGGGGGGTGAGGAGTCCCACAGTTTGGGGGTGAGGAGTCCCACAGTTTGGGGGTTGAGGAGTCCCACAGTTTGGGGGGTGAGGAGTCCCACAGTTTGGGGGGTGAGGAGTCCCCACAGTTTGGGGGGTGAGGAGTCCCACAGTTTGGGGGTGAGGAGTCCCACAGTTTGGGGGTTGAGGAGTCCCACAGTTTGGGCGGTGAGGAGTCCCCACAGTTTGGGGGGGGTTGGAATCCCACAGTTTGGGGAGTGAGCAGTACCACAGTTTGGGGGTGAGGAGTCCCACAATTTGGGGGGTGAGGAGTCCCACAGTTTGGGGGGTGAGGAGTCCCACAATTTGGGGGGGTGAGGAGTCCCACAGTTTGGGGGGGTGAGGAGTCCCACAGTTTGGGGGGTGAGGAGTCCCACAGTTTGTGGGGTGAGGTGTCCCACAGTTTAGGGGGGTGAGGAGTCCCACAGTTTGGGGGGTGAGGAGTCCCCACAGTTTGTGGGGGTGAGGAGTCCCCACAGTTTGGGGGGGTGAGGAGTCCCCACAGTTTGGGGGGTGAGGAGTCCCACAGGTTGGGGGGTGAGGAGTTCCACAGTTTGGGGGGTGAGGAATCCCCACAGTTTGCGGGGTGAGGAGTCCCACAGTTTGGGGGGTGAGGAGTTCACAGTTTGGGGGGTGAAAAGTCCCACAGTTTGGGGGGTGAGGGGATGCACAGTTCGGGGGGTGAAGAGTCCCACAATTTGGGGGGTGAGGAGTCCCACAATTTGGGGGGGTGAGGAGTCCCACAGTTTGGGGGGTGAGGAGTCCCACAGTTTGGAGGGTGAGGAGTCCCACAGTTTGGGGGGTGAGGAGTTCACAGTTTGGGGGGTGAAAAGTCCCACAGTTTGGGGGGTGAGGGAATGCACAGTTTGGGGGGTGAAGGGTCCCACAATTTGGGGGGTGAGGAGTCCCACAATTTGGGGGGGTGAGGAGTCCCCACAGTTTGGGGGGTGAGCGGTCCCCACAGTTTGGGGGGTGAGGAGTCCCCACAGTTTGGGGGGTGAGGAGACCCCACAGTTTGGGGTGAGGAGTCCCCACAGTTTGGGGGGTGAGGAGTCCCACAGTTTGGGGTGAGGAGTCCCCACAGTTTGGGGGGTGAGGAATCCCCACAGTTTGGGGGGTGAGGAGTCCCACAGTTTGGAGGGTGAGGAGTCCCCACAGTTTGCGGGGTGAGGAGTTCACAGTTTGGGGGGTGAAGAGACCCACAGTTTGGGGGGTGAGGAGTCCCACAGTTTGCGGGGTGAGGAGTTCACAGTTTGGGGGGTGAAGAGTCCCACAATTTGGGGGGTGAGGAGTCCCACAGTTTGGGGGGTGAGGAGCCCCCACAGTTTAGGGGTGAGGAGTCCCCACAGTTTGGGGGGTGAGGAGTCCCCACAGTTTGGGGGGTGAGGAGTCCCCACAGTTTGGGGGGTGAGGAGTCCCCACAGTTTGGGGGTGAGGAGTCCCACAGTTTGGGGGCTGAGGAGTCCCCACAGTTTGGGGGGTGAGGAGTCCCACAGTTTGGGGGTGAGGCTTCCCACAGTTTGGGGCTGAGGAGTCCCCACAGTTTGGGGGGTGAGGAGTCCCACAGTTTGGGGGGTGAGGTGTCCCCACAGTTTGGGGGTGAGGCTTCCCACAGTTTGGGGCTGAGGAGTCCCCACAGTTTGGGGGGTGAGGAGTCCCACAGTTTGGGGGGTGAGGAGTCCCACAGTTTGGGGCTGAGGAGTCCCCACAGTTTGGGGGGTGAGGAGTCCCACAGTTTGGGGGGTGAGGTGTCCCACAGTTTGGGGGGTGAGGAGTCCCACAGTTTGGGGCTGAGGAGTCCCCACAGTTTGGGGGTGAGGAGTCCCACAGTTTGGGGGGTGAGGTGTCCCACAGTTTGGGGGGGTGAGGAGTCCCCACAGTTTGGGGGGTGGGGAGTCCCCACAGTTTGGGGGGTGAGGGGTCCCCACAGTTTGGGGGGTGAGGAGTCCCCACAGTTTGGGGGGTGTGGAGTCCCCACAGTTTGGGGGGTGAGGAGTCCCCACAGTTTGGGGGGTGAGGAGTCCCACAGTTTGGGGGGTGAGGAGTCCTCACAGTTTGGGGGGTGAGGAGTCCCCACAGTTTGGGCGGTGAGGAGTCCCCATAGTTTGGGGGTGAGGAATCCCACAGTTTGGGGGGTGAGGAGTCCTCACAGTTTGGGGGGTGAGGAGTCCCCACAGTTTGGGCGGTGAGGAGTCCCCATAGTTTGAGGGTGAGGAATCCCACAGTTTGGGGGGTGAGGAGTCCCACAGTTTGGGGGGTGAGGAGTCCCCACAGTTTGCGGGGGTGAGGAGTCCCCATAGTTTGGGGGGTGAGGCTTCCCACAGTTTGGGGGGTGAGGAGTCCCCACAGTTTGGGGGGTGAGGAGTCCCCACAGTTTGGGGGGTGAGGAGTCCCACAGTTTGGGGGGTGAGGAGTCCCACAGTTTGGGGGGCGAGGAGTCCTCACAGTTTGGGCGGTGAGGAGTCCTCACAGTTTGGGGGGTGAGGAGCCCCACAGTTTGGGGGGTGAGGCTTCCCACAGTTTGGGGGGTGAGGAGTCCCCACAGTTTGGGGGGTGAGGAGTCCCCACAGTTTGGGGGGTGAGGAGTCCCACAGTTTGGGGGGTGAGGAGTCCCACAGTTTGGGGGGCGAGGAGTCCTCATAGTTTGGGCGGTGAGGAGTCCTCACAGTTTGGGGGTGAGGAGTCTCACAGTTTGGGGGGTGAGGAGTCCCCACAGTTCGGGGGGGTGAGGAGTCTCACAGTTTGGGCAGTGAGGAGTCCCCATAGTTTGGGGGGTGAGGAGTCCCCACAGTTTGGAGGGTGAGGAGTCCCACAGTTTGGGGGGTGAGGAGTCCCACAGTTTGGGGGGTGAGGAGTCCCACAGTTTGGGGGGTGAGGAGTCCCCACAGTTTGGGAGGTGAGGAGTCCCACAGTTTGGGGGGTGAGGAGTCCCACAGTTTGGGAGGTGAGGAGTCCCCACAGTTTGGGGGGTGAGGAGTCCTCACAGTTTGGGGGGTGAGGAGTCCCCACAGTTTGGGGGTGAGGAGTCTCACAGTTTGGGGGGTGAGGAGTCCCCAAAGTTTGGGGGGGTGAGGAGTCTCACAGTTTGGGGGGTGAGGAGTCCCCACAGTTTGGTGGGTGAGGAGTCCCACAGTTTGGGGGGTGAGGAGTCCCCACAGTTTGGGGGGTGAGGAGTCCCCACAGTTTGGGGGGGGGTGAGGAGTCCCCACAGTTTGGGGGGTGAGGAGTCCCCACAGTTTGGGGAGGTGAGGAGTCCCACAGTTTGGGGGGTGAGGAGTCCCACAGTTTGGGGTGTGAGTAGTCCCACAGTTTGGGGAGGTGAGGAGTCCCCACAGTTTGGGGGTGAGGAGTCCCCACAGTTTGGGGGGTGAGGAGTCCCACAGTTTGGGGGGTGAGGAGTCCCCACAGTTTGGAGGGTGAGGAGTCCCACAGTTTGGGGGGTGAGGAGTCCCCACAGTTTGGAGGGTGAGGAGTCCCACAGTTTGGGGGGTGAGGAGTCCCACAGTCTGGGGGGTGAGGAGTCCCACAGTTTGGGGGGTGAGGAGTCCCACAGTTTGTGGGGTGAGGAGTCCCACAGTTTGGGGAGGTGAGGAGTCCCCACAGTTTGGAGGGTGAGGAGTCCCACAGTTTGGGGGGTGAGGAGTCCCACAGTCTGGGGGGTGAGGAGTCCCACAGTTTGGGGGGTGAGGAGTCCCACAGTTTGTGGGGTGAGGAGTCCCACAGTTTGGGGAGGTGAGGAGTCCCCACAGTTTGGGGGTGAGGAGTCCCCACAGTTTGGGGGGTGAGGAGTCCCCACAGTTTGGGGGGTGAGGAGTCCCACAGTTTGGGGGGTGAGGAGTCCCACAGTTTGGGGGGTGAGGAGTCCCACAGTTTGGGGGGTGAGGAGTCCCCACAGTTTGGGGGGTGAGGAGTCCCCACAGTTTGGTGGGTGAGGAGTCCCACAGTTTGGGGGGGTGAGGAGTCCCCACAGTTTGGGGGGTGAGGAGTCCCCACAGTTTGGGGGGTGAGGAGTCCCCACAGTTTGGGGGGTGAGGAGTCTCACAGTTTGGGGGGTGAGGAGTCCCCACAGTTTGGGGGGTGAGGAGTCCCCACAGTTTGGGGGGTGAGGAGTCCCACAGTTTGGGGGGTGAGGAGTCCCCACAGTTTGGGGGGTGAGGAGTCCCACAGTTTGGGGGGTGAGGAGTCCCCACAGTTTGGGGGTGAGGAATCCCACAGTTTGGGGGGTGAGGAGTCCCCACAGTTTGGGGGGTGAAGAGTCCCACAGTTTGGGGGGTGAGGAGTCCCCACAGTTTGGGGGGTGAGGAGTCCCACAGTTTGGGGAGTGAGGTGTCCCCACAGTTTGGGGGGTGAGGAGTCCCCACAGTTTGGGGGGTGAGGAGTCCCCACAGTTTGGGGGGTGAGGAGTCCCACAGTTTGGGGGGTGAGGAGTCCCCACAGTTTGGGGGGTGAGGAGTCCCCACAGTTTGGGGGGTGAGGAATCCCACAGTTTGGGGGGTGAGGCTTCCCACAGTTTGGGGGGTGAGGAGTCCCCACAGTTTGGGGGGTGAGGCTTCCCACAGTTTGGGGGGTGAGGAATCCCACAGTTTGGGGGGTGAGGAGTCCCACAGTTTGGGGGTGAGGAGTCCCACAGTTTGGGGGGTGAGGAGTCCCACAGTTTGGGGGTGAGGAGAGCCACAGTTTGGGGGGTGAGGAGTCCCACAGTTTGGGGGGTGAGGAGTCCCACAGTTTGGGGGGTGAGGAGTCCCACAGTTTGGGGGGTGAGGAGTCCCACAGTTTGGGGGGTGAGGAGTCCCACAGTTTGAGGGGTGAGGAGTCCCACAGTTTGGGGGGTGAGGAGTCCCACAGTTTGGGGGTGAGGAGTCCCACAGTTTGGGGGGTGAGGAGTCCCCACAGTTTGGGGGGTGAGGAGTCCCACAGTTTGGGGGGTGAGGTGTCCCCACAGTTTGGGGGGTGAGGAGTCCCACAGTTTGGGGGGTGAGGAGTCCCACAGTTTGGGGGGTGAGGAGTCCCCACAGTTTGGGGGGTGAGGAGTCCCACAGTTTGGGGGTGAGGATTTCCCACAGTTTGGGGGTGAGGATTTCCCACAGTTTGGGGGTGAGGAGTCCCACAGTTTGGGGGGTGAGGAGTCCCACAGTTTGGGGGTGAGGATTTCCCACAGTTTGGGGGTGAGGATTTCCCACAGTTTGGGGGTGAGGAGTCCCTACAGTTTGGGGGGTGAGGAATCCCACAGTTTGGGGGGTGAGGAGTCCCCATAGTTTGGGGGGTGAGGAGTCCCACAGTTTGCGGGGTGAGGAGTCCCACAGTTTGGGGGGTGAGGAGCCCCCACAGTTTGGGGGTGAGGAGTCCCCACAGTTTGGGGAGTGAGGAGTCCCACAGTTTGGGGGTGAGGAATCCCACAGTTTGGGGGTGAGGAGTCCCCACAGTTTGGGGGGTGAGGAGTCCCACAGTTTGGGGGGGTGAGGAGTCCCATACCTTGCTGTCCTTCCCTTCCTTCATCTTGAGACTTCCTTCGAGCATCAGTTGTCTGATGTACTGTGGACTAATCCCAACCATGGGGAGCGTGAGGTCAAGCATCGAGAATTCCTGCACATTCTGCAATCAGTCAAAGAAACAATGGAGTTTATCAAACTCACGCACCCCTCTATAAATCCTAGCCCGTAACTCAGCACCCCAGACACCCGCACCCCCGGGTATCTGTTATTCTACATAAAACCCCCCCCGAACCCCTCGATTAGATTCCAGCCTGTAACTCACTTCCGGGTATCTGTTATTCTATATATAAACCCCCCGAACCCCTCGATTAGATTCCAGCCTGTAACTCACTTCCGGGTATCTGTTATTCTACATAAAACCCCCCGAACCCCTCGATTAGATTCCAGCCTGTAACTCACTCTCGGGTATCTGTTATTCTATATATAAACCCCCCGAACCCCTCGATTAGATTCCAGCCTGTAACTCACTTCCGGGTATCTGTTATTCCACATATAAACCCCCCGAACACCTCGATTAGATTCCAGCCTGTAACTCACTCCCGGGTATTTGTTATTCTATATATAAACCTCCCAAACCCCTCGATTAGATTCCAGCCTGTTACTCACTTCCGGGTATCTGTTATTCCACAAATAAACCCCCCGAACACCTCGATTAGATTCCAGCCTGTAACTCACTCCCGGGTATTTGTTATTCTATATATAAACCTCCCAAACCCCTCGATTAGATTCCAGCCTGTTACTCACTTCCGGGTATCTGTTATTCCACAAATAAACCCCCCGAACACCTCGATTAGATTCCAGCCTGTAACTCACTCCCGGGTATTTGCTATTCTATATATAAACCTCCCAAACCCCTCGATCAGATTCCAGCCTGTAACTCACTCCCGGGTATCGGTTATTCTATATATAAACCCCCCGAACCCCTCGATTAGATTCCAGCCTGTAACTCACTCCCGGGTATCTGTTATTCTATATATAAACCCCCCGAACCCCTCGATTAGTTTCCAGTCTGTAACTCACTCCCGGGTATCTGTTATTCTGTATATAAACCCCCCGAACCCCTCGATTAGATTCCAGCCTGTAACTCACTCCCGGGTATCTGTTACTCTATATATAAACCCCCCTGAACCCCACGATTAGATTCCAGCCTGTAATTCACTCCCGGGTATCTGTTATTCTATATATAAACCCCCCAAACCCCTCGATTAGATTCCAGCCTGTAACTCACTCCCGGGTATCTGTTATTCTATATATAAACCCCCTGAACCCCTCAATTAGAATCCAGCCTGTAACTCACTCCCGGGTATCTGTTATTCTATATATAAACCTCCCAAACCCCTCGATTAGATTCCAGCCTGTAACTCACTCCCGGGTATCTGTTATTCTATATATAAACCCCTCGAACCCCTCGATTAGATTCCAGCCTGTAACTCACTCCCGGGTATCTGTTATTCTATATATAAACCCCTCGAACCCCTCGATTAGATTCCAGCCTGTAACTCACTTCCGGGTATCTGTTATTCTATATATAAACCCCCCCGAACCCCTCGATTAGATTCCAGCCTGTAACTCACTCCCGGGTATCGGTTATTCTACATATAAACCCCCCAAACCCCCCGATTAGATTCCAGCCTGTAACTCACTCCCGGGTATCTGTTATTTCTATATATAAACCCCCCGAACCCCTCGATTAGATTCCAGCCTGTAACTCACTGCCGGGTGTCTGTTATTCTATATAAAAACCCCCCGAACCCCCCGATTAGATTCCAGACTGTAACTCACTCCCGGGTATGTTATTTCTATATATAAACCCCCCTGAACTCCTCGATTAGATTCTAGCCTGTAACTCACTCCCGGGTATCTGTTATTCTATATATAAACCTCCCCGAACCCCTCCATTAGATTCCAGCCTGTAACTCACTCCCGGGTATCTGTTATTCTATATATAAACCCCCCGAACCCCTCGATTAGATTCTAGCCTGTAACTCACTCCCGGGTATCTGTTATTCTATATATAAACCCCCCTGAACCCCTCGATTAGATTCCAGCCTGTAACTCACTCCCGGGTATCTGTTATTCTATATATTAGCCCATCTCACCCGCTCCACCTCCTCACTGCTCCCCTCCACCACATCGTAAGAACGGATTTGGCTCGCGATCAGAGCCAGCTTTTGTTGCTCCTCCCGCATTTGCATCTGGGAGTTGATCCAGCGGATAAAGTTCTCCACAGTCGCGATCTGAAAGGCAAGCAGCCCAGTTTAGCGCCCACCGTACACGCTTTGATAGAATGATACCGCACAAAAGGAGGCCATTCGGCCCAACACACTGACAGCGCTTTGGTAGCGATATCCCACAGAGGATATCGCCTGAGGAAGAGAGTGTTTGAAGACCAGGGCTTTAAACCCGGCACCAAGCTCATGGTCTACAGAGCAGCAGTGATACCCACCCTGCTATATACTTAGTTACTAGCTCCTTCATAGTTTTCATCTTTGGATTTGGGTGTTTCATCTTACTTTCCCTTTACTCAGGTCCTGCCGCGGTCGCCAGTGTAAGCCTCGTTATCCTATTCTCAGGCTTGTAGTTCGTTTTGACCCGCGAATTACAAGGGAAATAATTGATTCCCGCCCTGCTGTGTGCCTCAGAGACATGGACCATGTACAGCAGGCACCTCAAAGCACTGGAGAGGTACCACCAATGCTGCCTCTGCAAGATCCTGCAAATCCATTGGCAGGATAGGCGCACCAACGTCAGTGTTCTCGCTTAGGCCAACATCCCCAGCATCGAAGCTTTGACCACGCTCGATCAGCTCCGATGGATGGGCCACATCGTCCGCATGCCCGATAGGAGACTCCCAAAACAAGCGCTCTACTCGGAGCTCCGACACGGCATGAGAGCCCCAGGTGGGCAGAGGAAACGCTTCAAGGACACCCTCAAAGCCTCCTTGAAAAAGTGCAACATCCCCACCGACACCTGGGAATCCGGGGCCTAAGACCGCACAAAGTGGAGGAGAAGCAGCCGGGAAGACGCCGAACACCTCGAGTCTCTTCGCCGGGAGCAAGCGGAAGCCAAGCGCAAACAGCGGATGGAGCGCACGTCAATCCAAGCACCCCACCCACCCGCCCCTTCAACCACCGTCTGCCCCACCTGTGACAGAGACTGTCGGTCCCGCATTGGACTCATCAGTCACCTGAGAACTCATTTTTAATGTGGAAGCAAGTCATCCTCGGTTCCGAGGGACTGCCTAAGAAGAAGAAGAAGAGAGATATCCACTTAGTCCCACTTCCCTGGTCTTTCCCCATAGCCGTGCACAGTTTCTCCTCTTCAAATATTTCGCCAATTCCCTTTCGAAAGTTACTCTTGAATCAGTATCTACTGCCCTTTCAGGCAGCGCCTTCCAGCTCACAAGAAAACGCTGTGTGTAAACATTTCTGTGCGTTGGAGGCAGTTCAGAGAAGGTTTACTGGACTAATACCTGGAATGGGGGTGTTTTCTTATGAGGAAAGGTTGATCAGGCTAGGCTTGTATCCGCTGGAGTTTAGAAGAGTAAGAGGTGACTTGATTGAAACATAGAAGATCCTGAGGGGTCTGGACAGGGTGGACGTGGAGAGGATGTTTCCTCTTGTGGGAGAATCTAGATATAGGGGGCACTGTTTAAAAATAAGGGGTCACCCATTTAAGACAGAGATGAGGAGAAATTTTTTCTCACAGAGGGTCGTGAGTCTTTGGAACTCTCTTCCTCAGAGGGCAGTGGAAGCAGAATATTTTTAAGGCAGAGGTCGATGGATTCTTGATAAGCACGGGGGTGAAAGGTTATCGGGGGTAGGTGGGAATGTGGAGTCATCAAAACCCCTTGTGATTTCGAACACCTCTATCAAATCTCCCCTAAACCTTCTCTGCTCTAAGGAGAACAATCCCAACTTCTCCAGTCTCTCCACAGAACTGAAGTCCCTCATCCCTGGTACCATTCTGGTCAATCTCCCCCTTAACCTTCTCTGCTCTAAGGAGAACAACCCCAGCTTCTCCAGTCTCTCCACAGAACTGAAGTCCCTCATCCCTGGTACCATTCTGGTCAATCTCCCCCTTAACCTTCTCTGCTCTAAGGAGAACAACCCCAGCTTCTCCAGTCTCTCCACATAACTGAAGCCCCTCATCCCTGGTACCATTCTGGTCAATCTCCCCCTTAACCTTCTCTGCTCTAAGGAGAACAATCCCAGCTTCTCCAGTCTCTCCATGTAACTGAAGCCCCTCATCCCTGGTACCATTCTGGTCAATCTCCCCCTTAACCTTCTCTGCTCTAAGGAGAACAATCCCAGCTTCTCCAGTCTCTCCACATAACTGAAGCCCCTCATCCCTGGTACCATTCTGGTCAATCTCCCCCTTAACCTTCTCTGCTCTAAGGAGAACAACCCCAGCTTCTCCAGTCTCTCCACATAACTGAAGCCCCTCATCCCTGGTACCATTCTGGTAAATCTCCCCCTTAACCTTCTCTGCTCCAAGGAGAACAACCCCAGCTTCTCCAGTCTCTCCACAGAACTGAAGTCCCTCATCTCTGGTACCATTCTGGTCAATCTCCCCCTTAACCTTCTCTGCTCTAAGGAGAACAACCCCAGCTTCTCCAGTCTCTCCACATAACTGAAGTCCCTCATCCCTGGTACCACTCTGGTCAATCTCCCCTTAACCTTCTCTGCTCCAAGGAGAACAATCCCAGCTTCTCCAGTCTCTCCACAGAACTGAAGTCCCTCATCCCTGGTACCATTCTGGTCAATCTCCCCTTAACCTTCTCTGCTCTAAGGAGAACAACCCCAGCTTCTCCAGTCTCTCCATGTAACTGAATTCCCTCATCCCTGGTACCACTCTGGTCAATCTCCCCTTAACCTTCTCTGCTCTAAGGAGAACAACCCCAGCTTCTCCAGTCTTTCCACATAACTGAAGTCCCTCATCCCTGGTACCATTCTGGTCAATCTCCCCTTAACCTTCTCTGCTCTAAGGAGAACAACCCCAGCTTCTCCAGTCTCTCCATGTAACTGAATTCCCTCATCCCTGGTACCACTCTGGTCAATCTCCCCTTAACCTTCTCTGCTCTAAGGAGAACAACCCCAGCTTCTCCAGTCTCTCCACATAACTGAAGCCCCTCATCCCTGGTACCACTCTGGTCAATCTCCCCTTAACCTTCTCTGCTCTAAGGAGAACAATCCCAGCTTCTCCAGTCTCTCCATGTAACTGAAGCCCCTCATCCCTGGTACCACTCTGGTCAATCTCCCCTTAACCTTCTCTGCTCTAAGGAGAACAACCCCAGCTTCTCCAGTCTCTCCACATAACTGAAGTCCCTCATCCCTGGTACCACTCTGGTCAATCTCCCCTTAACCTTCTCTGCTCTAAGGAGAACAACCCCAGCTTCTCCAGTCTCTCCATGTAACTGAAGTCCCTCATCCCTGGTACCATTCTGGTCAATCTCCCCTTAACCTTCTCTGCTCTAAGGAGAACAACCCCAGCTTCTCCAGTCTCTCCACATAACTGAAGTCCCTCATCCCTGGTACCACTCTGGTCAATTTCCCCTTAACCTTCTCTGCTCCAAGGAGAACAATCCCAGCTTCTCCAGTCTCTCCACAGAACTGAAGTCCCTCATCCCTGGTACCATTCTGGTCAATCTCCCCTTAACCTTCTCTGCTCTAAGGAGAACAACCCCAGCTTCTCCAGTCTCTCCACGTAACTGAATTCCCTCATCCCTGGTACCACTCTGGTCAATCTCCCCTTAACCTTCTCTGCTCTAAGGAGAACAACCACAGCTTCTCCAGTCTCTCCACATAACTGAAGTCCCTCATCCCTGGTACCATTCTGGTCAATCTCCCCCTTAACCTTCTCTGCTCTAAGGAGAACAATCCCAGCTTCTCCAGTCTCTCCACATAACTGAAGCCCCTCATCCCTGGTACCATTCTGGTCAATCTCCCCTTAACCTTCTCTGCTGTAAGGAGAACAACCCCAGCTTCTCCAGTCTCTACACAGAACTGAAGTCCCTCATCCCTGGTACCATTCTGGTCAATCTCCCCTTAACCTTCTCTGCTGTAAGGAGAACAACCCCAGCTTCTCCAGTCTCTCCACGTAACTGAAGTCCCTCATCCCTGGTACCATTCTGGTCAATCTCCCCTTAACCTTCTCTGCTCTAAGGAGAACAATCCCAGCTTCTCCAGTCTCTCCACATAACTGAAGCCCCTCATCCCTGGTCCCATTCTGGTAAATCTCCTCTGCACCCTCTCCAAGGCCTTGACATCCTTCCTAAAGTGTGGTGCCAAGAATTGGACACAATACTACAGCTGGGGCCTAACCAGTGGATTTATAAAAAGTTTGAGCATAACTTCCCTGCTTTGGTACTCTATGTCTCTGTTTATAAAGCTAAAAACCACATATGTTTATTTAAGAACAGGCTTATTATCAACCTGTCCTGTCACCTTTCCCCCATTTATAACATGTTAAAAAAATTTCTGTCTGTGAGAGTCGGTGCTTGGGTGCAGAATATTCCTTCCGGAACATTCGGATAGGTTAATGGAGGGGGAATAGCGTCCCTCGGAGACGATTGTCCCGAGATACCAACCCTGGTGCTCAAGTTCTGATACTGAGCCCCACACACAGATTAACAAATAGTTTAGCCAAGGCTCCATTCCCGGCCTGTGATCAGTGCCAGTGGAACCCTCACCACAGTGAGAGACAGTATCTGTGGGAATCGTACCCCAGTGAGATTCAGTGACTGTGGGACACATACTTCAGTGAGAGACAGTGTCTGTGGGACCCGTACCCCAGTGAGAGACAGTGACCGTGGGACACGTACCCCAGTGAGAGTCAGTGTCTGTGGAAATCGTACCCCAGTGAGAGTCAGTGTCAGTGGGACCAGTACCCCAGTGAGAGTCAGTGTCTATGGGACCCGTACCCCAGTGAGAGTCAGTGTCTGTGTGACCTGTACCCAATTGAGTGTCAGTGTGTGTGGGACCCGTACCCCAGTGAGAGTCAGTGTCTGTGGGACCCGTACCCACTGAGAGTCAGTGTGTGTGGGACACGTACCCCAGTGAGAGTCAGTGTCTGTGGGACCTGTACCCCATTGAGAGTCTGTATCTGTGGGACCAGTACCCCAGTGAGAGTCAGTGTCTGTGGGACCCGTACCCCAGTGAGAGTTAGTGACTGTGGGACCCGTACCCCAGTGAGAGTCAGTGTCTGTGGGACACATACCCCAGTGAGAGTCAGTGTGTGTGGGACCCGTACCCCAGTGAGAGTCAGTGTCTGTGGGACCCGTAACCCAGTGAGAGTCAGTGTCTGTGCGACCCGTACCCCAGTGAGAGTCAGTGACTGTGGGACACGTACACCTGTGAGAGTCAGTGTCTGTGGGACCAGTACCCCAGTGAGAGTCAGTGTCTGTGGGACCCGTACCCCAGTGAGAGTCAGTGTCTGTGGGAACCGTACCCCAGTGAGAGTCAGTGTCTGTGGGACCCGTACCACAGTGTGAGTCAGTGACTGTGGGACCCGTACCCCAGTGAGAGCCAGTGTGTGTGGGACCCGTACCCCAGTGAGAGCCAGTGTGTGTTGCACCCATACCCCAGTGAGAGTCAGTGTCTGTGGGACCCATACCCCAGTGAGAGTCAGTGTCTGTGGGACCCATACCCCAGTGAGAGGCAGTGTCTGTGGGACCCTTACCCCAGTGAGAGTCAGTGTCTGTGGGACCCGTGCCCCAGTGAGAGTCAGTGTCTGTCGGACCCATACCCCAGTGAGAGCCAGTGTCGGTGAGACCCGTACCCCAGTGAGAGTCAGAGTCTGTGGGACCCATACCCCAGTGAGAGTCAGTGTCTGTGGAACCCGTACCCCAGTGAGAGTCAGTGTCTGTGGGACCCATACCCCAGTGTGAGTCAGTGTCTGTGGGACCCATACCCCAGTGAGAGTCAGTGTCTGTGGGACCCGTACCCCAGTGAGAGTCAGTGTCTGTGGGACCCATACCCCAGTGTGAGTCAGTGTCTGTGGGACCCATACCCCAGTGAGAGCCAGTGTCGGTGAGACCCGTGCCCCAGTGAGAGTCAGTGTCTGTCGGACCCATACCCCAGTGAGAGTCAGTGTCTGTGGAACCCGTACCCCAGTGAGTCAGTGTCTGTGGGACCCATACCCCAGTGTGAGTCAGTGTCTGTGGGACCCATACCCCAGTGAGAGTCAGTGTCTGTGGGACCCGTACCCCAGTGAGAGTCAGTGTCTGTGGGACCCGTACCCAAGTGAGAGTCAGTATCTGTGGAACCCGTGCCCCAGTGAGAGTCAGTGTCTGTGGAACCCGTACCCCAGTGAGAGTCAATGTCTGTGGAACCCGTACCCCAGTGAGAGTCAGTGTCTGTGGGACCCGTACCCCAGTGAGAGCCAGTGTCTGTGGTATCTGTACCCCATTGAGAATTGGTGTCTGTGGGACCCGGACCCCAGTGAGTGTCAGTGTCTGTGGGACCCATACCCCAGTGAGAGTCAGTGTCTGTGGGACCCGTACCCCACTGAGAGTCAGTGTCTGTGGAACCTGTACCCCAGTGAGAGTCAGTGTCTGTGGAACCTGTACCCCAGTGAGAGTCAGTGTCTGTGGGACCCGTACCCCAGTGAGAGTCAGTGTCTGTGGGACCCGTACCCCACTGAGAGTCAGTGTCTGTGGAACCCGAACCCCAGTGAGAGTCAGTGTCTGTGGGACCTGTACCCCAGTGAGAGTCAGTGTCTGTGGGACCCGTACCCCAGTGAGAGTCAGTGTCTGTGGGACCCGTACCCCACTGAGAGTCAGAGTCTGTGGGACCCGTACCCCAGTGAGAGTCAGTGTCTGTGGGACCCGTACCCCAGTGAGAGTCAGTGTCTGTGGGACCCGTACCCCAGTGAGAGTCAGTGTCTGTGGGACCCGCACCCCAGTGAGAGTCAGTGTCTGTGGAACCCATACCCCAGTGAGAGTCAGTGTCTGTGGGACCCGTACCCCAGTGAGTGTCAGTGTCTGTGGGACCCGTACCCCAGTGAGAGTCAGTGTCTGTGGAACCTGTACCCCAGTGAGAGTCAGTGTCTGTGGAACCCGTACCCCAGTGAGAGTCAGTGTCTGTGGGACCCATACCCCAGTGAGAGTCAGTGTCTGCGGGACCCATACCCCAGTGAGAGTCAGTGTCTGTGGAACCCATACCCTAGTGAGAGTCAGTGTCTGTGGAACCTGTACCCCAGTGAGAGTCAGTGTCTGTGGAACCTGTACCCCAGTGAGAGTCAGTGTCTGTGGAACCCGTACCCCAGTGGGAGTCAGTGACTGTGGGACCCATACCCCAGTGAGAGTCAGTGTCTGTGGGACCCGTACCCCAGTGATAGTCAGTGTCTGTGGAACCCGTACCCCAGTGAGAGTCAGTGTCTGTGGGACCCATACCCCAGTAAGAGTCAGTGTCTGTGGGACCCGTACCCCAGTGAGAGTCAGTGTCTGTAGAACCCGCACCCCAGTGAGAGTCAGTGTCTGTGGGACCCGTACCCCATTGACAGACAGTGTCTGTGGAACCCGTACCCCAGTGAGAGTCAGTGTCTGTGGAACCCTAACCCCAGTGAGAGTCAGTGTCTGTGGGACCCGTACCCCAGTGAGAGTCAGTGTCTGTGGAACCCTAACCCCACTGAGAGTCAGTGTCTGTGGGACCCGTACCCCAGTGAGAGCCAGTGTGTGTGGGACCCGTACCCCAGTGAGAGTCAGTGTGTGTGGGACCCATACCCCAGTGAGAGTCAGTGTCTGTGGGACCCGTACCCCAGTGAGAGTCAGTGTGTGTGGGACCCGTACCCCAGTGAGAGTCAGTGTCTGTGTGACCCGTACCCCAGTGAGAGTCAGTGTCTGTGTGACCCGTACCCCAGTGAGAGTCAGTGTCTGTGGGACCCGTACCCCAGTGAGAGTCAGTGTCTGTGGGACCAGTACCCCAGTGAGAGTCAGTGTCTGTGGGACCTGTACACCATTGAGAGTCAGTGTGTGTGGGACCCATACCCGAGTGAGAGTCAGTGTCTGTGGGAGCTGTACCCCAGTGAGAGTCAGTGTGTGTGGAACCCGTACCCCAGTGAGAGTCCGTGTCTGTGGGACCCGTACCACATTGAGAGTCACTGTCTGTGGGACCTGTACTACAGTGAAAATCAGTGTCAGTGGCACCCATACCCCAGTGAGAGTCAGTGTCTGTGGAACCCGTACCCCAGTGAGAGTCAGTGTCTGTGGGACCCGTACTGCAGTGAGAGTCAGTGTCTGTGAGACCCGTACCCCAGTGAGAGCCAGTGACTGTGGGACCCGTACCCCAGTGAGAGTCAGTGTCTGTGGGACCCGTACCCCAGTGAGAGTCAGTGTCTGTGGAACCCATACCCCAGTGAGGGTCAGTGTCTGTGGGACCTGTACCCCAGTGAGAGTCAGTCTCTGTTGGACCCGTACCCCAGTGAGAGTCAGTGACTGTGGGACCTGTACCCCAGTGAGAGTCAGTGAGTGTGGGACCCGTACCTCAGTGAGAGTCAGTGTCTGTGGGACCCGTACCCCAGTGAGAGTCAGTGACTGTGGGACCTGTACCCCAGTGAGAGTCAGTGTCTGTGGGACCCGTACCCCAGTGAGAGTCAGTGACTGTGGGACCTGTACCCCAGTGAGAGTCAGTGAGTGTGGGACCCGTACCCCAGTGATAGTCAGTGACTGTGGGATCCATACACCAGTGAGAGACGGTGTCTGTGGAAATCGTACCCCAGTGAGAGTCAGTGAGTGTGGGACCCGTACCCCAGTGAGAGTCAGTGACTGTGGGACCCATACACCAGTGAGAGTCAGTGACTGTGGGACCCGTACCCCAGTGAGAGTTAGTGACTGTGGGACCCGTACCCCAGTGAGAGTCAGTGTCTGTGGGACCCGTACCCCAGTGAGAGTCAGTTACTGTGGGACCCATACCCCAGTGAGAGTCAGTGTGTGTGGAACCATACCCCAGTGAGAGTCAGTGAATGTCGGAACTGTACCCCAGTGAGAGTCAGTGACTGTGGGACCCGTAACCCAGTGAGAGTCAGTGTCTGTGGGACCCATACACCACTGAGAGTCAGTGACTGTGGGACCCGTACCCCAGTGACAGTCAGTGTCTGTGGGACCCGTACCCCAGTGAGAGTCAGTCACTGTGAGACCCGTACCTCAGTGAGAGTCAGTGTCTGTGGAACCCGTACCCCAGTGAGAGTCAGTGTGTGTGGAACCCGTACCCAAGTGATAGTCAGTCTCTGTGGGACCCGTGCCCCAGTGACAGTCAGTGTCTGTGGGACCCGTACCCCAGTGAGAGTCAGTAACTGTGGGACCCGTACCCCAGTGAGAGTCAGTGTCTGTGGGACCCATACCCCAGTGAGAGTCAGTATCTGTGGGACCCATACCCCAGTGAGAGTCAGTGTCTGTGGGACCAGTACCCCAGTGAGAGTCAGTGTTGTGGGACCGATATCCCAGTGAGAGTCAGTGTCTGTGGGACCCATACCCCAGTGAGAGTCAGTGTCTGTGGGACCCGTACCCCAGTGAGAGTCTGTGTCTGTGGGACCTGTACCCCATTGAGAATTGGTGTCTGTGGGACCCGTACCCCAGTGAGAGTCAGTGTCTGTGGGACCCATACCCCAGTGATAGTCAGTGTCTGTGGAACCTGTACCCCAGTGAGAGTCAGTGTCTGTGGGGCCCGTACCCCAGTGAGAGTCAGTGTCTGTGGGACCCATACCCCAGTGAGAGTCAGTGTCTGTGGGACCCACAGTGAGAGTCAGTG
Organism: Somniosus microcephalus; assembly: GCF_052327205.1. Lineage (NCBI taxonomy): Eukaryota > Metazoa > Chordata > Chondrichthyes > Squaliformes > Somniosidae > Somniosus > Somniosus microcephalus. The sequence goes on along the minus strand of NW_028225181.1, from coordinate 60,736,819 downwards.
TCTGTGAGACCCGTACCCCTGTGAGAGTCAGTGTCTGTGGGACCCATACCCCAGTGACAGTCAGTGTCTGTGGGACCCACAGTGAGAGTCAGTGTCTGTGAGACGCGTACCCCTGTGAGAGTCAGTGTCTGTGGGACCCATACCCCAGTGATAGTCAGTGTCTGTGGAACCTGTACCCCAGTGAGAGTCAGTGTCTGTGGGACCCATACCCCAGTGAGAGTCAGTGTCTGTGGGACCCACAGTGAGAGTCAGTGTCTGTGAGACCCGTACCCCTGTGAGAGTCAGTGTCTGTGGAACCCGTACCCCAGTGAGAGTCAGTGTCTGTGGGACCCGTACCCCAGTGAGAGTAAGTGTCTGTGGGACCCGTACCCCAGTGAGAATCAGTGTCTGTGGGACCCGTACCCCAGTGAGAGTAGGTGACTGTGGGACCCGTACCCGAGTGAGAGCCAGTGTGTGTGGGACCCGTACACTAGTGAGAGCCAGTGTGTGTTGCACCCATACCCCAGTGAGAGTCAGTGTCTGTGGGACCCATACCCCAGTGAGAGTCAGTGTCTGTGGGACCAGTAGCCCAGTGAGAGTCAGTGTCTGTGGGACCCGTACCCCAGTGAGTGTCAGTGTCTGTGGGAGCCGTGCCCCAGTGAGAGTCAGTGTCTGTCGGACCCATACCCCAGTGAGAGTCAGTGTCTGTCGGACCCATACCCCAGTGAGAGTCAGTGTCTCTGGGCCCATACCCCAGTGTGAGTCAGTGTCTGTGGGACCCATACCCCAGTGAGAGTCAGTGTCCGTGGGACCCGTACCCCAGTGAGAGTCAGTATCTGTGGAACACGTGCCCCAGTGAGATTCAGTGTCTGTGGTACCCATACCCCAGTGATAGTCAGTGTCTGTGGAACCCGTACCTCAGTGAGAGTCAGTGACTGTGGGAACCGTACCCCATTGAGAATTAGTGTCTGTGGGACCCGTACCCCAGTGAGAGTCAGTGTCTGTGGGACCCGTACCCCAGTGACAGCCAGTGTCTGTGGGACCTGTACCCCATTGAGATTTGGTGTCTGTGGGACCCTTACCCCAGTGAGAGTCGGTGTCTGTGGGACCCATACCCCAGTGAGAGTCAGTGTCTGTGGGACCCGTACCCAAGTGACAGTCAGTGTCTGTGCGACCCATACCCCAGTGTGAGTCAGTGTCTGTGGGACCCGTACCCCAGTGAGAGTCAGTGTCTGTGGGACCCGTACCTCAGTGAGAGTCAGTGTCTGTGGAACCCGAACCCCAGTGAGAGTCAGTGAATGTGGGACCCGTACCCCAGTGAGAGCCAGTGTCTGTGGGACCCGTACCTGATTGAGAATTAGTATCTGTGGGACCCGTACCCCAGTGAGAGTCAGTGTCTGTGGGACCCGTACCCCAGTGAGAGTCAGTGTCTGTGGGACCCATACCCCAGTGAGAGTCAGTGACTGTGGGACCCGTACCCCAGTGAGAGCCAGTGTGTGTGAGACCCGTACCCCAGTGAGAGCTAGTTTGTGTTGCACCCATACCCCAGTGAGAGTCAGTGTCTGTGGGACCCATACCCCAGTGAGAGTCAGTGTCTGTGGGAACCGTACCCAAGTGAGAGTCAGTGTCTGTGGGACCAGTACCCGAGTGAGAGTCAGTGTCTGTGGGACCCGTACCCCAGTGAGAGTCAGTGTCTGTGGGACCCATACCCCAGTGAGAGTCAGTGACTGTGGGACCCGTACCCCAGTGAGAGCCAGTGTGTGTGAGACCCGTACCCCAGTGAGAGCTAGTTTGTGTTGCACCCATACCCCAGTGAGAGTCAGTGTCTGTGGGACCCATACCCCAGTGAGAGTCAGTGTCTGTGGGAACCGTACCCAAGTGAGAGTCAGTGTCTGTGGGACCAGTACCCGAGTGAGAGTCAGTGTCTGTGGGACCCGTACCCCAGTGAGAGTCAGTGTCTGTGGGACCCGTACCCCAGTGAGAATCAGTGTCTGTGGGACCCGTACCCCAGTGAGAATCAGTGTCTGTGGAACCCGTACCCCAGTGAGAGTCAGTGTCTGTGGGACCCGTACCCCAGTGACAGCCAGTGTCTGTGGGACCTGTACCCCATTGAGATTTGGTGTCTGTGGGACCCGTACCCCAGTGAGAGTCGGTGTCTGTGGGACCCATACCCCAGTGAGAGTCAGTGTCTGTGGGACCCGTACCCAAGTGAGAGTCAGTGTCTGTGGGACCCATACCCCAGTGTGAGTCAGTGTCTGTGGGACCCGTACCCCAGTGAGAGTCAGTGTCTGTGGGACCCGTACCCCAGTGAGTGTCAGTGACTGTGGGACCCGTACCCCAGTGAGAGTCAGTGTCTGTGGGACCCGTACCACAGTGAGAGCCTGTGTCTGTGGGACCTGTACCCCATTGAGAATTGCTGTCTGTGGGACCCGTACCCCAGTGAGAGTCAGTGTCTGTGTGACCCATACCCCAGTGAGAGCTAGTTTGTGTTGCACCCATACCCCAGTGAGAGTCAGTGTCAGTGGGACCCATACCCCAGTGAGAGTCAGTGTCTGTGGGACCAGTACCCGAGTGAGAGTCAGTGTCTGTGGGACCCGTACCCCAGTGAGAGTCAGTGTCTGTGGGACCCGTACCCCAGTGAAAGTCAGTGTCTGTGGGACCCGTACCCCAGTGAGAGTCAGTGTCTGTGGGACCTGTACCCCAATGAGAGTCAGTGCCTGTGGGACCCGTGCTCCAGTGAGAGTCAGTTTCTGTGGGACCTGTAACCCAGTGAGAGTCAGTGTCTGTGGGACTCATACCCCAGTGAGAGTCAGTGTCTGTGGGACCCGTACCCCAGTCAGATTCAGTGTCTGTGGGACCCGTACCCCAGTGAGAGTCAGTGTCTGTGGAACCCATACCCCAGTGAGAGTCAGTGTCTGTGGGACCCGTACCCCAGTGAGAGTCAGTCACTGTGAGACCCGTACCTCAGTGAGAGTCAGTGTCTGTGGAACCCGTACCCCAGTGAGAGTCAGTGTGTGTGGAACCCGTACCCAAGTGATAGTCAGTCTCTGTGGGACCCGTGCCCCAGTGACAGTCAGTGTCTGTGGGACCCGTACCCCAGTGAGAGTCAGTAACTGTGGGACCCGTACCCCAGTGAGAGTCAGTGTCTGTGGGACCCATACCCCAGTGAGAGTCAGTATCTGTGGGACCCATACCCCAGTGAGAGTCAGTGTCTGTGGGACCAGTACCCCAGTGAGAGTCAGTGTTGTGGGACCGATATCCCAGTGAGAGTCAGTGTCTGTGGGACCCATACCCCAGTGAGAGTCAGTGTCTGTGGGACCCGTACCCCAGTGAGAGTCTGTGTCTGTGGGACCTGTACCCCATTGAGAATTGGTGTCTGTGGGACCCGTACCCCAGTGAGAGTCAGTGTCTGTGGGACCCATACCCCAGTGATAGTCAGTGTCTGTGGAACCTGTACCCCAGTGAGAGTCAGTGTCTGTGGGGCCCGTACCCCAGTGAGAGTCAGTGTCTGTGGGACCCATACCCCAGTGAGAGTCAGTGTCTGTGGGACCCACAGTGAGAGTCAGTGTCTGTGAGACCCGTACCCCTGTGAGAGTCAGTGTCTGTGGGACCCATACCCCAGTGACAGTCAGTGTCTGTGGGACCCACAGTGAGAGTCAGTGTCTGTGAGACGCGTACCCCTGTGAGAGTCAGTGTCTGTGGGACCCATACCCCAGTGATAGTCAGTGTCTGTGGAACCTGTACCCCAGTGAGAGTCAGTGTCTGTGGGACCCATACCCCAGTGAGAGTCAGTGTCTGTGGGACCCACAGTGAGAGTCAGTGTCTGTGAGACCCGTACCCCTGTGAGAGTCAGTGTCTGTGGAACCCGTACCCCAGTGAGAGTCAGTGTCTGTGGGACCCGTACCCCAGTGAGAGTAAGTGTCTGTGGGACCCGTACCCCAGTGAGAATCAGTGTCTGTGGGACCCGTACCCCAGTGAGAGTAGGTGACTGTGGGACCCGTACCCGAGTGAGAGCCAGTGTGTGTGGGACCCGTACACTAGTGAGAGCCAGTGTGTGTTGCACCCATACCCCAGTGAGAGTCAGTGTCTGTGGGACCCATACCCCAGTGAGAGTCAGTGTCTGTGGGACCAGTAGCCCAGTGAGAGTCAGTGTCTGTGGGACCCGTACCCCAGTGAGTGTCAGTGTCTGTGGGAGCCGTGCCCCAGTGAGAGTCAGTGTCTGTCGGACCCATACCCCAGTGAGAGTCAGTGTCTGTCGGACCCATACCCCAGTGAGAGTCAGTGTCTCTGGGCCCATACCCCAGTGTGAGTCAGTGTCTGTGGGACCCATACCCCAGTGAGAGTCAGTGTCCGTGGGACCCGTACCCCAGTGAGAGTCAGTATCTGTGGAACACGTGCCCCAGTGAGATTCAGTGTCTGTGGTACCCATACCCCAGTGATAGTCAGTGTCTGTGGAACCCGTACCTCAGTGAGAGTCAGTGACTGTGGGAACCGTACCCCATTGAGAATTAGTGTCTGTGGGACCCGTACCCCAGTGAGAGTCAGTGTCTGTGGGACCCGTACCCCAGTGACAGCCAGTGTCTGTGGGACCTGTACCCCATTGAGATTTGGTGTCTGTGGGACCCTTACCCCAGTGAGAGTCGGTGTCTGTGGGACCCATACCCCAGTGAGAGTCAGTGTCTGTGGGACCCGTACCCAAGTGACAGTCAGTGTCTGTGCGACCCATACCCCAGTGTGAGTCAGTGTCTGTGGGACCCGTACCTCAGTGAGAGTCAGTGTCTGTGGAACCCGAACCCCAGTGAGAGTCAGTGAATGTGGGACCCGTACCCCAGTGAGAGCCAGTGTCTGTGGGACCCGTACCTGATTGAGAATTAGTATCTGTGGGACCCGTACCCCAGTGAGAGTCAGTGTCTGTGGGACCCGTACCCCAGTGAGAGTCAGTGTCTGTGGGACCCATACCCCAGTGAGAGTCAGTGACTGTGGGACCCGTACCCCAGTGAGAGCCAGTGTGTGTGAGACCCGTACCCCAGTGAGAGCTAGTTTGTGTTGCACCCATACCCCAGTGAGAGTCAGTGTCTGTGGGACCCATACCCCAGTGAGAGTCAGTGTCTGTGGGAACCGTACCCAAGTGAGAGTCAGTGTCTGTGGGACCAGTACCCGAGTGAGAGTCAGTGTCTGTGGGACCCGTACCCCAGTGAGAGTCAGTGTCTGTGGGACCCATACCCCAGTGAGAGTCAGTGACTGTGGGACCCGTACCCCAGTGAGAGCCAGTGTGTGTGAGACCCGTACCCCAGTGAGAGCTAGTTTGTGTTGCACCCATACCCCAGTGAGAGTCAGTGTCTGTGGGACCCATACCCCAGTGAGAGTCAGTGTCTGTGGGAACCGTACCCAAGTGAGAGTCAGTGTCTGTGGGACCAGTACCCGAGTGAGAGTCAGTGTCTGTGGGACCCGTACCCCAGTGAGAGTCAGTGTCTGTGGGACCCGTACCCCAGTGAGAATCAGTGTCTGTGGGACCCGTACCCCAGTGAGAATCAGTGTCTGTGGAACCCGTACCCCAGTGAGAGTCAGTGTCTGTGGGACCCGTACCCCAGTGACAGCCAGTGTCTGTGGGACCTGTACCCCATTGAGATTTGGTGTCTGTGGGACCCGTACCCCAGTGAGAGTCGGTGTCTGTGGGACCCATACCCCAGTGAGAGTCAGTGTCTGTGGGACCCGTACCCAAGTGAGAGTCAGTGTCTGTGGGACCCATACCCCAGTGTGAGTCAGTGTCTGTGGGACCCGTACCCCAGTGAGAGTCAGTGTCTGTGGGACCCGTACCCCAGTGAGTGTCAGTGACTGTGGGACCCGTACCCCAGTGAGAGTCAGTGTCTGTGGGACCCGTACCACAGTGAGAGCCTGTGTCTGTGGGACCTGTACCCCATTGAGAATTGCTGTCTGTGGGACCCGTACCCCAGTGAGAGTCAGTGTCTGTGTGACCCATACCCCAGTGAGAGCTAGTTTGTGTTGCACCCATACCCCAGTGAGAGTCAGTGTCAGTGGGACCCATACCCCAGTGAGAGTCAGTGTCTGTGGGACCAGTACCCGAGTGAGAGTCAGTGTCTGTGGGACCCGTACCCCAGTGAGAGTCAGTGTCTGTGGGACCCGTACCCCAGTGAAAGTCAGTGTCTGTGGGACCCGTACCCCAGTGAGAGTCAGTGTCTGTGGGACCTGTACCCCAATGAGAGTCAGTGCCTGTGGGACCCGTGCTCCAGTGAGAGTCAGTTTCTGTGGGACCTGTAACCCAGTGAGAGTCAGTGTCTGTGGGACTCATACCCCAGTGAGAGTCAGTGTCTGTGGGACCCGTACCCCAGTCAGATTCAGTGTCTGTGGGACCCGTACCCCAGTGAGAGTCAGTGTCTGTGGAACCCATACCCCAGTGAGAGTCAGTGTCTGTGGAACCCATACCCCAGTGAGAGTCAGTGTCTGTGGGACCCGTTCCCCAGTGAGACACAGTGTCTGTGGGACCCGTACCCCAGTGAGAGTCAGTGTGTGTGGGACCTGTACCCCAGTGAGAGTCAGTGTCTGTGGGTCCCATACCCCAGTGAGAGTCAGTGTCTGTGGGACCCGTACCCCAGTGAGAGTCAGTGTCTGTGGGACCCGTACCCCAGTGAGAGTCAGTGTCTGTGGGACCCGTACCCCAGTGAGAGTCAGTGTCTGTGGGACCCATACCCCATTGAGAGTCAGTGTCTGTGGGACTTTTTCCCCAGTGAGAGTCAGTGTCTGTGGGACCAGTACCCCAGTGAGAGTCAGTGTCTGTGGAAATCGTACCCCAGTGAGAGTCAGTGAGTGTGGGACCCGTACCCCAGTGAGAGTCAGTGACTGTGGGACCCATACACCAGTGAGAGTCAGTGACTGTGGGACCCGTACCCCAGTGAGAGTTAGTGACTGTGGGACCCGTACCCCAGTGAGAGTCAGTGTCTGTGGGACCAGTACCCCAGTGAGAGTCAGTTACTGTGGGACCCATACCCCAGTGAGAGTCAGTGTGTGTGGGACCATACCCCAGTGAGAGTCAGTGAATGTCGGAACTGTACCCCAGTGAGAGTCAGTGACTGTGGGACCCGTAACCCAGTGAGAGTCAGTGTCTGTGGGACCCATACACCAGTGAGAGTCAGTGACTGTGGGACCCGTACCCCAGTGACAGTCAGTGTCTGTGGGACCCGTACCCCAGTGAGAGTCAGTCACTGTGAGACCCGTACCTCAGTGAGAGTCAGTGTCTGTGGAACCCGTACCCCAGTGAGAGTCAGTGTGTGTGGAACCCGTACCCAAGTGATAGTCAGTCTCTGTGGGACCCGTGCCCCAGTGACAGTCAGTGTCTGTGGGACCCGTACCCCAGTGAGAGTCAGTAACTGTGGGACCCGTACCCCAGTGAGAGTCAGTGTCTGTGGGACCCATACCCCAGTGAGAGTCAGTATCTGTGGGACCCATACCCCAGTGAGAGTCAGTGTCTGTGGGACCAGTACCCCAGTGAGAGTCAGTGTTGTGGGACCGATATCCCAGTGAGAGTCAGTGTCTGTGGGACCCATACCCCAGTGAGAGTCAGTGTCTGTGGGACCCGTACCCCAGTGAGAGTCTGTGTCTGTGGGACCTGTACCCCATTGAGAATTGGTGTCTGTGGGACCCGTACCCCAGTGAGAGTCAGTGTCTGTGGGACACATACCCCAGTGATAGTCAGTGTCTGTGGAACCTGTACCCCAGTGAGAGTCAGTGTCTGTGGGGCCCGTACCCCAGTGAGAGTCAGTGTCTGTGGGACCCATACCCCAGTGAGAGTCAGTGTCTGTGGGACCCACAGTGAGAGTCAGTGTCTGTGAGACCCGTACCCCTGTGAGAGTCAGTGTCTGTGGGACCCATACCCCAGTGAGAGTCAGTGTCTGTGGGACCCACAGTGAGAGTCAGTGTCTGTGAGACCCGTACCCCTGTGAGAGTCAGTGTCTGTGGGACCCATACCCCAGTGATAGTCAGTGTCTGTGGAACCTGTACCCCAGTGAGAGTCAGTGTCTGTGGGACCCATACCCCAGTGAGATTCAGTGTCTGTGGGACCCACAGTGAGAGTCAGTGTCTGTGAGACCCGTACCCCTGTGAGAGTCAGTGTCTGTGGGACCCATACCCCAGTGAGAGTCAGTGTCTGTGGGACCCACAGTGAGAGTCAGTGTCTGTGAGACCCGTACCCCTGTGAGAGTCAGTGTCTGTGGAACCCGTACCCCAGTGAGAGTCAGTGTCTGTGGGACCCGTACCCCAGTGAGAGTCAGTGTCTGTGGGACCCGTACCCCAGTGAGAATCAGTGTCTGTGGGACCCGTACCCCAGTGAGAGTCAGTGACTGTGGGACCCGTACCCGAGTGAGAGCCAGTGTGTGTGGGACCCGTACACTAGTGAGAGCCAGTGTGTGTTGCACCCATACCCCAGTGAGAGTCAGTGTCTGTGGGACCCATACCCCAGTGAGAGTCAGTGTCTGTGGGACCAGTAGCCCAGTGAGAGTCAATGTCTGTGGGACCCGTACCCCAGTGAGTGTCAGTGTCTGTGGGAGCTGTGCCCCAGTGAGAGTCAGTGTCTGTCGGACCCATACCCCAGTGAGAGTCAGTGTCTGTGGGACCTGTACCCCAGTGAGAGTCAGTGTCTCTGGGCCCATACCCCAGTGTGAGTCAGTGTCTGTGGGACCCATACCCCAGTGAGAGTCAGTGTCCGTGGGACCCGTACCCCAGTGAGAGTCAGTATCTGTGGAACACGTGCCCCAGTGAGATTCAGTGTCTGTGGTACCCATACCCCAGTGATAGTCAGTGTCTGTGGAACCCGTACCTCAGTGAGAGTCAGTGACTGTGGGAACCGTACCCCATTGAGAATTAGTGTCTGTGGGACCCGTACCCCAGTGAGAGTCAGTGTCTGTGGGACCCGTACCCCAGTGACAGCCAGTGTCTGTGGGACCTGTACCCCATTGAGATTTGGTGTCTGTGGGACCCTTACCCCAGTGAGAGTCGGTGTCTGTGGGACCCATACCCCAGTGAGAGTCAGTGTCTGTGGGACCCGTACCCAAGTGAGAGTCAGTGTCTGTGCGACCCATACCCCAGTGTGAGTCAGTGTCTGTGGGACCCGTACCCCAGTGAGAGTCAGTGTCTGTGGGACCCGTACCTCAGTGAGAGTCAGTGTCTGTGGAACCCGAACCCCAGTGAGAGTCAGTGAATGTGGGACCCGTACCCCAGTGAGAGCCAGTGTCTGTGGGACCCGTACCTGATTGAGAATTAGTATCTGTGGGACCCGTACCCCAGTGAGAGTCAGTGTCTGTGGGACCCGTACCACAGTGAGAGCCTGTGTCTGTGGGACCTGTACCCCATTGAGAATTGCTGTCTGTGGGACCCGTACCCCAGTGAGAGTCAGTGTCTGTGGGACCCATACCCCAGTGATAGTCAGAGTCTGCGGAACCTGTACCCCAGTGAGAGTCAGTGTCTGTGGGACCCGTACCCCAGTGAGAGTCAGTGTCTGTGGGACCCATACCCCAGTGAGAGTCAGTGACTGTGGGACCCGTACCCCAGTGAGAGCCAGTGTGTGTGAGACCCGTACCCCAGTGAGAGCTAGTTTGTGTTGCACCCATACCCCAGTGAGAGTCAGTGTCTGTGGGACCCATACCCCAGTGAGAGTCAGTGTCTGTGGGAACCGTACCCAAGTGAGAGTCAGTGTCTGTGGGACCAGTACCCGAGTGAGAGTCAGTGTCTGTGGGACCCGTACCCCAGTGAGAGTCAGTGTCTGTGGGACCCGTACCCCAGTGAGAATCAGTGTCTGTGGGACCCGTACCCCAGTGAGAATCAGTGTCTGTGGAACCCGTACCCCAGTGAGAGTCAGTGTCTGTGGGACCCGTACCCCAGTGACAGCCAGTGTCTGTGGGACCTGTACCCCATTGAGATTTGGTGTCTGTGGGACCCGTACCCCAGTGAGAGTCGGTGTCTGTGGGACCCATACCCCAGTGAGAGTCAGTGTCTGTGGGACCCGTACCCAAGTGAGAGTCAGTGTCTGTGGGACACATACCCCAGTGTGAGTCAGTGTCTGTGGGACCCGTACCCCAGTGAGAGTCAGTGTCTGTGGGACCCGTACCCCAGTGAGTGTCAGTGACTGTGGGAACCGTACCCCAGTGAGAGCCAGTGTCTGTGGGACCCGTACCTCATTGAGAATTAGTATCTGTGGGACCCGTACCCCAGTGAGAGTCAGTGTCTGTGGGACCCGTACCACAGTGAGAGCCTGTGTCTGTGGGACCTGTACCCCATTGAGAATTGCTGTCTGTGGGACCCGTACCCCAGTGAGAGTCAGTGTCAGTGGGACCCATACCCCAGTGAGAGTCAGTGTCTGTGGGACCAGTACCCGAGTGAGAGTCAGTGTCTGTGGGACCCGTACCCCAGTGAGAGTCAGTGTCTGTGGGACCCGTACCCCAGTGAGAGTCAGTGTCTGTGGGACCCGTACCCCAGTCAGATTCAGTGTCTGTGGGACCCGTACCCCAGTGAGAATCAGTGTCTGTGGAACCCGTACCCCAGTGAGAGTCAGTGTCTGTGGGACCCTTTCCCCAGTGAGACACAGTGTCTGTGGGACCCGTACCCCAGTGAGAGTCAGTGTCTGTGGGACCCCTACCCCAGTGAGAGTCAGTGTCTGTGGGACCCATACCCCATTGAGAGTCAGTGTCTGTGGGACTTTTTCCCCAGTGAGAGTCAGTGTCTGTGGGACCAGTACCCCAGTGAGAGTCAGTGTCTGTGGAACCTGTACCCCAGTGAGAGTCAGTGTCTGTGGGACCCGTACCCCAGTGAGAGTCAGTGTCTGTGGGACCCGTACCCCAGTGAGAGTCAGTGTCTGTGGGACCCGTACCCCAGTGAGAGCCAGTGTCTGTGGAACCTGTACCCCAGTGAGAGTCAGTGTCTGTGGGACCCATACCCCAGTGATAGTCAGAGTCTGCGGAACCTGTACCCCAGTGAGAGTCAGTGTCTGTGGGACCCGTACCCCAGTGAGAGTCAGTGTCTGTGGGACCCGTACCCCAGTGAGAGTCAGTGACTGTGGGACCCGTACCCCAGAGAGAGCCAGTGTGTGTGAGACCCGTACCCCAGTGAGAGCTAGTTTGTGTTGCACCCATACCCCAGTGAGAATCAGTGTCTGTGGGACCAGTACCCGAGTGAGAGTCATTGTCTGTGGGACCCGTACCCCAGTGAGAGTCAGTGTCTGTGGGACCCGTACCCCAGTGAGAGTCAGTGTCTGTGGGTCACGTACCCCATTGAAAGTCAGTTTCTGTGGATCGCTTAAACCAGTGAGAGTCAGTGTGCGTGGGACCCGTACCCCAGTGAGAGTCAGTGTCTGTGGGTCCCATACCCAATTGAGAGTCAGCGTCTGTAGGACCTGTAACCAAGTGAGAGCCAGGGTCTGTGGGATCCGTACTCCAGTGAGAGTCATTATCTGTGGGATCCATACCCCAGTGAGAGTTAGTATCTTTGGAACTGTACCCTATTGAGAGTCAGTATCTGTGGAACCCGGACTCCTGTGAGAGTCAGCGTCTGTGGAACCCGTACCCCAGTGAGAGTCGGTGTCTGTGGGACCCGTACCACAGTGAGTGTCAGTGTCTGTGGGATCTGTAGTCCAGTGAGAGATATTGTGGAACCCGTACCCCAGTGAGAGTCAGTGTCTGTGGAACCCGTACCCCAGTGGGAGTCAGTGTCTGTGGGACCCGTACCCCAGTGAGAGTCAGTGTGTGTGGAATCCGTACCCCATTGAGAGTCAGTGTCTGTGGGACCCGTACCCCAGTGAGTGACAGTGTCTGTGGAAGCCATACCCCAGTCAGAGTCAGTGTGTGTGGAACTCGTACCCCAGTGAGAGTCAGTGTCTGTGGGACCCGTACCCCATTGAGAGTCTGTGTCTGTGGAACCCGTACCCCATTGAGAGTCAGTGTCTGTGGAACCCAGTACCCCAGTCAGAGTCAGTGTGTGTGGAACTCGTACCCCAGTGAGAGTCAGTGTCTGTGGGACCCGTACCCCATTGAGAGTCTGTGTCTGTGGAACCCATACCCCAGTGAGAGACAGTGTCTGTGGAACCCAGTACCCCATTGAGAGTCTGTGTCTGTGGAACCCATACCCCAGTGAGAGTCAGTGTGTTTGGGACCCGTACCCCAGTGAGAGTCAGTGTCTGTGGGACCCGTACCCCAGTGAGAGTCTGTGTCTGTGGGACCTGTACCTCAGTGAGAGTCAGTGTCTGTGGGACCCGTACCCCAGTTAGAGTCAGTGTCTATGGAACCAATACCCCAGTGAGAGTCAGTGTCTGTGGGACCCGTACCCCAGTTAGAGTCAGTGTCTATGGAACCCGTACCCCAGTGAGAGTCTGTGTCTGTGGAACATGTACCCCAGTGAGAGCCTGAGCCTGTGGGACCAGTACCCCAGTGAGAGTCAGTGTCTGTGGGACCCGTGCCCCAGTGAGAGTTAGTGTTTGTGGAACCCGTACCCCAGTGAGAGTCAGTGTCTGTGGCACCTGTACCTCAGTGAGAGTCAGTGTCTATGGAGCCCGTACCCCAGTGAGAGGCAGTATCTGTGGAACCCATACCCCCGTGACAGTCAGTGTCTGTGGGACCCGTACGCCAGTGAGATTCGGTGTCTGTGGAACCCGTACCCCAGTGAGAGACAGTGTCTGAGGAACCCTTAACCCAGTGAGACTTAGTGTCTGTGGGTCACGTACCCCATTGAGAGTCAGTTTCTGTGGATCCCTTAAACCAGTGAGAGTCAGTGTGCGTGGGACCCGTACCCCAGTGAGAGTCAGTGTCTGTGGGTCCCATACCCAATTGAGAGTCAGTGTCTGTAGGACCTGTAACCAAGTGAGAGCCAGGGTCTGTGGGATCCGTACTCCAGTGAGAGTCATTGTCTGTGGGACCCGTACCCCAGTGAGAGTCAGTGTCTGTGGAACCCGTACCCCAGTGAGAGTCAGTGTCTGTGAGACACGCACACCAGTGAGCGTCAGTGTCTGTGGGACACATACCCCAGTGAGAGTCACTGTCTGTGGGACCTGTAGTTCAGTGAGAGATAATGTGGGACCCCTATCCCCGTGAGAGTCAGTGTCTCTGTGACCTGTACCCCAGTGAGAGTCAGTGTCTGTAGAACCTGAAACCAAGTGAGACCCAGGGTCTGTGGGATCCATACCCCAGTGAGAGTTAGTATCTTTGGAACTGTACCCTATTGAGAGTCAGTATCTGTGGAACCCGGACTCCAGTGAGAGTCAGCGTCTGTGGAACCCGTACCCCAGTGAGAGTCGGTGTCTGTGGGACCAGTACCCCAGTGAGAGTCAGTGTCTGTGGGATCTGTAGTCCAGTGAGAGATATTGTGGAACCCGTACCCCAGTGAGAGTCAGTGTCTGTGGGACCTGTACCTCAGTGAGAGTCAGTGTCTGTGGGACCCGTACCCCAGTTAGAGTCAGTGTCTATGGAACCCGTACCCCAGTGAGAGTCTGTGTCTGTGGAACATGTACCCCAGTGAGAGCCTGTGTCTGTGGGACCAGTACCCCAGTGAGAGTCAGTGTCTGTGGGACCCGTGCCCCAGTGAGAGTCAGTGTCTGTGGAACCCGTACCCCAGTGAGAGTCAGTGTCTGTGGGACCTGTACGTCGGTGAGAGTCAGTGTCTATGGAGCCCGTACCCCAGTGAGAGGCAGTGTCTGTGGAACCCGTACCCCATTGAGAGTGAGTGTCTGTGGGACCCATACCCCAGTGAGAGTCTGTGTCTGTGGAACATGTACCCCAGTGAGAGCCTGTGTCTGTGGAACTCATAACCCCGTGACAGTCAGTGTCTGTGGGACCCGTACGCCAGTGAGATTCGGTGTCTGTGGAACCCGTACCCCAGTGAGAGACAGAGTCTGAGGAACCCTTAACCCAGTGAGTGTTAATGTCTGTCGGTCACGTACATTGAGAGTCCATTTCTGTGGAACCCTTAAACCAGTGAGAGTCAGTGTGGGTGGGATCCATACCCCAGTGAGAGTCAGTGTCTGTGGGTCCCGTACCCAATTGAGAGTCAGTGTATGTGGAACCCTTAACCCAGTGAGAGTCAGTGTCTGTGGGAGCCGTGCCCCAGTGAGAGTCAGTGTCTGTAGGACCTGAAACCAAGTGAGAGGCAGGGTCTGTGGGATCCGTACCCCAGTGAGAGTCAGTGTCTTTGGAACTGTACCCTATCGAGAGTCACTGTCTGTGGAACGCGGACTCCAGTGAGAGTCGGTGTCTGTGGAACTCGTACCCCAGTGATAGTCAGTGTCTGTGGGACCCGTACCCCAGTGAGAGTCAGTGTGTGTGGGACCCGTACCCCAGTGAGTGTCAGTGTTTGTAGGACCTGTAACCAAGAGAGAGCCAGTGTCTGTGGGACCTGTACCCAATTGAGAGTCAATGTCTGTGGGACTGGCAACCCAGTGAGAGTCAGTGCCTGCGGAACCCGTACCCCAGTGAGAGTCAGTGTCTGTGGGACCCGTACCTCAGTGAGAGTCAGTGTCTGTGGGACCCGTACCCCAGTGAGAGTCAGTGTGTGTGGAACCCATCCCCCAGTGAGAGTCAGTGACTGTGGGACCCGTACCTCAGTGAGAGTCAGTGTCTGTGGAACCCATACCCAAGTGAGAGTGAGTGTCTGTGGAACCCGTACCCCAGTGAGAGTCAGTGTCTGTGGAACCCGTACCCCAGTGAGAGTCAGTGAGTGTGGAACCCGTACCCCAGTGAGAGTCAGTGTCTGTGGAACCCATACCCAAGTGAGAGTGAGTGTCTGTGGGACCCGTATGCCAGTGAGAGTCAGTGTCTGTGGAACCCGTACTCCAGTGAGAGACAGTGTCTGTGGAACCCGTACCCCAGTGAGAGTCAGTGTCTGTGGGACCCGTACCCCAGTGAGATTCGGACTCTGTGGAACCCGTACCCCAGTGACCGTCAGTGTCTGTGGGACCCATACCCCAGTGAGATACGGTGTCTGTGGGACACGTACCCCATTGAGAGTCAGTTTCTGTGGAACCCTTAAACCAGTGAGAGTCAGTGTCTGTGGGACCTGTACCCCAGTGAGAGTCAGTGTCTGTGGAACCGTACCCCAGTGAGAGTCAGTGTCTATGGGACCCTTAACCCAGTGAGAGTCAGTTTCTGTTTGACCCGTGCCCCAGTGAGAGTCAGTGTCTGTGGGACCTGTAACCCAGTGAGAATCAGTGTCTGTGGGACCTGTACCCCATTGAGAGCCTGTGTTTGTGGGACCCGTGCCCCAGTGAGAGTCAGTGTTTGTGGAACCCGTACCCCAGTGAGAGTCAGTGTTTGTGGAACGCGTACCCCAGTGAGAGCCAATGTCTGTGGAACATGTACCCCAGTGAGAGTCAGTGTCTGTGGGACCCGTATCCCAGTGAGAGTCAGTGTCTGTGGGACCCGTACCCCAGTGAGAGTCAGTGTCTGTGGGACCCGTACCCGAGTGAGAGTCAGTGTCTGTGGGACCCGTACCCCAGTGAGAGTCAGTGTCTGTGGGACCCGTACCCCAGTGAGAGTCAGTGTCTGTGGGACCCGTACCCCAGTGAGAGTCAGTGTCTGTGGGACCCGTACCCCAGTGAGAGCCAGTGTCTGTGGGACCCGTACCCAAGTGAGAGTGAGTGTCTGTGGAACCCGTACCCCAGTGAGAGTCAGTGTCCGTGGAACCCATACCCAAGTGAGAGTGAGTGTCTGTGGGACCCGTACCCCAGTGAGAGTCAGTGTCTGTGGGACCCATACCCCAGTGAGATTCGGAGTCTGTGGAACCCGTACCCCAGTGAGAGTCAGTGTCTGTGGGACCCGTGCCCCATTGAGAGTCAGTGTCTGTGGGACCCGTACCCCAGTGAGAGTCAGTGTCTGTGGGGCCTGTACCCCAGTGAGAGTCAGTGTCTGTGGAACCCGTACCCCAGTGAGAGTCAGTGTCTGTGGGGCCTGTACCCCAGTGAGAGTCAGTGTCTGTGGAACCCGTACCCCAGTGAGAGTCAGTGTCTGTGGGACCCATACCCCAGTGAGAGTCAGTGTCTGTGGGACCCGTACCCCAGTGAGAGTCAGTGTCTATGGGACCCTTAACCCAGTGAGAGTCAGTTTCTGTGGGACCCGTGCCCCAGTGAGAGTCAGTGTCTGTGGGACCTGTACCCCATTGAGAGCCTGTGTTTGTGAGACGCGTTCCCCAGTGAGAGCCAATGTCTGTGGAACCCGTACCCCCGTGAGAGTCAGTGTCTGTGGGACCCGTATCCCAGTGAGAGTCAATGTCTGTGGGACCAGTACCCCAGTGAGAGTCATTGTCTGTGGGACCCGTACCCCAGTGAGAGTCAGTGTCTGTGGGACCCGTATCCCAGTGAGAGTCAGTGTGTGTGGAACTCGTACCCCAGTGAGAGTCAGTGTCTGTGGGACCCGTACCCCATTGAGAGTCTGTGTCTGTGGAACCCGTACCCCATTGAGAGTCAGTGTCTGTGGAACCCAGTACGCCAGTGAGAGTCTGTGTCTGTGGGATCATTACCCCAGTGAGAGTCAGTGTGTTTGGGACCCCCAGTGAGAGTCAGTGTCTGTGGGACCCGTACCCCAGTGAGAGTCAGTGTCTGTGGGACCTGTACCTCAGTGAGAGTCAGTGTCTGTGGGACCCGTACCCCAGTTAGAGTCAGTGTCTATGGAACCAATACCACAGTGAGAGTCAGTGTCTGTGGGACCCGTACCCCAGTTAGAGTCAGTGTCTATGGAACCCGTACCCCAGTGAGAGTCTGTGTCTGTGGAACATGTACCCCAGTGAGAGCCTGTGTCTGTGGGACCAGTACCCCAGTGAGAGTCAGTGTCTGTGGGACCCGTGCCCCAGTGAGAGTTAGTGTTTGTGGAACCCGTACCCCAGTGAGAGTCAGTGTCTGTGGCACCTGTACCTCAGTGAGAGTCAGTGTCTATGGAGCCCGTACCCCAGTGAGAGGCAGTATCTGTGGAACCCATACCCCCGTGACAGTCAGTGTCTGTGGGACCCGTACGCCAGTGAGATTCGGTGTCTGTGGAACCCGTACCCCAGTGAGAGACAGTGTCTGAGGAACCCTTAACCCAGTGAGACTTAGTGTCTGTGGGTCACGTACCCCATTGAGAGTCAGTTTCTGTGGATCCCTTAAACCAGTGAGAGTCAGTGTGCGTGGGACCCGTACCCCAGTGAGAGTCAGTGTCTGTGGGTCCCATACCCAATTGAGAGTCAGTGTCTGTAGGACCTGTAACCAAGTGAGAGCCAGGGTCTGTGGGATCCGTACTCCAGTGAGAGTCATTGTCTGTGGGACCCGTACCCCAGTGAGAGTCAGTGTCTGTGGAACCCGTACCCCAGTGAGAGTCAGTGTCTGTGAGACACGCACACCAGTGAGCGTCAGTGTCTGTGGGACACATACCCCAGTGAGAGTCACTGTCTGTGGGACCTGTAGTCCAGTGAGAGATAATGTGGGACCCCTATCCCCGTGAGAGTCAGTGTCTCTGTGACCTGTACCCCAGTGAGAGTCAGTGTCTGTAGAACCTGAAACCAAGTGAGACCCAGGGTCTGTGGGATCCATACCCCAGTGAGAGTTAGTATCTTTGGAACTGTACCCTATTGAGAGTCAGTATCTGTGGAACCCGGACTCCAGTGAGAGTCAGCGTCTGTGGAACCCGTACCCCAGTGAGAGTCGGTGTCTGTGGAACCCGTACCCCAGCGAGAGTCAGTGTCTGTGGGACCCGTACCCCAGTGAGAGTCAGTGTGTGTGGAATCCGTACCCCATTGAGAGTCAGTGTCTGTGGGACCCGTACCCCAGTGAGTGACAGTGTCTGTGGAAGCCATACCCCAGTGAGAGTCAGTGTGTGTGGGACCCGTTCCCCAGTGAGAGTCAGTGTGTGTGGAACCCGTACCCCAGTGAGAGTCAGTGTCTGTGGGACCTGTACCTCAGTGAGAGTCAGTGTCTGTGGGACCCGTACCCCAGTTAGAGTCAGTGTCTATGGAACCCGTACCCCAGTGAGAGTCAGTGTCTGTGGAACATGTACCCCAGTGAGAGCCTGTGTCTGTGGGACCAGTACCCCAGTGAGAGTCAGTGTCTGTGGGACCCGTACCCCAGTGAGAGTCAGTGTCTGTGGGACCTGTACGTCGGTGAGAGTCAGTGTCTATGGAGCCCGTACCCCAGTGAGAGGCAGTGTCTGTGGAACCCGTACCCCATTGAGAGTGAGTGTCTGTGGGACCCATACCCCAGTGAGAGTCTGTGTCTGTGGAACATGTACCCCAGTGAGAGCCTGTGTCTGTGGAACCCATAACCCCGTGACAGTCAGTGTCTGTGGGACCCGTACGCCAGTGAGATTCGGTGTCTGTGGAACCCGTACCCCAGTGAGAGACAGAGTCTGAGGAACCCTTAACCCAGTGAGTGTTAATGTCTGTCGGTCACGTACATTGAGAGTCCATTTCTGTGGAACCCTTAAACCAGTGAGAGTCAGTGTGGGTGGGATCCGTACCCCAGTGAGAGTCAGTGTCTGTGGGTCCCGTACCCAATTGAGAGTCAGTGTATGTGGAACCCTTAACCCAGTGAGAGTCAGTGTCTGTGGGAGCCGTGCCCCAGTGAGAGTCAGTGTCTGTAGGACCTGAAACCAAGTGAGAGGCAGGGTCTGTGGGATCCGTACCCCAGTGAGAGTCAGTGTCTGTGGGACCCGTACCCCAGTGAGAGTCAGTGTGTGTGGAACCCGTACCCCAGTGAGAGTCAGTGTCTGTGGGACCCATACCCCATTGAGAGTCTGTGTCTGTGGAACCCGTACCCCAGTGAGAGTCAGTGTCTGTGGGACCCGTACCCCAGTGAGAGTCAGTGTGTGTGGAATCCGTACCCCATTGAGAGTCAGTGTCTGTGGGACCCGTACCCCAGTGAGTGACAGTGTCTGTGGAAGCCATACCCCAGTGAGAGTCAGTGTGTGTGGGACCCGTACCCCAGTGAGAGTCAGTGTGTGTGGAACCCGTACCCCAGTGAGAGTCAGTGTCTGTGGGACCCATACCCCATTGAGAGTCTGTGTCTGTGGAACCCGTACCCCATTGAGAGTCAGTGTCTGTGGAACCCCGTACCCCAGTGAGAGTCAGTGTCTGTGGGACCCGTACCCCAGTGAGTGACAGTGTCTGTGGAAGCCATACCCCAGTGAGAGTCAGTGTCTGTGGAACCCGTACCCCAGTGAGAGTCAGTGTGTGTGGAATCCGTACCCCATTGAGAGTCAGTGTCTGTGGGACCCGTACCCCAGTGAGAGTCAGTGTCTGTGGGACCAATACCCCAGTGAGAGTCAGTGTCTGTGGAAGCCGTACCCCAGTGAGAGTCAGTGTCTGTGGAACCCATACCCCAGTGAGAGTCAGTGTCTGTGGGACCCGTACCCCAGTGAGAGTCAGTGTCTGTGGGACCCGTACCCCAGTTAGAGTCAGTGTCTGTGGGACCCGTACCCCATTGAGAGTCAGTGTCTGTGGGACCCGTACCCCATTGAGAGTCAGTGTCTGTGGGACCCGTACCCCAGTGAGTGACAGTGTCTGTGGAAGCCATACCCCAGTGAGAGTCAGTGTCTGTGGAACCCGTACCCCAGTGAGAGTCAGTGTGTGTGGAATCCGTACCCCATTGAGAGTCAGTGTCTGTGGGACCCGTACCCCAGTGAGAGTCAGTGTCTGTGGGACCAATACCCCAGTGAGAGTCAGTGTCTGTGGAAGCCGTACCCCAGTGAGAGTCAGTGTCTGTGGAACCCATACCCCAGTGAGAGTCAGTGTCTGTGGGACCCGTACCCCAGTGAGAGTCAGTGTCTGTGGGACCCGTACCCCAGTTAGAGTCAGTGTCTGTGGGATCATTACCCCAGTGAGAGTCAGTGTCTGTGTACCCATACCCCAGTGAGAGTCAGTGTCTGTGGAACCCAGTACCCCAGTGAGAGTCAGTGTCTGTGGGGCCCGTACCCCAGTGAGAGTCTGTGTCTGTGGGATCATTACCCCAGTGAGAGTCAGTGTCTGTGGGACCCGTACCCCAGTGAGAGTCAGTGTCTGTGGGGCCCGTACCCCAGTGAGAGTCAGTGTCTGTGGGACCTGTACCTCAGTGAGAGTCAGTGTCTGTGGGACCCGTACCCCAGTTAGAGTCAGTGTCTATGGAACCCGTACCCCAGTGAGAGTCTGTGTCTGTGGAACATGTACCCCAGTGAGAGCCTGTGTCTGTGGGACCAGTACCCCAGTGAGAGTCAGTGTCTGTGGGACCCGTGCCCCAGTGAGAGTCAGTGTCTGTGGAACCCGTACCCCAGTGAGAGTCAGTGTCTGTGGGACCTGTACGTCGGTGAGAGTCAGTGTCTATGGAGCCCGTACCCCAGTGAGAGGCAGTGTCTGTGGAACCCGTACCCCATTGAGAGTGAGTGTCTGTGGGACCCATACCCCAGTGAGAGTCTGTGTCTGTGGAACATGTACCCCAGTGAGAGCCTGTGTCTGTGGAACCCATAACCCCGTGACAGTCAGTGTCTGTGGGACCCGTACGCCAGTGAGATTCGGTGTCTGTGGAACCCGTACCCCAGTGAGAGACAGTGTCTGAGGAACCCTTAACCCAGTGAGTGTTAATGTCTGTCGGTCACGTACATTGAGAGTCCATTTCTGTGGAACCCTTAAACCAGTGAGAGTCAGTGTGGGTGGGATCCGTACCCCAGTGAGAGTCAGTGTCTGTGGGTCCCGTACCCAATTGAGAGTCAGTGTATGTGGAACCCTTAACCCAGTGAGAGTCAGTGTCTGTGGGAGCCGTGCCCCAGTGAGAGTCAGTGTCTGTAGGACCTGAAACCAAGTGAGAGGCAGGGTCTGTGGGATCCGTACCCCAGTGAGAGTCAGTGTCTTTGGAACTGTACCCTATCGAGAGTCACTGTCTGTGGAACCCGGACTCCAGTGAGAGTCGGTGTCTGTGGAACTCGTACCCCAGTGATAGTCAGTGTCTGTGGGACCCGTACCCCAGTGAGAGTCAGTGTGTGTGGGACCCGTACCCCAGTGAGTGTCAGTGTTTGTAGGACCTGTAACCAAGAGAGAGCCAGTGTCTGTGGGACCTGTACCCAATTGAGAGTCAATGTCTGTGGGACTGGCAACCCAGTGAGAGTCAGTGCCTGCGGAACACGTACCCCAGTGAGAGTCAGTGTCTGTGGGACCCATACCCCAGTGAGAGTCAGTGTCTGTGGGACCCGTACCCCAGTGAGAGTCAGTGTCTGTGGGACCCGTACCCCAGTGAGAGTCAGTGTCTGTGGGACCCATACCCCAGTGAGAGTCAGTGACTGTGGGACCCGTACCCCAGTGAGAGTCAGTGTCTGTGGGACCCGTACCTCAGTGAGAGTCAGTGTCTGTGGGACCCGTACCCCAGTGAGAGTCAGTGTCTGTGGAACCAATACCCCAGTGAGAGTCAGTGTCTGTGGGACCCGTACCCCAGTGAGAGTCAGTGTCTGTGGGACCCGTACCCCAGTGAGAGTCAGTGTCTGTGGGACCCATACCCCAGTGAGAGTCAGTGACTGTGGGACCCGTACCCCAGTGAGAGTCAGTGTCTGTGGGACCCGTACCTCAGTGAGAGTCAGTGTCTGTGGGACCCGTACCCCAGTGAGAGTCAGTGTGTGTGGAACCTGTACCCCAGTGAGAGTCAGTGACTGTGGGACCCATACCCAAGTGAGAGTGAGTGTCTGTGGGACCCGTACCCCAGTGAGAGTCAGTGTCTGTGGGACACGTACCCCAGTGAGAGTCAGTGTCTCTGGGAACTTTACCCCAGTGAGAGTCAGTGTCTGTGGAACCCGTACTCCAGTGAGAGACAGTGTCTGTGGAACCCGTACCCCAGTGAGATACGGTGTCTGTGGAACCCGTACCCCAGTGAGAGACAGTGTCTGAGGAACCCTTAACCCAGTGAGAGTTAGTGTCTGTGGGACACGTACCCCATTGAGAGTCAGTTTCTGTGGAACCCTTAAACCAGTGAGAGTCAGTGTCTGTGGGACCCATACCCCAGTGAGAGTCAGTGTCTGTGGGACCTGTACCCCAGTGAGAGTCAGTGTCTGTGGAACTGTACCCCAGTGAGTGTCAGTGTCTGTGGGACCAGTACCCCAGTGAGAGTCATTGTCTGTGGGACCCATACCCAAGTGAGAGTGAGTGTCTGTGGGACCCGTACTCCAGTGAGAGTCAGTGTCTGTGGGACCAGTACCCCAGTGAGAGTCATTGTCTGTGGGACCCGTACCCCAGTGAGAGTCAGTGTCTGTGGGACCCATACCCCAGTGAGAGTCAGTGTCTGTGGGACCCGTACCCCAGTGAGAGTCAGTGTCTGTGGGACCCGTACCCCAGTGAGAGTCATTGTCTGTGGGATCTGTAGTCCAGTGAGAGATATGGTGGAACCCGTAACCCAGTGAGAGTCAGTGTCTGTGGAACCCGTACCCGAGTGAGAGTCAGTGTCTGTGGGACCCGTATCCCAGTGAGAGTCAATGTCTGTGGGATCTGTAGTCCAGTGAGAGATATGGTGGAACCCGTAACCCAGTGAGAGTCAGTGTCTGTGGAACCCGTACCCGAGTGAGAGTCAGTGTCTGTGGGACCCGTACCCCAGTGAGAGTCAGTGTCTGTGGGACCCGTACCACAGTGAGAGTCAGGGTGTGTGGACCCATACCCAAGTGAGAGTGAGTGTCTGTGGGACCCGTATGCCAGTGAGAGTCAGTGTCTGTGGGACCCGTACCCCAGTGAGAGTCAGTGTCTGAGGAACCCGTACTCCAGTGAGAGACAGTGTCTGTGGAACCCGTACCCCAGTGAGAGTCAGTGTGTGTGGAACCCGTACCCCAGTGAGAGTCAGTGTCTGAGGAACCCGTACTCCAGTGAGAGACAGTGTCTGTGGAACCCGTACCCCAGTGAGAGTCAGTGTCTGTGGGACCCGTACCCCAGTGAGATTCGGAGTCTGTGGAACCCATACCCCAGTGAGAGTCAGTGTCTGAGGAACCCGTACTCCAGTGAGAGACAGTGTCTGTGGAACCCGTACCCCAGTGAGAGACAGTGTCTGTGGAACCCGTACCCCAGTGAGAGTCAGTGTCTGTGGGACCCGTACCCCAGTGAGATTCAGAGTCTGTGGAACCCGTACCCCAGTGAGAGTCAGTGTCTGTGGAACCCGTACTCCAGTGAGAGACAGTGTCTGTGGAACGCATACCCCAGTGAGAGTCAGTATCTGTGGGACCCGTACCCCAGTGAGATTCGGAGTCTGTGGAACCCATACCCGAGTGAGAGACAGTGTCTGAGGAACCCTTAACCCAGTGAGAGTCAGTGTCTGTGGAACCCATACCCCAGTGAGAGACAGTGTCTGAGGAACCCTTAACCCAGTGAGAGTTAGTGTCTGTGGGACCCGTACCCCAGTGTGAATCAGTGTCTGTGGGACCCGTACCCCAGTGAGAGTCAGTGTGTGTGGGACCCGTACCCCAATGAGAGTCAGTGTCTGTGGAACCCATACCCCAGTGACCGTCAGTGTCTGTGGGACCCATACCCCAGTGAGATTCGGTGTCTGTGGAACCTGTAACCCAGTGAGAGTTAACTCAATTGCTACTTGGCCCTAAACAGACAATACAACATAGCTGATTACCTGACCATGGTAAAGGATAACAAACTGAGAAGAACCTTGACAAGGTACAGACTTAGCGAACATAGCCTAGCGATCGAAAAAGGCAGACACAGGCAGACCAGGCTGCCAAGAGAGGACAGGATATGCTCTCACTGCAGTCAGGGAGTAGTGGAGACAGAGATGCACTTCCTCACAGCCTGTGGAAAATATCAGGGCATCAGAGAGAATTTCTATCAAAAATTCTCACAAATATGCCCTGAATTCAGAAATCTGACTGACAACCAAAAACTCCCATTCCTACTGGGGGAGGAGAGAAGCTGTGTAACACTGGCGGCACAGTATGTTACAGCTTGCCATGAACAGAGGGACAACCAGTAAACTAAGACAAGAATATATATAAACAAGGCGAAAATATATTTATAAACTCAGGGATATACCTGTTTATACACTGTATGAATGGAACCGCGTTTATGTGTTCAACCATAAATGTATTTTGATGCTTTGGCAACATAAGATGTACCTTATCATGCCAATAAAGCGATTTGTATTGTATTGTATTGTATAGTGTCTGTGGGACACGTATCCCATTGAGAGTCAGTTTCTGTGGAACCCTTAAACCAGTGAGAGTCAGTGTCTGTGGGGCCTGTACCCCAGTGAGAGTCAGTGTGTGTGGAACGCATACCCCAGTGAGAGTCAATGTCTGTGGGACCTGTACCCCAGTGAGAGTCAGTGTCTGTGGGACCTGTACCCCAGTGAGAGTCAGTGTGTGTGGAACGCATACCCCAGTGAGAGTCAATGTCTGTGGGACCTGTACCCCAGTGAGAGTCAGTGTCTGTGGGACCTGTACCCCAGTGAGAGTCAGTGTCTATGGGACCCTTAACCCAGTGAGAGTCAGTTTCTGTGTGACCCGTGCCCCAGTGAGAGTCAGTGTCTGTAGAACCCGTACCGCAGTGACAGACAGTGTCTGTGGGACCCGTACCCCAGTGAGAGTCAGTGTGTGTGGGACCCGTACCCCAGTGAGAGTCAGTGTCTGTGGAAACGGTACCCATGTGAGAGTCAGTGTCTGTGGGACCCGTACCCCAGTGAGAGTCAGTGTCTGTGGGACCCGTACCCCAGTGAGAGTCAGTGTCTGTGGGACCGGTACCCCAGTGAGAGCCAGTGTCTGTGGGACCCGTACCCCAGTGAGAGTCAGTGTCTGTGGGACCCGTACCCCAGTGAGAGTCAGTGTCTGTGGGACCTGTAACCCAGTGAGAATCAGTGTCTGTGGGACCTGTACCCCAGTGAGAGTCAGCGTGTGTGGGACCTGTACCCCAGTGAGAGTCAGTGTGTGTGGAACATGTACCCCAGTGAGAGTCAGTGTCTGTGGGACCAGTACCCCAGTGAGAGTCAGTGTCTGTGGGACCCGTACCCCAGTGAGAGTCAGTGTCTGTGGGACCCGTATCCCAGTGAGAGTCAATGTCTGTGGGATCTGTAGTCCAGTGAGAGATATGGTGGAACCCGTAACCCAGTGAGAGTCAGTGTCTGTGGAACCCGTACCCGAGTGAGAGTCAGTGTCTGTGGGACCCGTATCCCAGTGAGAGTCAATGTCTGTGGGACCTGTAGTCCAGTGAGAGATATGGTGGAACCCGTAACCCAGTGAGAGTCAGTGTCTGTGGAGCCCGTACCCCAGTGAGAGTCAGTGTCTGTGGAACCCGTACCCCAGTGAGAGTCAGTGTCTGTGGGACCCGTACCCCAGTGAGAGTCAGTGTCTGTGGGACCCGTATGCCAGTGAGAGTCAGTGTCTGTGGAACCCATACCCAAGTGAGAGTGAGTGTCTGTGGGACCCGTGCCCCAGTGAGAGTCAGTGTCTGTGGGACCCGTACCCCAGTGAGAGTCAGTGTCTGTGGAACCCGTACCCCAGTGAGAGTCAGTGTCTGTGGAACCTGTACCCCAGTGAGAGTCAGTGTCTGTGGGACCCGTACCCCAGTGAGAGTCAGTGTCTCTGGGACCCGTACCCCAGTGAGATTCGGAGTCTGTGGAACCCATACCCCAGTGAGAGACAGTGTCTGAGGAACCCTTAATCCAGTGAGAGTTAGTGTCTGTGGGACCCGTACCCCAGTGAGAGTCAGTGTCTGTGGAACCCATACCCCAGTGAGAGTCAGTATCTGTGGGACCCGTACCCCAGTGAGATTCGGAGTCTGTGGAACCCATACCCCAGTGAGAGACAGTGTCTGAGGAACCCTTAACCCAGTGAGAGTTAGTGTCTGTGGGACCCGTACCCCAGTGAGAGTCAGTGTCTGTGGGACCCGTACCCCAATGAGAGTCAGTGTCTGTGGAACCCATACCCCAGTGACCGTCAGTGTCTGTGGGACCCATACCCCAGTGAGAGTCAGTGTCTGTGGAACCCTTAAACCAGTGAGAGTCAATGTCTGTGGGACCAGTACCCCAGTGAGAGTCAGTGTCTATGGGACCCTTAACCCAGTGAGAGTCAGTTTCTGTGGGACCCGTGCCCCAGTGAGAGTCAGTGTCTGTGGGACCTGTAACCCAGTGAGAATCAGTGTCTGTGGGACCCGTACCCCAGTGAGAATCAGTGTCTGTGGGACCTGTACCCCAGTGAGAGCCAGTGTTTGTGAGACGCGTACCCCAGTGAGAGCCAATGTCTGTGGAACATGTACCCCAGTGAGAGTCAGTGTCTGTGGGACCCGTACCCCAGTGAGAGTCAGTGTCTGTGGGACCCGTACCCCAGTGAGAGTCAGTGTCTGTGGGACCCGTATCCCAGTGAGAGTCATTGTCTGTGGGACCCGTACCCCAGTGAGAGTCAGTGTCTGTGGGACCCGTATCCCAGTGAGAGTCAGTGTCTGTGGAACCCGTACCCCAGTGAGAGTCAATGTCTGTGGGACCCGTACCACAGTGAGAGTCGGGGTGTGTGGACCCATACCCAAGTGAGAGTGAGTGTCTGTGGGACCCGTACCCAAGTGAGAGTCAGTGTCTGTGGGAACTTTACCCCAGTGAGAGTCAGTGTGTGTGGAACCCGTACCCCAGTGAGAGTCAGTGTCTGTGGAACCCGTACTCCAGTGAGAGACAGTGTCTGTGGAACCCATACCCCAGTGAGAGTCAGTATCTGTGGGACCCGTACCCCAGTGAGATTCGGAGTCTGTGGAACCCATACCCCAGTGAGAGACAGTGTCTGAGGAACCCTTAACCCAGTGAGAGTTAGTGTCTGTGGGACCCGTGCCCCATTGAGAGTCAGTGTCTGTAGAACCGTACCCCAGTGAGAGTCAATGTCTGTGGGACCTGTACCCCAGTGAGAGTCAGTGTCTGTGGGACCTGTAACCCAGTGAGAATCAGTGTCTGTGGGACCTGTACCCCAGTGAGAGTCAGTGTTTGTGGAACGCGTACACCAGTGAGAGGCAGTGTCTGTGGGACCCTACCCCAGTGAGAGTCAGTGTCTGTGGAACATGTACCCCAGTGAGAGTCAGTGTCTGTGGGAGCAGTTCCCCAGTGAGAGTCAGTGTGTGTGGAACGCATACCCCAGTGAGAGTCAATGTCTGTGGGACCTGTACCCCAGTGAGAGTCAGTGTCTGTGGGACCTGTAACCCAGTGAGAATCAGTGTCTGTGGGACCCGTACCCCAGTGAGAGTCAGTGTTTGTGGGACCTGTACGCCAGTGAGAGTCAGTGTTTGTGGAACGCGTACCCCAGTGAGAGTCAGTGTCTGTGGGAGCAGTTCCCCAGTGAGAGTCATTGTCTGTGGGACCCGTACCCCAGTGAGAGTCAGTGTCTGTGGGACCCGTACCCCAGTGAGAGTCAGTGTCTGTGGGACCCGTACCCCAGTGAGTGTCAGTGCCTGTGGGACCCGTACCCCAGTGAGAGTCACTGTCTGTGGGACCCGTACCCCAGTGAGAGTCAGTGTCTCTGGGACCTGTAGTCCAGTGAGAGATATTGTGGGACCCCTATGCCAGTGAGAGTCAGTGTCTCTGTGACATGTACCCCAGTGAGAGTCAGTTTCTGTAGGACCTGTAACCAAGTGAGAGCCAGGGTGTGTGGGATCCGTACCCCAGTGAGAGTTAGTATCTTTGGAACTGTACCCTATTGAGAGTCAGTGTCTGTGGAACCCGTACCCCAGTGAGAGTCGGCGTCTGTGGGACCCGTACCCCAGTGAGAGTCAGTGTCTGTGGGACCCGTACCCGAGTGAGAGACAGTATCTGTATGACCCGTACCCCAGTGAGAGCCAATGTCTGTGGGATCTGTAGTCCAGTGAGAGATATTGTGGAACCCGTAACCCAGTGAGAGTCAGTGTCTGTGGAACCCGTACCCGAGTGGGAGTCAGTGTCTGTGGGACCCGTACCACAGTGAGAGTCAGGGTGTGTGGAACCCGTACCCCAGTGAGAGTCAGTGTGTGTGGAACCCGTACCCCAGTGAGAGTCAGTGTCTGTGGGACCCGTACCCCAGTGAGAGTCAGTGTGTGTGGAACCCGTACCCCAGTGAGAGTCAGTGTCTGTGGGACCCGTACCCCAGTGAGAGTCAGTGTCTGGGGAACCGTGCCCCAGTGAGAGTCTGTGTTTGTGGGACCCGTACCCCAGTGAGAGTCAGTGTCTGTGGAACCCGTACCCCAGTGAGAGTCAGAGTCTGTGGAACCCGTACCCCAGTGAGAGTCTGTGTCTGTGGGACACGTACCCCAGTGAGAGTCAGTGTGTGTGGAACCCGTACCCCAGTGAGAGTCAGTGTGTGTGGAACCCGTACCCCAGTGAGAGTCAGTGTCTGTGGAAGCCGTACCCCAGTGAGAGTCAGTGTCTGTGGGACCGTGCCCCAGTGAGAGTCTGTGTTTGTGGATCTGTGCCACAGTGAGAGACAGTGTCTGTGGAACCCGTACCCCAGTGAGAGTCAGTCTGTGTGGAACCCGTACCCCAGTGAGAGTCAGTGTGTGTGGAACCCGTACCCCAGTGAGAGTCAGTGTCTGTGGAACCCGTACCCCAGTGAGAACCAGTGTCTGTGGGACCCGTACCCCAGTGAGAACCAGTGTCTGTGGGACCCATACCCCAGTGAGAGTCAGTGTCTATGGGACCCGTGCCCCAGTGAGAGTCTGTGTTTGTGGATCTGTGCCACAGTGAGAGACAGTATCAGTGGGAATCGTACCTCAGTGAGAGTCAGTGTCTGTGGAACCCATACCCCAGTGAGAGTCACTGTCTATGGAAACCGTACCCCAGTGAGAGTCAGTGTCTGTGGAACCCGTACCTCAGTGAGAGTCAGTGTCTATGGAACCTGTACCCCAGTGAGAGTCTGTGTCTGTAGGACCATTACCCCAGTGAGAGTCAGTGTGTTTGGGACCCGTACCCTAGTGAGAGTCAGTGTCTGTGGAACCCGTACCCCAGTGAGAGTCAGTGTCTGTGGGACCCATACCCCAGTGAGAGTCAGTGTCTGTGGGACCCGTACCCCAGTGAGAGTCAGTGCCTGTGGAACCGTACCCCAGTGAGTGTCTGTGTCTATGGAACCCGGACCCCAGTGAGTGTCAGTGTCTGTGGGACCCGTACCCCAGTGAGAGTCAGTGCCTGTGGAACCGTACCCCAGTGAGTGTCTGTGTCTATGGAACCCGTACCCCAGTGAGTGTCAGTGTCTGTGGAACTGTACCCTATTGAGAGTCAATATCTGTGGGAGCCGTACCAGTGAGAGTCAGTGTCTGTGGAACCCGTACCCCAGTGAGAGTCAGTGTCTGTGGAACCCGTACACCAGTGAGAGTCAGTGTCTGTGGAAACCATACCCCAGTGAGAGGGAGTGTCTGTGGAAACCATACACCAGTGAGAGACAGTGTCTGTGGGACACGTACCCCAGTGAGAGTCAGTGTCTGTGGGGCCCGTACCCCAGTGAGAGTCAGTGTATGTGGAACCCGTACCCGATTGAGAGTCAGTGTCTGTGGAACCCGTACACCAGTGAGAGTCAGTTTCTGTGGGACCCATACCTCAGTGAGGGTCAGTGTCTGTGGGTTCCGTACCCCACTGAGAGTCAGTGTTTGTGGGACCCGTACCCCAGTGAGAGTCAGTGTCTGTGGGACCCGTACCCCAGTGAGAGTCAGTGTCTGTGGGACCCGTATGCCAGTGAGAGTCAGTGTCTGTGGGTTCCGTACCCCAGTGAGGGTCAGTGTCTGTGGGACCCGTACCCCATTGAGAGTCAGTGTCTGTGGGACCAGTACCCCAGTTAGAGTGAGTGACTGTGGAACCCGTACCCCAGTGAGATTCAGTGTCTGTGGGACCTGTAACCCAGTGAGAATCAGTGTCTGTGGAACGCGTACCCCAGTGAGAGCCAATGTCTGTGGAACATGTACCCCAGTGAGAGTCAGTGTCTGTGGGAGCAGTTCCCCAGTGAGAGTCATTGTCTGCAGAACCGTACCCCAGTGAGAGTCATTGTCTGTAGAACCGTACCCCAGTGAGAGTCAGTGTCTGTAGAACCGTACCCCAGTGAGAGTCAGTGTGTGTGGAACGCATACCCCAGTGAGAGTCAATGTCTGTGGGACCCGTACCCCAGTGAGAGTCAGTGTCTGTGGAACGCGTACCCCAATGAGAGCCTGTGTTTGTGGGACCAGTACCCGAGTGAGAGTCAGTGTCTGTGGAACATGTACCCCAGTGAGAGTCAGTGTCTGTGGGACCCATACCCCAGTGAGAGTCAGTGTCTGTGGGACCCGTACCCCAGTGAGAGTCAGTGTCTGTGGGACCCGTACCCCAGTGAGAGTCAGTGTCTGTGGGACCCGTACCCCAGTGAGAGTCAGTGTCTGTGGGACCCGTACCCCAGTGAGAGTCAGTGTCTGTGGGACCCATACCCCAGTGAAAGTCAGTGTCTGTGGGACCCGTACCCCAGTGAGAGTCAGTGTCTGTGGGACCTGTAACCCAGTGAGAATCAGTGTCTGTGGGACCTGTACCCCAATGAGAGCCTGTGTTTGTGGGACCCGTACCCCAGTGAGAGTCAGTGTCTGTGGGACCCGTACCCCAGTGAGAGTCACTGTCTCTGGGACCTGTAGTCCAGTGAGAGATATTGTGGGACCCCTATGCCAGTGAGAGTCAGTGTCTCTGTGACATGTACCCCAGTGAGAGTCAGTTTCTGTAGGACCTGTAACCAAGTGAGAGCCAGGGTCTGTGGGATCCGTACCCCAGTGAGAGTCGGCGTCTGTGGGACCCGTACCCCAGTGAGAGTCAGTGTCTGTGGGACCCGTATGCCAGTGAGAGTCAGTGTCTGTGGGAACTTTACCCCAGTGAGAGTCAGTGTCTGTGGGACCCATACCCCAGTGAGGGTCAGTGTCTGTGGGACCCGTACCCCATTGAGAGTCAGTGTCTGTGGGACCAGTACCCCAGTTAGAGTGAGTGACTGTGGAACCCGTACCCCAGTGAGATTCAGTGTCTGTGGGACCTGTAACCCAGTGAGAGATATTGTGGAACCCGTAACCCAGTGAGAGTCAGTGTCTGTGGAACCCGTACCCGAGTGGGAGTCAGTGTCTGTGGGACCCGTACCACAGTGAGAGTCAGGGTGTGTGGAACCCGTACCCCAGTGAGAGTCAGTGTGTGTGGAACCCGTACCCCAGTGAGAGTCAGTGTCTGTGGGACACGTACCCCAGTGAGAGTCAGTGTCTGTGGGACCGTGCCCCAGTGAGAGTCTGTGTTTGTGGATCTGTGCCACAGTGAGAGACAGTGTCTGTGGAACCCGTACCCCAGTGAGAGTCTGTGTCTGTGGGATCATTACCCCAGTGAGAGTCAGTGTCTGTGGAACCCGTACCCCAGTGAGAGTCAGTGTCTGTGGGACCCGTACCCCAGTGAGAGTCAGTCTGTGTGGAACCCGTACCCCAGTGAGAGTCAGTGTCTGTGGGACCCGTACCCCAGTGAGAGTCAGTCTGTGTGGAACCCGTACCCCAGTGAGAATCAGTGTCTGTGGAACCCGTACCCCAGTGAGAACCAGTGTCTGTGGGACCCGTACCCCAGTGAGAGTCAGTGTGTGTGGAACCCGTACCCCAGTGAGAACCAGTGTCTGTGGGACCCGTACCCCAGTGAGAGTCAGTGTCTATGGGACCCGTACCCCAGTGAGAGTCAGTGTCTATGGGACCCGTGCCCCAGTGAGAGTCTGTGTTTGTGGATCTGTGCCACAGTGAGAGACAGTATCAGTGGGAATCGTACCTCAGTGAGAGTCAGTGTCTGTGGAACCCGTACCCCAGTGAGAGTCACTGTCTATGGAAACCGTACCCCAGTGAGAGTCAGTGTCTGTGGAACCCGTACCTCAGTGAGAGTCAGTGTCTATGGAAACCGTACCCCAGTGAGAGTCAGTGTCTGTGGAACCCGTACCTCAGTGAGAGTCAGTGTCTATGGAACCTGTACCCCAGTGAGAGTCTGTGTCTGTAGGACCATTACCCCAGTGAGAGTCAGTGTGTTTGGGACCCGTACCCTAGTGAGAGTCAGTGTCTGTGGAACCCGTACCCCAGTGAGAGTCAGTGTCTGTGGGACCCGTACCCCAGTGAGAGTCACTGCCTGTGGAACCATACCCCAGTGAGTGTCTGTGTCTATGGAACCCGTACCCCAGTGAGTGTCAGTGTCTGTGGGACCCGTACCACAGTAACAGCCAGTGTCTGTGGAACCCGTACCCCAGTGAGAGTCAGTGTCTGTGGAACTGTACCCTATTGAGAGTCAATATCTGTGGGAGCCGTACCCAGTGAGAGTCAGTGTCTGTGGAACCCGTACCCCAGTGAGAGTCACTGTCTGTGGAACCCGTACACCAGTGAGAGTCAGTGTCTGTGGAAACCATACCCCAGTGAGAGTGAGTATCTGTGGAAACCATACACCAGTGAGAGACAGTGTCTGTGGGACACGTACCCCAGTGAGAGTCAGTGTCTGTGGAAACCATACCCCAGTGAGAGTGAGTATCTGTGGAAACCATACACCAGTGAGAGTCAGTGTCTGTGGGACACGTACCCCAGTGAGAGTCAGTGTCTGTGGAACCCATACCCCAGTGAGAGTCAGTGTATGTGGAACCCGTACCCGATTGAGAGTCAGTGTCTGTGGAACCCGTACCCCAGTGAGAGTCAGTTTCTGTGGGACCCATACCCCAGTGAGGGTCAGTGTCTGTGGGTTCCGTACCCCAGTGAGAGTCAGTGTGTGTGGAACCCGTACCCCAGTGAGAGTCAGTGTCTGTGGGACCCGTACTCCAGTTAGAGTGAGTGACTGTGGAACCCGTACCCCAGTGAGATTCAGTGTCTGTGGGACCCGTGCCCCAGTGTGAGTCAGTGTGTGTGGAACCCGTACCCCAGTGAGAGCCAGTGTCTGTGGGACCCGTACCCCATTGTGAGTCAGTGTCTGTGGAACCCTTAACCTAGTGAGAGTCAGTGTCTTTGGGACCGGTACCCCATGGAGAGTCAGTGTCTGGTGAACCCGTACCCCAGTGAGAGTCTGTGTCTGTGGAACCCTTAACCCAGTGAGAGTCTGTGTCTGTGGGACCCGTGCCCCGGTGAGAGTCAGTGTCTGTGGGACCCGTGCCCCATTGGGAGTCAGTGTCTGTGGAACCCGTACCCCATTGGGAGTCAGTGTCTGTGGAGCCATACCACAGTGAGAGTCAGTGTTTGTGGAAACCGTACCCCAGTGAGAGTCTGTGTCTGTGGAACCCTTAACCCAGTGAGAGTCTGTGTCTGTGGGACCCGTGCCCCGGTGAGAGTCAGTGTCTGTGGGACCCGTACCCCATTGGGAGTCAGTGTCTGTGGAGCCATACCACAGTGAGAGTCAGTGTTTGTGGAAACCGTACCCCAGTGAGAGTCAGTGTCTGTGAAACACGTACCCCAGTGAGATTCAGTGTCTGTGGGACCCGTACCCCAGTGAGAGTCAGTGTGTATGGAACCCGTACCCCAGTGAGAGTCAGTGGAGGAGAAATTCAGTAGGTTGCACCACCCTTTAGCGCCTTAAGTGGGCGCTAAGTGGGTCGCAAGCCAACAGGCGCCCGGGCACGGCACTGCCCACGCCTCGCGCTAAATTCCGCAGGACGTTAGTGGTGGCGCTATCCATTAGCGCTGCGCTGCTGCCGATGACATCATCGGTGTGCGCAGTGCCCCGCTGACACCCCGGCCGCGATATTTGGCAGCGCCTCCTGATTTACCGCCGGATGCTATGTCCGCCCGGTTCAGTGGGGCCGACCCGCGGCCGAGGAGGCGCAAAATAAGGCGAGGTGCGGGGCGGCCATTTTTGTTGTTGGCCGCCTGCCAGCACCTGCCTGCGCTCCTGTCCCCGGCCTCCTGAACCACCCCCTCCCCGCGGAGTGGCGGCTGCGCTCCATGAGTCCGGCACTTCTCCTCGGTGCCGGGCTCTTGTGCCGGCACACCCGATCCTCGGGGGCCCAGCTGGGCCCCAGATCGCGCTGCACAGGGCCCCTCCCCTTTAAGAAGGGGAGGAAGGCCTGCAATACCGCAGCGCGACGTGCCGCAGCGTTTGGAGCTGCAGCACGTTGCGCCACGATATTCAGTCGCAGCGCCCCAAGAGGGAGGCGGGGCGCCTCCAGTAGCGCCGCGCTTCCCTTTGGGGCGCATCAACTCAATTTCCGGTGCGGGGGCGCGAATGTTTCCGGGGCGCTACTTTTAGTACCCTGGCGAGGCTGGGGCCCCAAACGGGGCTTTACTCAATTTCTCCCCCAGTGTGTATGGAACCCATACCAGAGTGAGTCAGTGCCCTCCAGGAAGTGAGATATTAAAAGCACCAAATTTAGCAGCAGGAAATTCCTCATATCTATTAATGTTTTCAGGTATGTGAGCACCGTAAGAACGTCGATTTTCCAGTCCTTCCACTTCTCTCCCACACGATTCTGACAGTAAGGGAAGGACTGAGAGATTCCTGTCGATGTACAAATATCTGCCGGAGGGAGAGGGACTGAGAGATTCCAGTCAGTGTACAGATATCTCCCTGAGAGAGAGGGACTGAGAGACACCAGTCAGTGTACAGATATCTCCCTGAGAGAGAGGGACTGAGAGACACCAGTCAGTGTACAGATATCTCCCTGAGAGAGAGGGACTGAGAGACACCAGTCAGTGTACAGATATCTCCCTGAGAGAGAGGGACTGAGAGACACCAGTCAGTGTACAGATATCTCCCTGAGGGAGAGGGACTGAGAGACACCAGTCAGTGTACAGATATCACCCTGAGAGAGAGGGACTGAGAGACACCAGTCAGTGTACAGATATCTCCCTGAGAGAGAGGGGACTGAGAGACACCAGTCAGTGTACAGATATCTCCCTGAGAGAGAGGGACTGAGAGACACCAGTCAGTGTACAGATATCTCCCTGAGAGAGAGGGACTGAGAGACACCAGTCAGTGTACAGATATCTCCCTGAGAGAGGGGACTGAGAGACACCAGTCAGTGTATAGATATCTCCCTGAGAGAGAGGGGACTGAGAGACACCAGTCAGTGTACAGATATCTCCCTGAGAGAGAGGGACTGAGAGACACCAGTCAGTGTATAGATATCTCCCTGAGAGAGAGGGGACTGAGAGACACCAGTCAGTGTATAGATATCTCCCTGAGAGAGAGGGGACTGAGAGACACCAGTCAGTGAACAGATATCTCCCTGAGAGAGAGGGACTGAGAGACACCAGTCAGTGCACAGATATCTCCCTGAGAGAGAGGGACTGAGAGACACCAGTCAGTGTACAGATATCTCCCTGAGGGAGAGGGACTGAGAGACACCAGTCAGTGTACAGATATCTCCCTGAGGGAGAGGGACTGAGAGACACCAGTCAGTGTACAGATATCTCCCTGAGGGAGAGGGACTGAGAGACACCAGTCAGTGTACAGATATCTCCCTGAGAGAGAGGGACTGAGAGATTCCAGTCAGTGTACAGATATCTCCCTGAGGGAGAGGGGACTGAGAGACACCAGTCAGTGTACAAATATCTCCCTGAGAGAGAGGGACTGAGAGACACCAGTCAATGTACAGATATCTCCCTGAGAGAGAGGGACTGAGAGACACCAGTCAGTGTACAGATATCTCCCTGAGGGAGAGGGACTGAGAGACACCGGTCAGTGTACAGATATCTCCCTGAGAGAGAGGGACTGAGAGACACCAGTCAGTGTACAGATATCTCCCTGAGAGAGAGGGACTGAGAGACACCAGTCAGTGTACAGATATCTCCCTGAGAGAGAGGGACTGAGAGACACCAGTCAGTGTACAGATATCTCCCTGAGAGAGAGGGACTGAGAGACACCAGTCAGTGTACAGATATCTCCCTGAGCGAGAGGGACTGAGAGACACCAGTCAGTGTATAGATATCTCCCTGAGAGAGAGGGACTGAGAGACACCAATCAATGTACAGATATCTCCCTGAGCGAGAGGACTGAGACACCAGTCAGTGCACAGATATCTCCCTGAGGGAGAGGGACTGAGAGACACCAGTCAGTGTACAGATATCTCCCTGAGGGAGAGGGACTGAGAGACACCAGTCAGTGTACAGATATCTCCCTGAGAGAGAGGGGACTGAGAGACACCAATCAATGTACAGATATCTCCCTGAGAGAGAGGACTGAGAGACACCAGTCAGTGTACATATATCTCCCTGAGAGAGAGGGACTGAGAGACACCAATCAATGTACAGATATCTCCTTGAGAGAGAGGGACTGAGAGACACCAGTCAGTGTACAGATATCTCCCTGAGAGAGAGGGACTGAGAGACACCAGCCAGTGTACAGGTATCTCCCTGAGAGAGAGGGACTGAGAGACACCAGTCAGTGTACAGATATCTCCCTGAGAGAGAGGGACTGAGAGACACCAATCAATGTACAGATATCTCCCTGAGAGAGAGGGACTGAGAGACACCAGTCAGTGTACAGATATCTCCCTGAGAGAGAGAGGACTGAGAGACACCAGTCAGTGTACAGATATCTCCCTGAGGGAGAGGGACTGAGAGACACCAATCAATGTACAGATATCTCCCTGAGAGAGAGGGACTGAGAGACACCAGTCAGTGTACAGATATCTCCCTGAGAGAGAGGGACTGAGAGACACCAATCAATGTACAGATATCTCCCTGAGAGAGAGGACTGAGAGACACCAGTCAGTGTACAGATATCTCCCTGAGAGAGGGGACTGAGAGACACCAGTCAGTGTACAGATATCTCCCTGAGAGAGAGGGGACTGAGAGACACCAGTCAGTGTACAGATATCTCCCTGAGAGAGGGGACTGAGAGACACCAGTCAGTGTACAGATATCTCCCTGAGAGAGAGGGACTGAGAGATTCCTGTCAATGTACAAATATCTCCCTGAGGGAGAGGCACTGAGAGACACCAGTCAGTGTACAGATATCTCCCTGAGAGAGAGGGACTGAGAGACACCAGTCAGTGTACAGATATCTCCCTGAGAGAGAGGGACTGAGAGACACCAGTCAGTGTACAGATATCTCCCTGAGAGAGAGGGACTGAGAGACACCAGTCAGTGCACAGATATCTCCCTGAGAGAGAGGGACTGAGAGACACCAGTCAGTGTACAGATATCTCCCTGAGGGAGAGGGACTGAGAGACACCAGTCAGTGTACAGATATCTCCCTGAGGGAGAGGGACTGAGAGACACCAGTCAGTGTACAGATATCTCCCTGAGGGAGAGGGACTGAGAGACACCAGTCAGTGTACAGATATCTCCCTGAGAGAGAGGGACTGAGAGATTCCAGTCAGTGTACAGATATCTCCCTGAGGGAGAGGGGACTGAGAGACACCAGTCAGTGTACAAATATCTCCCTGAGAGAGAGGGACTGAGAGACACCAGTCAATGTACAGATATCTCCCTGAGAGAGAGGGACTGAGAGACACCAGTCAGTGTACAGATATCTCCCTGAGGGAGAGGGACTGAGAGACACCGGTCAGTGTACAGATATCTCCCTGAGAGAGAGGGACTGAGAGACACCAGTCAGTGTACAGATATCTCCCTGAGAGAGAGGGACTGAGAGACACCAGTCAGTGTACAGATATCTCCCTGAGAGAGAGGGACTGAGAGACACCAGTCAGTGTACAGATATCTCCCTGAGAGAGAGGGACTGAGAGACACCAGTCAGTGTACAGATATCTCCCTGAGCGAGAGGGACTGAGAGACACCAGTCAGTGTATAGATATCTCCCTGAGAGAGAGGGACTGAGAGACACCAATCAATGTACAGATATCTCCCTGAGCGAGAGGACTGAGACACCAGTCAGTGCACAGATATCTCCCTGAGGGAGAGGGACTGAGAGACACCAGTCAGTGTACAGATATCTCCCTGAGGGAGAGGGACTGAGAGACACCAGTCAGTGTACAGATATCTCCCTGAGAGAGAGGGGACTGAGAGACACCAATCAATGTACAGATATCTCCCTGAGAGAGAGGACTGAGAGACACCAGTCAGTGTACATATATCTCCCTGAGAGAGAGGGACTGAGAGACACCAATCAATGTACAGATATCTCCTTGAGAGAGAGGGACTGAGAGACACCAGTCAGTGTACAGATATCTCCCTGAGAGAGAGGGACTGAGAGACACCAGCCAGTGTACAGGTATCTCCCTGAGAGAGAGGGACTGAGAGACACCAGTCAGTGTACAGATATCTCCCTGAGAGAGAGGGACTGAGAGACACCAATCAATGTACAGATATCTCCCTGAGAGAGAGGGACTGAGAGACACCAGTCAGTGTACAGATATCTCCCTGAGAGAGAGAGGACTGAGAGACACCAGTCAGTGTACAGATATCTCCCTGAGGGAGAGGGACTGAGAGACACCAATCAATGTACAGATATCTCCCTGAGAGAGAGGGACTGAGAGACACCAGTCAGTGTACAGATATCTCCCTGAGAGAGAGGGACTGAGAGACACCAATCAATGTACAGATATCTCCCTGAGAGAGAGGACTGAGAGACACCAGTCAGTGTACAGATATCTCCCTGAGAGAGGGGACTGAGAGACACCAGTCAGTGTACAGATATCTCCCTGAGAGAGAGGGGACTGAGAGACACCAGTCAGTGTACAGATATCTCCCTGAGAGAGGGGACTGAGAGACACCAGTCAGTGTACAGATATCTCCCTGAGAGAGAGGGACTGAGAGATTCCTGTCAATGTACAAATATCTCCCTGAGGGAGAGGCACTGAGAGACACCAGTCAGTGTACAGATATCTCCCTGAGAGAGAGGGACTGAGAGACACCAGTCAGTGTACAGATATCTCCCTGAGAGAGAGGGACTGAGAGACACCAGTCAGTGTACAGATATCTCCCTGAGAGAGAGGGACTGAGAGACACCAGTCAGTGTACAGATATCTCCCTGAGAGAGAGGGACTGAGAGACACCAGTCAGTGTACAGATATCTCCCTGAGAGGGGGGACTGAGAGACACCAGTCAGTGTACAGATATCTCCCTGAGAGAGAGGGACTGAGAGACACCAGTCAGTGTACAGATATCTCCCTGAGGGAGAGGGACTGAGAGACACCAGTCAGTGTACAGATATCTCCCTGAGAGGGAGGGACTGAGAGACACCAGTCAGTGTACAGATATCTCCCTGAGAGAGAGGGACTGAGAGATTCCTGTCAATGTACA
Organism: Somniosus microcephalus; assembly: GCF_052327205.1. Taxonomy (NCBI): domain Eukaryota; kingdom Metazoa; phylum Chordata; class Chondrichthyes; order Squaliformes; family Somniosidae; genus Somniosus; species Somniosus microcephalus. Next base: position 60,697,765 of record NW_028225181.1, on the reverse strand, counting down.
AATATCTCCCTGAGGGAGAGGGACTGAGAGACACCAGTCAGTGTACAGATATCTCCCTGAAAGAGAGGGACTGAGAGACACCAGTCAGTGTACAGATATCTCCCTGAGAGAGAGGGGACTGAGAGACACCAGTCAGTGTACAGATATCTCCCTGAGAGAGAGGGGACTGAGAGACACCAGTCAATGTACAGATATCTCCCTGAGAGAGGGGACTGAGAGACACCAGTCAGTGTACAGATATCTCTCTGAGGGAGAGGGGACTGAGAGACACCAGTCAATGTACAGATATCTCCCTGAGAGAGGGGACTGAGGGACAGCAGTCAGTGTACAGATATCTCCCTGAGAGAGAGGGGACTGAGAGACACCAGTCAGTGTACAGATATCTCCCTGAGAGAGGGGACTGAGAGACACCAGTCAGTGTACAGATAGCTCCCTGAGGGAGAGGGGACTGAGAGACACCAGTCAGTGTACAGATATCTCCCTGAGAGAGAGGGACTGAGTGACACCAGTCAGTGTACAGATATCTCCCTGAGAGAGAGGGACTGAGAGACACCAGTCAGTGTACAGATATCTCCCTGAGAGAGAGGGACTGAGTGACAACAGTCAGTGTACAGATATCTCCCTGAGAGAGAGGGACTGAGACACCAGTCAGTGTACAGATATCTCCCTGAGGGAGAGGGACTGAGAGACACCAGTCAGTGTACAGATATCTCCCTGAGGGAGAGGGGACTGAGAGACACCAGTCAGTGTACAGATATCTCCCTGAGGTAGAGGGACTGAGACACCAGTCAGTGTACAGATATCTCCCTGAGGGAGAGGGACTGAGAGACACCAGTCAGTGTACAGATATCTCCCTGAGGGAGAGGGGACTGAGAGACACCAGTCAGTGTACAGATATCTCCCTGAGGGAGAGGGGACTGAGAGACACCAGTCAGTGTACAGATATCTCCCTGAGGGAGAGGGGACTGAGAGACACCAGTCAGTGTACAGATATCTCCCTGAGGGAGAGGGACTGAGAGACACCAGTCAGTGTACAGATATCTCCCTGAGAGAGAGGGGACTGAGAGACACCAGTCAGTGTACAGATATCTCCCTGAGGGAGAGGGGACTGGGAGACACCAGTCAGTGTACAGATATCTCCCTGAGAGCGAGGGACTGAGAGACACCAGTCAGTGTACAGATATCTCCCTGAGAGAGAGGGACTGAGAGACACCAGTCAGTGTACAGATATCTCCCCCGAGAGAGAGGGACTGAGAGACACCAGTCAGTGTACAGATATCACCCTGAGAGAGAGGGACTGAGAGACACCAGTCAGTGTACAGATATCACCCTGAGAGAGGGGACTGAGAGACACCAGTCAGTGTACAGATATCTCCTTGAGGGAGAGGGACTGAGAGACACCAGTCAGTGTACAGATATCACCCTGAGAGAGGGGACTGAGAGACACCAGTCAGTGTACAGATATCTCCCTGAGAGAGAGGGACTGAGAGACACCAGTCAGTGTACAGATATCTCCCTGAGGGAGAGGGACTGAGAGACACCAGTCAGTGTACAGATATCTCCCTGAGGGAGAGGGGACTGAGAGACACCAGTCAGTGTACAGATATCTCCCTGAGAGAGAGGGGACTGGGAGACACCAGTCAGTGTCCAGATATCTCCCTGAGAGAGAGGGACTGAGAGACACCCGTCAGTGTACAGATATCTCCCTGCGGAGAGGGACTGAGTGACACCAGTCAGTGTACAGATATCTCCCTGAGGGAGAGGGACTGAGAGACACCAGTCAGTGTACAGATATCTCCGTGAGAGAGAGGGGCTGAGAGACACCAGTCAGTATACAGACATCTCCCTGAGGGAGAGGGACTGAGAGACACCAGTCAGTGTACAGATATCTCCCTGAGGGAGAGGGGACTGAGAGACACCAGTCAGTGTACAGATATCTCCCTGCGGAGAGGGACTGAGTGACACCAGTCAGTGTACAGATATCTCCCTGAGGGAGAGGGACTGAGAGACACCAGTCAGTGTACAGATATCTCCCTGCAGAGAGGGACTGAGAGACACCAGTCAGTGTGCAGATATCTCACTGAGGGAGAGGGGACTGAGAGACACCAGCCTGTGTACATCTCATCCAAAGGGACGGCCCCTCCGTCAGTGCGGCACTCCCACAGTATTGCATTTCCGACAGTGCAGCACTCCCTCAGTACTGCCCCTCCGACAGTGCAGCCCTCCCTCAGTACTGTCAATCCGACAGTGCAGCACTCCCACAGTACTGTCCCTCCGACTGTGCAGCGCTCCCTCAGTACTGCCCCTCTGACAGTGCAGCACTCCCTCAATACTGCCCCTCCGACGGTGCAGTGCTCCCTTAGTACTGCCCCTCCGACAGTGCAGCGCTCGCACAGAACTGCCCCTCCAAAAGAGCAGCGCTCCCTCAGTACTGCCCCTCCGACAGTGCAGTGCGGCCAAAGTACTGCATGTCCGACAATATAGCGCTGCCTCAGTACTGCCCCTCCGACAGAGCAGCGCTCCCTCAGTACTGCTCCTCCGACAGTGCAGCGCTCCCTCAGTACTGCCCCTCCGACACTGCAGCACACTCAGTACTGCCCCTCCGACAGTGCAGCGCTCCCTCATTACTGCATCTCCGACAGAGCAGCAATCCCTCAGTACTGCCCCTCCGACAGTGTGACGCTCCCTCAGTACTGCCCCTCCGAAAGTGCAGCACTCCCTCACTACTGCCCCTCGAACAGTTACCACGCTCCCTCAGTACTGCCCCTCCGACAATGAAGCGCTCTCAGTACTGCCCCTCCGACAATGCGGTGCTCCCTCGGAATTGCCCCTCCGACAGTGCAGCACTCCCTCAGTACTGCCCCTCCGATAGTGTCGTGCTCCCTCAGTACTGCTCCTCCGTCAGTGCAGTGCTCCCTCAGTACTGAACCTCTGACTGCAGCGCTCCCTCAGTACTGCCCCTCCGACAGTGCAGCGCTCCCTCAGTACTGCCCCTCCGACAGTGCAACACTCCCTCAGTACTGCCCCTCCGACATTGCAGTGCTCCCTCAGTATTGCACCTCCGACAGTGCATCACTCCCTCAGTACTGACCCTCTGACAGAGCAGCACTCCCTTAGTACTGCCCCTCAGATAGTGGGGCGCTCCCTCAGTACTGCCCCTCCGACAGTGCAGCGCTCCCTCAGCACTGACCTTCCAACAGGGCAGCGCTCCCTCAGCACTGCCCCTCCGACAGTGCAGCTCTCCCTCAGTACTGACCCTCCGACAGTGCAGCGCTCCCTCAGTACTGCCCCTCCGACAGTGCAGTGCTCCCTCGGTACTGCACTTCCGAGAGTGCAGAGCTCCCTCAGTACTGCTCCTCTGACAGTGCAGCACTCCCTCAGTGCTACCCCTCTGATTATGCAGTGCTCCCTCAGTACTGCCCCTCCGACAGAGCAGTGCTCCATTAGTACTGCCCCTCCGACAGTGCAGCGCTCCCTCGGTACTGCATCTCCGACAGTGCAGCGCTCCCTCAGTCCTGCCCCTCCGACATTGCAGCGCTCCCTCAGTACTGCCCCTCCGACAGTGCAGCGCTCCCTCAGTACTGCCACTCCGACAGTGCAGCGCTCCCTCAGTACTGCCACTCCGACATTGCAGCGCTCCCTCAGTACTGCCCCTCCGACATTGCAGCGCTCCCTCAGTACTGCCCCTCCGACAGTGCAGCGCTCCCTCAGTACTGCCACTCCGACAGTGCAGCGCTCCTTCAGATCTGCCCCTCCGACAGTGCAGCGCTCCCTCAGTACTGCCCTCCGACAGTGCAGCACTCCCTCAGTACTGTCCCTCTGGCAGTGCAGCGCTCCCTCAGTACTGCCTTTCTGACAGTGCAGCGCTCCCTCAGTACTGCACTTCCGACAGTGCAGAACTCCCTCAGTACTGCCCCTCCGACAGTGCAGTGCTCCCTCAGTACTGCCCCTCCGACAGTGCAGCACCCCTTCAGTACTGCCCCTCCGACAGTGCGGCGCTCCCTCAGTACTGCCCTTGCGACAGTGCAGCACTCCCTCAGTACTGCCCCTCCGACAATGCAGCACTCTCAGTACTGCCCCTCCGACAATGCGGTGCTCCTTCAGAACTGCCCATCCGACAGTGCAGCAGTCACTCAGTACTGCCCCTCCGACAGTGCAGTGCTCCCTCAGTACTGCCTCTCCGATAGTGCAGCGCTCCCTTAGCACTGCCCCTCCGACAGTGCAGCGCTCCCTCAGCATTTACCTTCCGACAGTGCAGCACTCCCTCAGTACTGCCCCTTCGCCAGTGCTGCGCTCCCTCGGTACTACCCCTACGACAGCGCAGAGCTCCCTCAGTACTGATCCTCTGACAGTGCAGCGCTCCCACAGCACTGCCCCTCTGACAGTGCAGCGCTCCCTCAGTACAGCCCCTCCGACATTGCGGCGCTCCCTCAGTACTGCCACTCTGACAGTGCGGCACGCCTTCAGTACTGCCCCTCTGACAATGCAGTGCTCCCTCAGTACTGCCCCTTCGACAGTGCAGTGCTCACTCAGTACTGCCCCTCCGACAGAGCAGCACTCCCTCAGCGCTGCCCCTCCGACAGTGCAGCGCTCCCTCAGTACTGGCCCGACAGTGCTGCGCTCCCTCAGTACTGCCCCTCTGGCAGTGCAGTGCTCCCTCAGTACTGCCCCTCCGAAAGTGCAGAGCTCCCTCATTACTGCCCCTCTGACAGTGCAGCGCTCTCTCAGTACTGCCCCGCCGACAGTGCGGCGCTCCCTCAGTACTACCCATCCGACAATGCAGTGCTCCCTCAGTACTGCCCCTCCGACAGTGCGGCGGTCCCTCAGTACTTCCCCTACAACAGTGCACCGCTCCCTCAGTGCTGGCCCACCGAATATGCAGTGTTCCCTCAGTACTGCACCTCCGACAGTGCAGCGCTCCCTCAGTACTGCCCCTCCGACAGTGCAGCGCTCTCTCATTCCTGCCCCTCGGACAGTTCAGTGCTCCCTCATTACTGACCTTCTGACAATGCAGCGCTCCCTCAGTACTGCCCCTCCAACAGTGCAGCACTCCCTCAGCGCTGCCCCTCCGACAGTGCAGCGCTCCCTCAGTACTGCCCCTCCGACAGTGCAGCACTCACTCAGCGCTGCCCCTCCGACAGTGCAGCGCTTCCTCAATACTGCCCCTCCGACAGTGCAGTGCTCCCTCATTACTGCCCCTCCAACAGTGCAGCGCTCCCTCAGTACTGCCCCACCAACAGTGCTGCGCTCCCTCAGTACTGCCCCTCCGACAATGCAGCACTCCCTCAGTACTGCCCCTCCGACAGTGCAGAGCTCTCTCAGTACTTCCCCTCCGACAGTGCAGCGCTCCCTCAGTACTGCCCCTCTGACAGTGCCCACGTTCCCTCAGTACTGTCCCTCCCACAGTGCAGCACTCCCTCGGTACTGCCCCTCTGACAGTGCAGCGCTCCCTCAGTATTGCCCCTCCCACAATGCAGCACTCCCTCAGTACTGCCCCTCCCACAGTGCAGTGCTCCCTCAGCACTGCCCCTCCAACAGTGCAGCGCTCCCTCAGTACTGCCCCTCCGAGAGTGCAGCGCTCCCTCAGTACTGCCCCTCCGAATCTGCAGCGCTCCCTCAGTACTGCCCCTCCGACAGTGCAGCGCTCCCTCAGTACTGCCCCTCCGAGAGTGTAGCGCTCCCTCAGTACTGCCCCTCCGACAGTGCAGCGCTCCCTCAGTACTGCCCCTCCGACTCAGTACTGCCCCTCCGAGAGTGCAGCGCTCCCTCAGTACTGCCCCTCCGACTGTGCAGCGCTCCCTCAGTACTGCCCCTCCGACTGTGCAGCGCTCCCTCAGTACTGTCCCTCCCACAGTGCAGTGAACTTTGAAAATACATATTTGAATTGGAGAGGAAGATGGCTGCTTCTTACCGTATTGATAATGCTTTCTTTGGCAAAGGTGTCCTCGGTTTTCTTGAGAATTGCCTTGAGTAGTAGCGGGTATTTGGTCAGACGTTGGTGAGGCTTCACTAACATGTCGTTCAGTCTCATACGGTTGCTCTGTTTGTGTGTTTCCGCCCACTAATGTAAAACCGAGTCTGTAATGAATAATTAACTACTATAGTAGGCCCGAGAGCCTCCTGTCCCCTCCCTGGGGTCAGTGAGCCTTGATCCACAGGCCCGAGAGCCTCCTGTCCCCTCCCTGGGGTCAGTGTGCCTTGATCCACAGGCCCGAGAGCCTCCTGTCCCCTCCCTGGGGTCAGTGTGCCTTGACCCACAGGCCCGAGAGGCTCCTGTCCCCTCCCTGGTGTCAGTGAGCCTTGATCCACAGGCCCGAGAGCCTCCTGTCCCCTCCCTGGGGTCAGTGAGCATTGATCCACAGGCCCGAGAACCTCCTGTCCCCTCCCTGGGGTCAGTGAGCCTTGATCCACAGGCCCGAGAGCCTCCTGTCCCCTCCCTGGTGTCAGTGAGCCTTGATCCACAGGCCTGAGAGCCTCCTGTCCCCTCCCTGGGGTCAGTGAGCCTTGACCCACAGGCCCGAGAGCCTCCTGTCCCCTCCCTGGGGTCAGTGAGCCTTGATCCACAGGCCCGAGAGCCTCCTGTCCCCTCCCTGGGGTCAGTGAGCCTTGACCCACAGGCCCGAGAACCTCCTGTCCCCTCCCTGGGGTCTGTGAGCTTTGATCCACAGGCCCGAGAGCCTCCTGTCCCCTCCCTGGGGTCAGTGTGCCTTGACCCACAGGCCCGAGAGCCGCCTGTCCCCTCCCTGGGGTCAGTGAGCCTTGATCCACAGGCCCGAGAGCCTCCTGTCCCCTCCCTGGGGTCAGTGAGCCTTGGTCCACAGGCCCGAGAGCCTACTGTCCCATCCCTGGTGTCACTGAGCCTTGATCCACAGGCCCGAGAGGCTCCTGTCCCCTCCCTGGGGTCAGTGAGCCTTGATCCACAGGCCCGAGAGCCTCCTGTCCCCTCCCTGGGGTCAGTGAGCCTTGATCCACAGGCCCGAGAGCCTCCAGTCCCCTCCCTGGGGTCAGTGAGCCTTGATCCACAGGCCCGAGAGCCTACTGTCCCATCCCTGGTGTCACTGAGCCTTGATCCACAGGCCCGAGAGGCTCCTGTCCCCTCGCTGGTGTCATTGAGCATTGATCCACAGGCCCGAGAGCCTCCTGTCCCCTCCCTGGGGTCAGTGAGCCTTGACCCACAGGCCCGAGAGACTCCTGTCCCCTCCCTGGGGTCTGTGAGCTTTGATCCACAATCCCGAGAGCCTCCTGTCCCCTCCCTGGGGTCAGTGTGCCTTGATCCACAGGCCCGAGAGCCTCCTGTCCCCTCCCTGGAGTCAGTGAGCCTTGACCCACAGGCCCGAGAACCTCCTCTCCACTCCCTGGTGTCACTGAGCCTTGATCCACAGGCCCGAGAGCCTCCTGTCCCTCCCTGGGGTCAGTGTGCCTTGATCCACAGGCCCAAGAGCCTCCTGTCCCCTCCCTGGGGTCAGTGTGCCTTGACCCACAGGCCCGAGAGAATCCTGTCCCCTCCCTGGTGTCACTGAGCCTTGATCCACAGGCCCGAGAGCCTCCTGTCCCTCCCTGGGGTCAGTGAGCCTTGATCCACAGGCCCAAGAGCCTCCTGTCCCCTCCCTGGGGTCAGTGTGCCTTGACCCACAGGCCCGAGAGAATCCTGTCCCCTCCCCGGGGTTAATGATCCTTGACCCACAGGCCCGAGAGGCTCCTGTCCCTTACCTGAGGTTAATGATCCTTGACCCACAGGCCCGAGAGGCTCCTGTCTCCTCCCCGGGGTTAATGATCCTTGACCCACAGGCCCAAGAGTCTCCTGTACCTTCCCTGGGGTTAATGATCCTTGACCCACAGGCCCGAGAGTCTCCTGTCCCCTCCCCGGGGTTAATGATCCTTGACCCACAGGCCCGAGAGTCTCCTGTCCCCTCCCCGGGTTTAATGATCCTTGACCCACAGGCCCGAGAGTCTCCTGTCTCCTCCCAGGGGTTAATGATCCTTGACCCAGAGGCCCGAGAGCCTCCTGTCCCTCTGTCCCTTCCCTGGGGTTAATGATCCTTGACCCACAGGCCCGAGAGGCTCCTGTCCCCTCCCAGGGGTTAATGATCCTTGACCCACAGGCCCGAGAGTCTCCTGTCCCTTCCCCGGGGTTAATGATCCTTGACCCACAGGCCCGAGAGTCTCCTGTCGCCTCCCTGGGGTTAATGATCCTTGACCCACAGGCCCGAGAGGCTCCTGTCCCCTTCCCGGGGTTAATGATCCTTGACCCACAGGCCCGAGAGGCTCCTGTCTCCTCCCTGGGGTTAATGATCCTTGACCCACAGGCCCGAGAGGCTCCTGTCCCTTCCCCGGGGTTAATGATCCTTGACCCACAGGCCCGAGAGGCTCCTGTCCCTTCCCCGGGGTTAATGATCCTTGACCCACAGGCCCGAGAGTCTCCTGTCCCCTCCCCGGGGTTAATGATCCTTGACCCACAGGCCCGAGAGGCTCCTGTCTCCTCCCCGGGGTTAATGATCCTTGACCCACAGGCCCAAGAGGCTCCTGTCCCTTCCCCGGGGTTCATGATCCTTGACCCACAGGCCCGAGAGGCTCCTGTCCCTTCCCCGGGGTTACTGATCCTTGACCCACAGGCCCGAGAGTCTCCTGTCCCTTCCCCGGGGTTAATGATCCTTGACCCACAGGCCCGAGAGGCTCCTGTCTCCTCCCTGGGGTTAATGATCCTTGACCCACAGGCCCGAGAGGCTCCTGTCCCTTCCCCGGGGTTAATGATCCTTGACCCACTGGCCCGAGAGTCTCCTGTCCCTTCCCCGGGGTTAATGATCCTTGACCCACAGGCCCGAGAGGCTCCTGTCCCTTCCCCGGGGTTACTGATCCTTGACCCACAGGCCCGAGAGCCTCCTGTCCCTTCCCCGGGGTTAATGATCCTTGACCCAGAGGCCCGAGACACTCCTGTCTCCTCCCTGGGGTTAATAAGTCTTAACCCACAGGCCCAAGTGGCTCCTGTTCCCTTCCCGGGGTCAGTGAGCCTTGATCCACAGGCCTGAGAGACTCCCGTCCCCTCCCCGAGGTAAGTGAGCCTTAACCCACAGGCCCGAGAGGCTCCTGTCCCCTCCCCGGGGTCAGTGAGCCTTGACCCACAGGCCCGAGAGACTCCCGTCCCCTCCCCGAGGTAAGTGAGCCTTAACCCACAGGCCCGAGAGGCTCCTGTCCCCTCCCCGGTGTTACTGATCCTTGACCCACAGGCCCAAGAGGCTCCTGTCCCCTCCCCGGGGTCAGTAAGCCTTGACCCACAGGTCTGAGAGACTCCTGTCCTCTCCCCTGGTTCAGTGACTGTTCACCAGAGGCAGTAAATTACAGGGACAAGGAGGGAGAGAGGGAGAGACAGAGAGAGGGAGAGACAGAGAGAGAGAGAGAGACAGAGAGAGAGAGAGAGAGAGACAAAGAGAGAGAAAGAAAGAGAGACAGAGGCAACGAGAGAGAAAGAAAGAGAGACAGAGAGTGGGAGAGACAGAGAGAGACAGAGGGAGAGAGACAGAGAGAAAGAGAGACAGAGAGAGAGAGAGACAGAGAGAGAGGGAAAGAGAGAGAGAGAGAAAGAGACAGAGAGAGAAAAGGGAGACAGAGAGAGAGAGAGACAGAGAGAGAGAGAGAGACGGAGAGAGAGAGAGACAGAGAGAGAGAGAGGGAGAGAGACAGAGAGAGAGAGAGAGAGAGAGAGAGAAAGAGACAGACAGAGAGAGAGACAGAGAGAGGCAGAAAGAGAGAGAGAAAGAGAGACAGAGAAAGAGTGAGAGATAGAGAGAGTGAGAAAGAGTGAGAGACAGAGAGAGACAGAGAGAGAGAGAGAGACAGAACGAGAGAGAGAGAGAAAGAGAGAGAGACAGAGACAGAGAGAGAGAGAGAGACAGAGAGAGAGAGAGAGAGACAGAGAGAAAGACAGAGAGAAAGAGTGAGAGATAGAGAGAGTGAGAAAGAGAGAGAGACAGACAGAGAGAGATAGACAGAAAGAGAGAGAGAGAGAAAGAGAGAGAGACAGAGAGAGACAGAGACAAAGAGAGGATATAGTGATCTGGGATGTTATGATTAAGGTTATCCACCAGGTGGTGCTGTAGCCAATGCTGCTACTAAAGTCAGAGGTTTGCTTCCTGTTAAGGTCAGAGGTTTGCTTCCTGTTAGGTCAGCACAAGGTGGAATGCCAGGATGCTGATGCAGGCCGTCTGTAAACGTGTTTCCCAGTTGTTAATAAAGTACTCGTGTTAATTCTACGATATCGCCTCTTTGAGTCCTTGTTCCACTTAATGGATTTATCACATTTGGCGACGAGGCAACTTAAGGACCCTGCATAAAGAAGAAAAGTCTGCCGGGACGTTTAAACAACAAAATCACGAGCTAAAGTTAGCTACAAGCTGGAAGAGAGCATGGCTGCCACGGCAGGAACGGTTTCCGCTTTTGATATTCAAGCACAAACCTGGGAAGAATACTGTGAAGTGTTGGGTTATTTTTTCGAAGCAAATGAAATAAATGATGCCGGAAAAAGGAAAGCCATTCTGCTTAGTTCAGTGGGAAGCCAAACCTACAGATGAAAAATCTGCTCAGTCCTGAAAAGCCTGGAGACAAATTATTTGTTGAATTAGTGGCTTTGCTAAAAGAACATTTCAACCCTAAGCCTAGTGAGATTGTACAGCGGTTCAAGTTTAATTCAAGGAACAGGAAAGAGGAAGAGAGCGTAATGGACTATGTAGCGGTGTTGCGTAAATTAGCACAAGATTGCAATTATGGGAACTACCTGAAGGAAATGCTGCAAGATAGGCTAGTTTGCAGAATTATGGACGACCGAATGCAGCGTAGATTATTATCTGAGACTGGGCTTACTTATGAAAAAGCATTGGAACTTGCTCAAGCCATAGAGACAGCGAACCGAGATGTAAAAGAAATACAGGGTTCAGACAGGGCTAATGCTAAGCAAGTTGCAGGTCAGGTTGTTGTGCACAAGTTGAACATGCGTCAGAAACCACAACGTGAGCATGTGAAGGCATGTTATAGATGCAAGGGTGATCACCTGGCGAGTGAATGCCGGTTTCTGGAGGAAAAGTGCTACAAGTGTGGGAAACAAGGACACATAAAAAGAGCTTGCAGGGCGAAATCACCTGTGGAGGAATCCAAACCAAAAGGGGGAGGACAGCAAAACCAAGGGAGGGAAGTGAAAAAACATGGAGCACACCACATCAGCGGGGAAGCTGAGGAAGAAGAGGACATGTTCATAATGTATAGCATGTTAGAGAACATTCCAAAAGTGGCTCCTATCACATTGCAACTGACAGTAAATGACTCTAAGGTGAACTTTGAAGTGGATACAGGGTGCGGCATGACCATAATAAACAAGGCAGAGTACTCAAAATTGTGGAACCATGCAAATGTTCCAGATTTAAAGCCTTGCTCCCTGCATCTTAAAACATATACAGGTGAACGAGTAGCAACATTAGGTACAGCTAAGGTAACTGTGCAACACAGGGACACAGTGGAACAGCTACCTGTAGTTGTAGTATCGGGTACCGGACCAAACCTGTTAGGTCGGGGCTGGATAAAAGAACTTAAATTAGACTGGGGAGCAGTACATCAAATAGATGCGGGCAAACAGTTGACTTTGCAAGAAGTGTTGAGCGAACATGAGAATGTGTTCAAGGAGGAACTTGGCACATTTAATGGCCCCCCAGCTAAGATTTATGTAGACAAGGAGGCACCGCCAAGGTTTTTTAAACAACGACCTGTGCCTTATGCCATGAAACCGAAGGTAGAGGCTGAGCTTGACCGTCTATTGAGAGAGAACATACAGGAGCCAGTGAAATGTTCGGAATGGGCAGCTCCCATAGTACCTGTTTTAAAACCGGATAATTCGGTAAGACTCTGTGGAGACTATAAATTGCCTGTCAATCGGGTGTCCAAACTAGAGCAGTATCCGATTCCCAAAACAGAGGATCTCTTTGCAAACCTGGCTGGAGGAAAGAAATTCACAAAGTTGGATATGAGTCATGCCTACTTGCAGATTACACTGGATGACGAATCAAAGAAGTATGTCACCATAAATACACACAAGGGCTTGTTTACATATAACCGCTTACTGTTTGGTGTCTCATCTAGTCCAGCTATCTTCCAGAGGACAATCGAAGGTGTACTGCAAGGGATTCTACATGTTTCCATCTATCTGGATGACATTCTGGTGATGGGAAGAACCGACCAGGAGCATCTGAGCACTCTGAGAGAGGTACTACAGAGATTGGAGAGGGCAGGGTTCTGGCTCAAGAGGAGTAAGTGCACTTTCCTGGGGAATGAGGCAGTATTCCTGGGACACAGAGTGGATGCCACCGGGCTCCATCCACTCAAGGAGAAGGTACAAGCACTGCAGGACGCCCCTGCTCCTACAAATGTGGCTGAGTTAAAAGCTTACCTGGGACTGCTGAACTATTATAACAGGTTTTTACCAAACTTGTCAACTGTGTTAGCACCTCTTCACAAACTACTGCGCAAGGAGACACAGTGGCAGTGGGGGGAGGAGCAGGGGGTTTCATTTGAACAGTCCAAGAAACTGATGCTGTCGTCGGATGTGCTGGTTCACTACAATGCAGAGAAAGACATCATTCCCTCTTGTGACGCTTCACCTTACGGGGTGGGGGCAGTTCTTTCACACTGCATGGAAGATGGAACTGAAAGACCAATAGGGTTTATGTCCCGAACTCTAACAGCAGCGGAAAAAACTATTCCCAGTTAGACAAAGAGGGGTTAGCAGTAATGTTTGGGTTACTGAGGTTCCACAAGTACATATATGGCAGGAAGTTCACCATATGCACCGATCATAAACCTCTTCTCTCTCTTTTCAATGAAATGAAAGCAGTTCCACAGATGGTGTCACCCCGGATCCAGAGGTGGGCAGTGACGTTGAGGGCATATGAGTATGTCATCGTTTACAAGGCGGGCAAGTACCATGGGAACGCAGATGCCTTGAGCCATCTTCCACTGCCAGGCACACCTATCCGTGCAGCTCCAGAGGACAGAGTTTTGATGTTGGAGGACACTGACACGGCACTTGTGACTGCAGAGCAAGTAAGAACATGGACAGGTAAAGATCCAGTACTGTCTAGAGTTCGAGAATATGTGGTGAGGGGATGGCCACAGCATCTGGAAGGGGCTGACTTCACACCCTACAGTGTCAGGAAAACAGAGCTGAGTGTGCAGGATGGTTGCGTGTTGTGGGGAGCACGAGTGATTATTCCACGGCCAGCACGACAGTCTATCCTAGAGCAACTACATCAGTGTCATCCTGGGGTCTCGCGTATGAAAGCCTTGGCTAGGAGTTACTTGTGGTGGCCAAAGCTAGCTGAGGAGATAGAAAATCTAGTCAAGACATGCAGCACTTGTCAGGAACACCGGAAGGCACCAGCAGCGGCTCCTCTCCACCCGTGGGAGTGGCCGGATAAACCATGGAGAAGATTGCACTTAGATTATGCGGGTCCATTCATGGGGAAGAAGTTCCTCATAATCATTGATGCACATTCCAAATGGGTGGATGTTTATCCTGTAAATTCTGCTTCCGCCACTAGTACTATAGACTGCCTGCGTCGGAGCTTCAGAAATCAAGGGCTACCGGAGATCGTGGTGAGTGACAATGTCACTTGTTTTGTGAGTACAGAGACAAAAGAGTTCTTGAGAAAAAATGGCATAGTGCAGGTGACCTCGGCTCCATATCATCCGTCCTCGAATGGACTTGCGGAGAGAGCCGTACAAACATTTAAGGAGATGATGAAAAAAAGTGCAGAAGGGAGTTTAGCAGCCAAGGTGTCACGAGTTCTGTTCAGCTACAGAATAACACCTCAATCCACCACAGGATGTTATTAGGTCGTAGACTATGCTCCACTCTTGGCCTTGTCCACCCAGACCTAAAAAGGAAAATGAAAAACAGACAAAACAAACAAAAAGAGAACCATGACAAAAGAACAAAGAGCCAAAGTTTTGGGGAAGGAGATGCGATCCTTACCAGGAATTTCAGTTATGGACCAAAGTGGATTCCTGGCGTCATAGACTCAATGACAGGTCCAGTATCATACAAGGTCATGTTGGGAGATGGTAGGGTAGTACGCAGACATGTAGATCAGATACTTCCCAGACAAGGGGAAATTGAAATGAAGGTTCCAGATGCAATGACTGAAGACAGGGTTGCCCCCAGTTATCCAAGTGCATCTGTGGTACCACCACCAGGGACAGAGATAATTCCACAGGAACCTATCCGTCAAGAGGAAACCATCGTTGCAGAGTCAGATACTCTGAGCACTGCTCAGGAGCAGCTGGTGGCTTCACCACAAACAAGCAGGGACTTTACTGTTAGATGTTCACAAAGGACTCGCAAGCCACCAAAGAGATTGATACTGAACTGTTAGATTCATCAAGTATGGAACATGATGAATGGAGACTCCTTATGTGACCCGCAGGAATGGTTGTTTGTTAAGAAATTCATACTGAAATCTTAAGGGGGGAGGGATATAGTAATCTGGGATGTTATGATTAAGGTTATCCACCAGGTGGTGCTGTAGCCAATGCTGCTACTAAGGTCAGAGGTTTGCTTCCTATTAAGGTCAGAGGTTTGCTTCCTGTTAGGTTAGCACAAGGTGGAATGCCAGGATGCTGATGCAGGCTGTCTGTAAACGTGTTTCCCAGTTGTTAATAAAGTACTCGTGTTAATTCTACGATATCGCCTCTTTGAGTCCTTGTTCCACTTAATGGATTTATCAGAGAGAGGAAGAGAAAGAAAGAGAGAGAGAGAGAGCTGGAGACAGAGAGAGACAGACAGAGAGACCGACAGAAAGAGAGAGAGAGAAAGAGAGAGAGAGACAGAGAGAGAGAGAGAGAGTGACAAACAGAGAGAGAGACAGAGAGACAGAGAGAGAGACAGAGAGAGAGAGAGAGAGAGAGAGAGAGACAGAGAGAGAAAGACAGAGAGAGAGAGAGACAGAGAGAGAGAGACAGAGAGAGAGAGACAGAGAGAGAGATAGAGAGAGACAGAGAGAGAGAGAAACAGACAGAGAGTGAGAATTAATTTTACAGCGCTCCAAGTCTCAGTCTCCTTGGTGACTTGTTGAAATGTCCGCCCGGTTACCGTGACGACTTGTGCCTACCTTGACATACATGGCGAAAAGTTTGTTGTCTTGTTGGGTGACGTGAGCATACTGAAGACAGCGAGCTTCGGAGAGACAATAGCTGATGTAGGCATGGAACCGATCCGGGAACTGTGGGGTCGGGAGTGAGAGAGAGGGAGGTTGGTACAGCATTAGTCTGTCGCACTGCTCGCTCCCTCCCTCCGTCCTCCCCCTTCATCATCTACCTCCCCCTTCCTCCCTCCGGCCTTCCCCTCGCTCATCCCCCTCTCCCTCCCTCCACCCTCCCCCTCGCTCATCTCCCTCTCACTCCCTCCCTCCGCCCTCCCCTTCATCATCCACCGTTCCCTCCCTCCCTCTGCCCTCCCCCTCCCTCATCCCCCTCTCCCTCCCTCCCTCTGCCATCCCCCTCCCTCATCCACCTCTCCCTCCCTCCCTCTCTCACTCCCCCTTCATCATCCAACTCTCCCTCCCTCCGCCCTCCCCTTCATCATCCACCGCTCCCTCCCTCCCTCTGCCCTCCCCCTCCCTCATCCACCTCTCCCTCCCTCCGCCCTCCCCTTCATCATCCCACTCTCCCTCCCTCCCTCCACCCTCCACCCTCCCTCATCCACCTCTCCCTCCCGCCCTCCACCCTCCGCTTCATCATCCCCCTCTCCCTCCCTCCGGCCTCCCCCTCACTCATCCACCTCTCCCTCCCTCCCTCTGCCCTCCCCCTTCATCATACCCCTCTCCCTCCCTCCCTCCACCCTCCGCTTCATCATCCCCCTCTCCCTCCCTCCGCCCTCCCCCTCACTCATCCACCTCTCCCTCCCTCCCTCTGCCCTCCCACTTCTTCATCCCCCTCTCCCTCCCTCCCTCCACCCTCCCCTTCATCATCCACCTCTCACTCCCTCCCTCCCTCCCTCCCCCTTCATCATCCACCTCTCTCTCTTTCCATCTCTCCCCCTTCAACATCCACCTCTCCCTCCCTCCCTCCGCCCTCCCCCTCGCTCATCCACCTCTCCCTCCCCCCCCGTCCTCCCCTTCATCATCCCCCTCTCCCTTCCTCCCTCCGTCCTCCCCCTCGCTCATCCACCTCCCCCTCCCTCCCTCTGTCCTCCCCCTTCATCATCCCCATCTCCCTCCCTCCCTCCGTCCTCCCCCTCACTCATCCACCTCTCCCTCCCTCCCTCCGTCCTCCCCCTTCATCATCCAGGGCCTTAAAATATATCATTTATCTGTAGTATAATTGGTGGGATTGATTTGATTTAATTTAATTTCAATTAATTAAAGGGTAAGTCATGGCAGGACAGCCCGGTGCCGTGGTATGCTCCTCCTGCGCTATGTGGGAACTCAGGGACACTTCCTGTGTCCCTGACAACTATGTGTGCAGGAAGTGTGTCCAGCTGCAGCTACTGGCAGACCGCATTGCGGTGCTGGAACAGCGATTGGATACATACTGGACCATTTGCGATGCTGAGGACGTCGTGAATAACACGTTTAATCAGTTGGTCACACCGCAGGCAAAGGTTGGAGAGGCAGAAAGGGAACGGTTGACCAACAGGAAGAGTACTAGGCACAGGCAGGTAGTGCAGGGGTCCCCTGTGAACATCCCCCTCTCAAACAGATACACCACTTTGGATACTGATGGGGGGGATGGCTTATCAGAGGAAGGCAGCAGCAGTCAACTTCCTGGCACCAGGGGTGGTTCTGCTGCACAGGACAGGAGGAAAAAGAGGGGTAGAGCTATAGTAATAGGGGATTCTATTGTAAGGGGAATAGATAGGTGTTTCTGCGGCCGCAAACGAGACTCCAGGATGGTGTGTTGCCTCCCTGGTGCAAAGGTCAAGGATGTCTCAGAGCGGCTGCAGGGCATTTTGGAAGGGGAGGGTGAACAGCCAGTTGTCGTGGTGCATATAGGCACCAACGATATAGGTAAAAAACAGGATGAGGTCCTAAATGCTGAATATAGGGAGTTAGGAGGTAAGATAAAAAACAGGACCTCAAAGGTAGTAATCTCAGGATTGCTACCAGTGCCACGTGCTAGTCAGAGTAGAAATAGAAGGATATTTCAGATGAATGCGTGGCTGGAGGAATGGTGCAAGGGGGAGGGATTCAAATTCCTGGGACATTGGAACCGGTTCTGGGGGAGGTGGGACCAGTTCAAACCGGACGGTTTGAACCTGGGCAGGGCCGGGACCAATGTCCTAGGGGGAGTGTTTGCTAGTGCTGTGGGGGAGGGTTTAAACTAAAATGGCAGGGGGTTGGGAACCTGAGCAGGGAGACAGAGGAAAGGGAAACAAGGATAAAAGCAAAAGATAGGAAGGAGAAAAACAAAAGTGACAGGCAGAGAAATCAAGGGTTTAAATCAAACATGGCCAGAGCAAATAATAATTCTAAAAGATCTAAGAGCGTTAAAAAAACAAGCTTGAAGGCTTTGTGTCTTAATGCGAGGAGCATTCGTAATAAGGTGGATGAATTAGCTGTGCAAATAGAGGTAAACGAATATGATATGATTGGGATTACGGAAACATGGCTCCACGGTGGCCAAGGCTGGGAACTCAACATCCAGGGGTATTCAATATTCAGGAAAGATAGGCAGAAAGGAAAAGGAGGTGGGGTAGCATTGCTGGTTAAAGAGGGGATTAACACAATTGAAAGGAAGGATATTAGCTCTGATGATGTGGAATCTGTATGGGTAGAACTGAGTAATATCAAGGGGCAGAAAACGTTAGTGGGAGTGGTATATAGACCTCCAAACAGTAATGCGGAGGTCGGGGATGGCATTAAACAGGAAATTAGAGAAGCGTGCAATAAGGGCACAGCAGTTATCATGGGTTACATTAATCTACATATAGATTGGGCTAACCAAATTAGTAACAATACTGTGGAGGAGGAATTCCTGGAGTGTATCCGGGATGGTTTCCTGGACCAATATGTCGAGGAACCAACTAGAGATCAGGCCATCTTAGACTGGGTATTATGTAATGAGAAAGGATTAATTAGCAATCTTGTGCAAGGTCCCTTGGGTTGGAGCGATCATATATGATAGAATTCTTCATTAAGATGGAGAGTGAAATAGTTGACTCAGAGACTAGGGTCCTGAATTTAAATAAAGGAGACTACGGTGGTATGAGGTGCGAGTTGGGTAGGATTGATTGGGGAATGTCACTCAAAGGGTTGACGGTGGATGGGCAATGGCAAACATTCAAAGATCGCATGGATGAACTACAGAATTTGTTCATCCCTGTTTGGCATAAAAATAAAACAAAAAAGGTGACTCAACTGTGGCTAACAAGGGAAATTAGGGACAGCATAAGATCCAAGGAGAGGACATACAAATTGGCCAGAAAAAGCAGTAAACCTGAGGATTGGGAGCAGTTTAGGATTCAGCAAAGGAGGACAAAGGGATTAATTAAGAGGGGGAAAATAGAGTATGAGAGTAAGCTTTCAGGGAACATAAAAACTGACTGTAAAAGCTTTTATAGATATGTGAAGAGAAAAAGATTGGTGAAGTCAAGCGTAGGTCCCTTGCAGTCAGAATCAGGGGAATTTATAATGGGGAACAAAGAAATGGCTGACCAATTAAATACATACTTTGGTTCTGTCTTCACAAAGGGGGACACAAATAACCTCCCAAAGATGTCGGGGAACATAGGGTCTAATGAAAGGGAGGAACTGATAGAAATCAGTATTTGTAGGGAAATGGTGTTAGGGGAAATTGATGGGATTGAGGGCCGATAAATCCCAGGGGCCTGATAAACTACATCCTAGGGTACTTAAGAAGTGGCCCAGAAATAGTAGATGCATTGCTGGTCATCTTCCAAAATTCGATAGTGTCTGGAACTGTTCCCATGGATTGGAGGGTAGCTAATGTAACCCCACTATTAAAAAGGGTGGTAGAGAGAAAACAGGGAATTATAGACTGGTAAGCCTGACATCGGTAGTGGGGAATATGCTAGAGTCCATTATATCCATTATAAAAGATGTAATAGCAGAGCACTTGGAAAACAGTGACAGGATCGCAGAAAGTCAACATGGATTTACAAAAGGTAAACCGTGCTTGACTAATCTACTGGAATTTTTTGAGGATGTAACTGGTAAAATAGATAAGGGAGAACCAGTGGATGTGGTGCATTTGGACTTTCAAAAGGCTTTCGATAAGGTCCCGCATAAGAGATTAGCATGCAAAGTTAAAGCACATGGGATTGGGGGCAAGGTATTGACTTGGATAGAGAACTGGTTGGCAAACAGGAAGCAAAGAGTTGGAATAAACGGGTCTTTTTCCGAGTGGCAGGCAGTGACTAGTGGGGTACCGCAGGGATCGGTCCTTGGACCCCAGCTATATATTGATGATCTGGATGAGGGAACTAGATGTAATATCTCCAAATTTGCACATGACACAAAGCTGGGTGGGCGTGTGTGCTGTGAGGAGGATGCCGAGAAACTCCAGTATGATTTGGACAGGTTGGGTGATTGGGCAGAAGCATGGCAGATGCAATAAAACGTGGATAAATGCAAAGTTATCCTCTTTGGTGTCAAAAACAGGAAGGCAGATTATTATCTGAATGGCAATAGATTGGGAGAAGGGGAAGTGCAACGAGGCTTGGGTGTCCTTGTGCACCAGTCGCTGAAGGTAAGCATGCAGGTGCAGCAGGTGGTTAAGAAGGCAAATGGTATGTTGGCCTTCACAGCGAGAGGGTTTGAGTACAGGAACAAGGATGTCTTGCTGCAGTTGTACAGGGCCTTGGTGAGGCCACATCTTGAGTATTGTGTGCAGTTTTGGTCGCCTTATCTGAGGAAGGATGTTCTTGCAGAAGGAGTGCAGCGAAGATTCACCAGGCTGATTCCTGGGATGGCAGAAATGACGTATGAGGAGAGATTGGGTTGATTGGGCTTGTACTCGCTGGAGTTTAGAAGAATGAGAGGGGATCTCATTGAAACTTATAAAATTCTAACAGGACTAGACAGACTAGATGCAGGAAGGATGTTCCCGATGGCGGGGGAGTCCAGAACCAGGGGACACAGTCTAAGGATAAGGGGTAAGACATTTAGGACAGAGATGAGGAGGAATTTCTTCACCCAGAGAGTGGTGAACCTGTGGAATTCTCTACCACAGAAGACAGTTGAGGCCAATTCATTAAATATATTCAAGAAGGAGTTAGATATATTTCTTAAGGCTAAAGGGATCAAGGGATATGGGGAGAAAGCAGGGACCGGGTACTGAATTTGGATGATCAGCCATGATCTCATTGAATGGCGGAGCAGGCTCGAGGGGCCGAATGGCCTACTCCGATCTTCTATGTTTCTATGTTTCTATCCCTCTCTCCCACCCTCCCTCCCTCCCCCTTCATCATCCACCTCTCCCTACCTCCCTCCGCCCTCCCCTTCATCATTCCCCCTCTCCCTCCCTCCCTCCCTCCCCTTTCAACATCCACCTCTCCCTCCGTCCCTCCCCCTTCATCAGCCCCCTCTCACTTCCTCCCTCCACCCTCCCCTCCCCCCCTCATCCACCTCTCGCTGACTCCCTCCGCCCTCCCCTTCCACTCCCTCATCCACCTCTCCCTCCCTCCCTCCGCCTTCCCCTCCCCATCCCTCATCCACCTCTCCCTCCCTCCCTCCGCCCTCCCCTCCCCCTCATCTAACTCTCCCTCCCTCCCTCCGCTCTCGCCCCGCTCTCACCTCACCTCCCTCATCCACCTGTCCCTCCCTCCGCTCTCCCCTCCCCTCCCTCATCCACCTCTCCCTACCTCCCTCCGCCCTCCCCTTCATCATTCCCCCTCTCCCTCCCTCCCTCCCTCCCCTTTCAACATCCACCTCTCCCTCCGTCCCTCCCCCTTCATCACCCACCTCTCCCTCCCTCCCTCCGCCCTCCCCTTCATCAGCCCCCTCTCACTCCCTCCCTCCACCCTCCCCTCCCCCCCATCCACCTCTCGCTGACTCCCTCCGCCCTCCCCTTCCACTCCCTCATCCCTCTCCCTCCCTCCCTCCGCCTTCCCCTCCCCATCCCTCATCCACCTCTCCCTCCCTCCCTCCGCCCTCCCCTCCCCCTCATCTAGCTCTCCCTCCCTCCCTCCGCTCTCGCCCCGCTCTCACCTCACCTCCCTCATCCACCTCTCCCTCCCTCCGCTCTCCCCTCCCCTCCCTCATCCACCTCTCCCTCCCTCCCTCTGCCCTCCCCTCCCTCATCCACCTCTCCCTCCGTCCCTCTGCCCTCCCCTCCCCCTCCCTCGTCCACCTCTCCCTCACTCCCTCCGCCCTCCCCTACTCCTCCCTCATCCACCTCCCGCTCCCTCCCTCCGCCCTCCCCTCCCCCTCTCTCATCCATCTCCCTCCCTCCACCCTCCTCTCCTCCTCCCTCATCCACCTCCCGCTCCCTCCCTCCGCCCTCCCCTCCTCCTCTCTCATCTATCTCTCCCTCCCTCCTTCCGACCTCCACTCCCCATCCCTCATCCACCTCCACCTCCCTTCCTCCGCTCTCCCCTCCCCCTCCCTCATCCACCTCCAGCTCCCTCCCACCGCCCCCCCCTCCCCCTCCCTCATCCACCTCTCCCTCCCTCCGCCCTCTCCTCCCCCTCCCTCATCCACCTCTCCCTCCCTCCCTCCATCTTCCCCTCCCCATCCCTCATCCACCTCTCCCGCCCTCCCTCCGCCCTCCCCTCCCCCCACATCCACCTCTCCCTCCCTCCCTCCGCTCTCCCCTCCCCTCCCTCATCCACCTCTCCATCCCTCCCTCCACCCTCCCCTCCCACTCCCTCATCCACCTCTCCCTCCCTCCCTCAGCCTTCCCCTCCCCATCCCTCATCCACCTCTCCCTCCCTCCCTCCGCCCTCCCCATCCCCCTCCCTCATCCACCTCTCCCTCCCTCCGCTCTCCCCTCCCCCTCCCTCATCCACCTTTCCCTCCCTCCATCCGCCCTCACCTCCCCTCCCCCTCCCTCATCCACCGCCCGCATCCCTCTCTCCGCCCTCCCCCTCCCTCATCCACCTCTCCCTCCCTCTGCTCTCCCCTCCCTCATCCACCTTTCCCTCCCTCCATCCGCCCTCACCTCCCCTCCCCCTCCCTCATCCACCCGCCCGCTATTCCCTCCTCCACCCTGCCCCCTTCCTCATCCACCTTTTAACACTGTTGTCCCTCCGCCCTCCACCCTTGACCCTCCCCTCCCCCCATCCGCACCTCCCCCTCCACTCCTCCGTAATCTCTCCTCCCCCAACCCTTCCACCTCCACCCCCTCACTCCCCCTTTAAAGGAGGGAGAGGTGAAGAGGTTTAGGGAGGGAATTCCAGAACTTAGGGCCCAGGCAGCTGAAGGCATGGTTGCCAATGGTGGAGCGATGGAAATCGAGGGATGCGCAAGAGGGCAGAATCGGAGGAGATCAGAGATCTCGGAGGGTTGTAGGGGCTGGAGGAGGTTACAGAGATAGGGAGTGTTGGAGGAGGTTACAGAGATAGGGAGGGTTGTAGGGGCTGGAGGAGGTTACAGAGATAGGGAGGGTTGTAGGGGCTGGAGGAGGTTACAGAGATAGGGAGGGTTGTAGGGGCTGGAGGAGGTTACCGAGATAGGGAGGGTTGTAGGGGCTGGAGGAGGTTACAGAGATAGGGAGGGTTGTCGGGGCTGGAGGAGGTTACAGAGATAGGGAGGGTTGTAGGGGCTGGAGGAGGTTACAGAGATAGGGAGGGTTGTAGGGGCTGGAGGAGGTTACAGAGATAGGGAGGGTTGTAGGGGCTGGAGGAGGTTACAGAGATAGGGAGGGTTGTAGGGGTCTGGAGGAGGTTACAGAGACAGGGAGGGTTGTAGGGGCTGGAGGAGGTTACAGAGATAGGGAGGGTTGTAGGGGCTGGAGGAGGTTACCGAGTTAGGGAGGGTTGTAGGGGCTGGAGGAGGTTACAGAGATAGGGAGGGTTGTAGGGGCTGGAGGAGGTTACAGAGATAGGGATGGTTGTAGGGGCTGGAGGAGGTTACAGAGATAGGGAGGGTTGTAGGGGCTGGAGGAGGTTACAGAGATAGGGAGGGTTGTAGGGGCTGGAGGAGGTTACCGAGATAGGGAGGGTTGTAGGGGCTGGAGGAGGTTACAGAGATAGGGATGGTTGTAGGGGCTGGAGGAGGTTACAGAGATAGGGAGGGTTGTAGGGTCTGGAGGAGGTTCCAGAGATAGGGAGGGTTGTAGGGGCTGGAGGAGGTTACCGAGATAGGGAGGGTTGTAGGGGCTGGAGGAGGTTACAGAGATAGGGATGGTTGTAGGGGCTGGAGGAGGTTACAGAGATAGGGAGGGTTGTAGGGGCTGGAGGAGGTTACAGAGATAGGGAGGGTTGTCGGGGCTGGAGGAGGTTACAGAGATAGGGAGGGCTGTAGGGGCTGGAGGAGGTTATCGAGATAGGGAGGGTTGTAGGGGCTGGAGGAGGTTACAGAGATAGGGAGGGTTGTAGGGGCTGGAGGAGGTTACAGAGATAGGGAGGGTTGTAGGGGCTGGAGGAGGTTACAGAGATAGGGAGGGTTGTAGGGGCTGGAGGAGATTACAGAGATAGGGAGGGTTGTAGGGGCTGGAGGAGGTTACAGAGATAGGGAGGGTTTGTCGGGGCTGGAGGAGATTACAGAGATAGGGAGAGTTGTAGGGGCTGGAGGAGGTTACAGAGATAGGGAGGGTTGTAGGGGCTGGAGGAGGTTACCGAGATAGGGAGGGTTGTAGGGCTGGAGGAGGTTACAGAGATAGGGAGAGTTGTAGGGGCTGGAGGAGGTTACAGAGATAGGGAGGGTTTGTAGGGGCTGGAGGAGGTTACAGAGATAGGGAGAGTTGTAGGGGCTGGAGGAGGTTACAGAGATAGGGAGGGTTTGTAGGGGCTGGAGGAGGTTACAGAGATAGGGAGGGTTGGAGGGGCTGGAGGAGGTTACAGAGATAGGGAGGGATGTAGGGCTGGAGGAGGTTACTGAGATAGGGAGAGTTGTAGGGGCTGGAGGAGGGTACAGAGATAGGGAGGGCTGTAGGGGCTGGAGGAGGTTACAGAGATGGGGAGGGTTGTAGGGGCTGGAGGAGGTTACAGAGATAGGGAGGGTTGTAGGGGCTGGAGGAGGTTACAGAGATAGGGAGGGTTGTAGGGGCTGGAGGAGGTTACAGAGATAGGGAGGGTTGTCGGGGCTGGAGGAGGTTACAGAGAAAGGGGGGGTTGCAGGGGCTGGAGGAGGTTACAGAGATAGGGAGGGTTGTAGGGACTGGAGGAGGTTACAGAGATAGGGAGGGTTGTAGGGACTGGAGGAGGTTACAGAGATAGGGAGGGTTGTAGGGGCTGGAGGAGGTTACAGAGATAGGGAGGGTTGTCGGGGCTGGAGGAGGTTACAGAGATAGGGAGGGTTGTAGGGGCTGGAGGAGGTTACAGAGATAGGGAGGGTTGTCGGGGCTGGAGGAGGTTACAGAGATAGGGAGGGTTGTAGGGACTGGAGGAGATTACCGAGATAGGGAGGGTTGTAGGGGCTGGAGGAGGTTACAGAGATAGGGAGGGTTGTAGGGGCTGGAGGAGGTTACAGAGATAGGGAGGGTTGTAGGGAATGGAGGAGGTTACAGAGATAGGGAGGGTTGTCGGGGCTGGAGGAGGTTACAGAGAAAGGGGGGGTGGGGGGTAGAATGGGGTAGAAGCCATGGAGGGGATTTGAAAACGAGGATGAGAAGTTTAAAATCGAGGCGTTGCCGGACTGGGAGCCAATGTAGCTCAGTGTGCACGGGGGTGATGGGTGAACGGGACTTGGTGCCGGTTAGGGCACGGGGGTGATGGGTGAACGGGACTTGGTGCCGGTTCGGGCACGGGGGCAGCAGTGTTTTGGATGAGTTCAAGTTTATGGAGGGTGGATGATGGGGGACCAGCTGGAAGAGCGTTGGGATAGTCGATGTCGAGACTGAACAAAGGCAGGGATGAAGCCAACCGGTTGCCTCTAATTGCATTCACTCTGCTTTTTGCTAATAACTTTGTCCGACCAGCCAAATACCCCCTGATCCCGAACTCAGCCAACACCCACATACTGTCCTGTGTTTGGGGATAATCTTAGGCCTTGCTTTAACCCATTGAGATCCCCCCCTGCTAACTCTCCGACCACAACCCCCATTGTTCATAGAAACATAGAAGATCGGAGCAGGAGTAGGCCATTCGGCCCCTCGAGCCTGCTCCGCCATTTAATGAGATCATGGCTGATCATCCAAATTCAGTGCCCGGTCCCTGCCTTCTCCCCATATCCCTTGATCCCTTTAGCCTTAAGAAATATATCTAACTCCTTCTTGAATATATTTAATGAATTGGCCTCAACTGCCTTCTGTGGTAGAGAATTCCACAGGTTCACCACTCTCTGGGTGAAGAAATTCCTCCTCATCTCAGTCCTAAATGGTTTACCGCTTATCTTTAGACTGTGACTCCTGGTTCTGGACTCCCCGACCATCGGGAACATCCTTCCTGCATCTAGTCTGTCCAGTCCTGTTAGAATTTTATAAGTTTCAATGAGATCCCCTCTCATTCTTCTAAACTCCAGCGAATATAAGCCCAATCGACCCAATCTCTCCTCACACGTCATTCCTGCCATCCCAGGTATCAGTCTGGTGAATCTTCGCTGAACTCCCTCCATGGCAAGAACATCCTTCCTCAGATAAGGCGACCAAAACTGCACACAATACTCAAGGTGTGGTCTCACCAAGGCCCTGTACAACTGCAGCAAGACATCCTTGTTCCTGTACTCAAATCCTCTCGCTACGAAGGCCAACATACCATTTGCCTTCTTAACCGCCTGCTGCACCTGCATGCTTACCTTCTGCGACTGGTGCACAAGGACACCCAGGTCTCGTTGCACTTCCCCTTCTCCCAATCTATTGCCGTTCAGATAATAATCTGCCTTCCTATTTTTGACACTAAAGTGGATAACCTCGCATTTATCCACATTATACTCCCTCCATGGCAAGAACATCCTTCCTCAGATAAGGCGACCAAAACTGCACACAATACTCAAGATGTGGTCTCTACCCCCACCCACCCCCACCACACCCAACCCCCTATCGGCGTCACCGCCCCGGCAACCGGTGCTGATGGGATGTGGCCTCACCGTACGGAATCCCTCGCAGAGTAGGACGGGGTCCAGCGCATTCCCAGAGGCCCTTGCTTGCTCCAGCACAGGCGACATCACTTCCTGCCAGAATCCCCTGTGGACCCGGATTATTTCCTCGATGTTGCTGAAGAGGCAGCGAGGGTCGACCTAGGAGACAAAGATGCTGACCTTTAACCCCTTCGGGGACCTGGGAGGGGGTCAAATCCCAGCCCTGGAGATAAAGGGGATGAACGGCTTCTCTGTGATGGGAGGACTTGTTGGGGTCAAACTCTGACCATTGAAAAGAAAGACTTGCATTTCTATAGCGCCTTTCACGACCACCAGATGTCCCAAAGCCCTTCACAGCCTATGAAGTACTTTTTGAAGCATCACTAATGTGGGAAAAGCGACAGCCAATTTGCGCACAGCAAGGTCCCACAAACAGCTACGTGATAAATGACCAGATCAGCTGGTTTTTTTTTAGTGATGTTGAAGGGGGGATAAATATTGGCCAGGACACCGGGGAGAAGTTCCCTGCCCTTCTTCGAGATAGTGCCAAAGGGTCTTTTATGTCTACATGAGAGAGCAGACGGGACCTCGGTTTAATGTCTCATCAGAAAGACGGCACCTATGAGTGCGGCGCTTCCTCAGTACTGCCCCTCCGACAGTGCGGCGCTTCCTCAGTACTGCCCCTCCGACAGTGCGGCGCTTCCTCAGTACTGCCCCTCCGACAATGCGGCGCTTCCTCAGTGCTGCCCCTGCGACAGTGCAGTGCTCCCTCAGTACTGCCCTTCCGAGAATGCAGTGCTCCCTCAGTACTCCCCCTCCGACAGTGCCCGGCTGCCTCAGTACTGCCCCTCTGACAGTGCAGCGCTCCCTCAGTACTGGCACTCCGACAGTGCCCCACTCCCTCAGTACTGCCCCTCTGACAGTGCAGCGCTCCCTCAGTACTGCCCCACCGACAGTGCAGCGCTCCCTCAGTACTGTCCCTCCGACAGTGCGGCGCTTCCTCAGTGCTGCCCCTGCGACAGTGCAGTGCTCCCCCAGTACTGCCCTTCCGACAGTGCAGTGCTCCCTCAGTACTGCCCCTCCAACAGTGCAGCGCTCCCTCAGTACTGCCCTTCTGACAGTGCAGTACTCCCTCAGAACACCCCCTCCGACAGTGCGGCGCTCCCTCAGTATTGCCCCTCCGAGAGTGCAGCGCTCCCTCAGTACTCCCACTGCGACAGTGCAGTGCTCCCTCAGTACTGCCCCTCCGACAGTGCAGCACTCCCTCAGTAATCCCCCTCGGACAGTGCAGCACTCCCTCAGTACTGCCCCTCCGAAAGTGCAGCGCTCCGTCAGTACTGACCCTCCGACAGTGCGGCATTCTCTCAGTACTGCCCCTCCGACAGTGCAGCGCTCCCGCAGTAATGCACCCTCCGACAGTGCAGCACTCCCTCAGTACTCCCCCTCCGAAAGTGCGGTGCTCCCTCAGTACTGATCATCCGACAGTGAGGCATTCCCTCAGAACTGCCCCTCTGACAGTGCAACGCTCCCTCAGTACTGACCCTCGGACAGTGCGGCACCCCATCAGTACTGCCCCTCCGACAGTGCAGTGCTCCCTCAGTACTGCCCCTCCGACAGTGCAGCGCTCCCTCAGTACTGTCCCTCCGACAGTGCAGCGCTCCCTCAGTACTGCCCCTCCGACAGTGCTGCCCCTCTGACAGTGCAGCACTCCCTCAGTACTGCCCATCCGACAGTGCTGCGCTCCCTCAGTACTGGCCATCTGACAGTGCAGCGCTCCCTCAGCACTGCCCCTCCGACAGTGCAGTGCTCCCTCAGCACTGACCCTCCGACAGTGTAGCACTCCCTCAGTACTGCCCCTCCGATAGTGCAGCGCTCCCTCAGTACTGCCCCTGACAGTGCAGCGCTCCCTCAGTACTGCCTCCGACAGTGCAGCGCTCCCTCAGTACTGCCCCTGACAGTGCAGCGCTCCATCAGTACTGCCTCCGACAGTGCAGCGCTCCCTCAGTACCGCCCCTCCGACAGTGCTGCCCCTCTGACAGTGCAGCACTCCCTCAGTACTGCCCATCCGACAGTGCTGCGCTCCCTCAGTACTGGCCTTCCGACAGTGCAGCGCTCCCTCAGTACTGCCCCTCCGACAGTGCGGCGCTCCCTCAGTACTGCCCCTCCGACAGTGCAGCGCTCCCTCAGTACTGCCCCTCCGACATTGCAGCGCTCCCTCAGTACTGACCCTCTGACAGTGCAGCGCTCCCTCAGTACAGCCCCTCCGACAATGCTGCGCCGCCTCAGTACTG